>NW_017619515.1:90000-325000 GCF_001879475.1 Ipomoea nil
AACCAACCTAGGTAGGCTGCTCTCATTAGGAGTAGAAGTACACCCTTGCAGCCCTAGCCAGAAGTAAACTAACCTAGGTAAGCCATTTTCATTGGGAGTCGAACTTGTTGTAACTACAGTACCCTTGTGACCTTATGCAGAAGGTAAACCAGCCTAGATATATTGTTCATAGCTAAACAGTTCAAATTAATAAAGCCAATAGGCCACTCTCTTTAGGGGTCCAATTTGTAGCCACACCCTTGTGAGTTGTGACCCTAACCGAGGTAAATCAGCTTAGGTTATTTATAGCTGATCGGTTCAAATAAAAAAGGCCAATAGGTCGCTGCCTTTGTCAATTCAAACTTGTAATCTTGTGATGATCAAATCAATTGTTTGACCAACTTGGCCGGGATTTGCCGGTTCTAATCTTGTCATTTTAGCTTATCCATTGTGATTTGATCTGCAATTGTTAATCCATTCATGTGGCAGGGGCTGCAGCAAGGTTCCTAGATGTGGCTTCCCAGAGGCTGCCAATGCCATTCCACTTTCCTGCACAACTTTCCCAGACTTATTTCTGCCATGACATCTATGGGAAGAACAGTAGCTGCCAAATGGAATCAACAGTACTGCAACAATCAAATGCCCACACCAATGCCAATCAGCACGACCCACAAAAACAAGCTTCCATGGAAGAAACTTCATCAGCTGCTGGCCGAAAATCCAAACATGCTCTCTATCTTCTGTCAGCAGAACCAACTGGTGGCAACCTTCCTGCTATCACTTCAAATAGCCTCACATTCCATGGCTGCAATGGAGCTGATCAGCCAGAAGGAAATTATCAAGAAAGTGGATCTGTTCTTGATCTGCAACAGTTATCAGCTCTGTTCCAAAGGGTGCAGCAGCAGCAGCAACAGGAATTCGCTTCATTTTGATCTAAACTGTACCGACGAGGGAAACCTGTAATCACTATATATCTAAGGGCGTGCACTGGTAAACCCCGTTTTGTGATCAACTGCAACAGTTTTCATTATTCTGGCTGCAGGTGCAATAATCATCTGTTTATGCCCACTTCCTCATCTGGATGGTAAAATAGAGCAGGCTATGATACTATATCGATCTATCTGTTCATTCACTATTGTAAATAAGTGGCATGTGTGAGCTTATCAATCCCATTATACATTATTCTGTATGCACAAACATTCCTTTAAGTACTGCCTTCAGGCATGATCCTAATGTGAACCAGTTACTTAGGTTCTAAATTGAATTGTGCTGATGACATTATTACATTTTTTGCACACAATGCAAAGGAGAAATTCTTTCCCCCTAGGCCGACAAGATAGTAGAAAGATAAATCAGGTGACTCAGTAGCTATTAAGTGGGAGTACTAGTGCTAGCAAATTATATCGCGCACCGCGCATCAAAACGACGTCGTTTTATTTAATGAAAAGAAACGGAATCCGTTTCGCGCCGTTCCGCAAAAAATAACTCTGTTCTTCAATTTCATTTTGTATGCCCTGCAATTTTAGTTCAACACAACTACAGGTTCATTTCGATATAACTACAGTTTTATTCAATATTTATACACTCAAATATGTGAAAATGTTATTTAATTTTATTTTATATACACTATAGTTTTATTAAAACACAACTACATGATTATTTCGATATAATTACAGCTTCATTGTAAAATATACACTCAAATATGTGAAATGTTATTCAGTTTCATTTTATATATACTGCTTAATATAACTGCAGTTTCATTTGATAATATAAAAATAATACGTGAGGCAGTGTCGGTTTAGATACACTGTAGTGTCAATCTGTTAACACTAACCGCGCGTCGTTTCTTTACTTAAAGAAACGGTGCCGTTTTGATGCGCGGTGCATAATCGATTATGCACCACGGTCCACGATATAACAATTGACTAGTGCTTTGTGCCTACAAGGAGCTCACAATCGACTAGGGATGTCAATTTAGCCCGAACCCGATGGGCCGACTTGATAAAACCGAAACCGACAAGGCTATGGCCCGAATGGACTAGCTCGATAAAAAACATTAGCTCGATGAGCCCGAAACCGATAAGCCCGATGGCCCAATAGGGCTAGCCCAAAATTAAAAGGACTAGCCCGATAACCCGAACTATTGAAAACTATTCTTTATTATATAAGTGATGTGAAGCCTAACATATATGAAATAATTATTATAAATATATATATATATATATATATATATATATATATATATATATGGTTCGGATCAGGTGAGGATCTAATCTTAGGTGAGGACATGAGTACTAATTTAGACCATTAAATCAGAATGCTGTATAATTGAGATTAAAAGGAACAAATCACACGGATTAAGGAAACAAATCCCTTTAAAATATTAAAATATATAAATTTAGGGTAAATCAATCTTATTAAAAGATGTTCATTCCTATACAAAATGTTATGCATTCCTATACTGAGTGTTGTGCATCGATAACTTTATAATTGTGCATTTAAACCCCGCTAAAAAAAAATCCTACAGTGGATATCCCAATGTCCTAGATGCACTGAACTATGTACTATAATGCACAACTCTCTAGCCTATGGCGCACAACTTACAGTACTAGGTTGCACAATCAACACACACGAATGCACAATCGTACTATCCAGACATTTAATTTGTACATATACACGACCATCCAAATATAGACAATATTATACTCAAAAGAACGAGCAAAAAAAATAAAAAATACTGATTAGTTTGCATGGGCGAACACTCAATCAATGATGAAGAAATCACAGTTCCAAATTACAACGGTGATTATCCAAGAAAATAGGAAATCAATTTGGACAACGATTACACATGCCTTCACACTTAAAAAAAAAAAAAAAAAAAAAAAGACACTACTACCCCACTTTAACAAAAAAGAACAATCCATGTCATCTCAGGAACTCAAATCTGGGTCATCCAAAAAAAAACAAACAAACGCACAAGATTAGTCTTCACCTCCTCACCTAAGATTAGGTCCTCACCTGATCCGAACCCTATATATATAGAATCGCACTCAGGTGCGAATGCTTCGCCCATGAGCGAAATAGGAATGGATTCTGTCTGTCCACGTGTCCAGATCTAATGGATGAGAAACACTGAATTTTTTAAAAAAGCGCGGTGGCATTTTCGTAAATAATTGAACATCGAAGTGCAAGTAAAATGTATTATAGGTGCAAGTAAAAATTTACACTGAGCATCAATACTAAGTGCACCTATAGTTATAAGTAGTTGCACCTATAGTTCTAAGTAGTTGCACATATAGTTATAAGTAGTTGCACCTAGGTGCGTGAATGTTTGCGGGTGGTTTTCAGAGGTATTACTACCCGCTCAACTCAGATCAATGAATGTTAACAAGGCAAAATTACATGCACTTATAGGTGAAAGTAGGTGCACCTATAGTTATAAGTAGTTGTACCTATAGTTATAAATAGTTGCACATATAGTTATAAGCACACCCAGGTGCATGAATGTTTGCGGGAAGTGAAGGCTAACAAGGTAAAATTACATGCACTTATAGGTGAAAGTAGGTGCACTTGTAAGTGATTTTACTTGCACTTCGATGTTCAATTATTTACGAAAATGCCACCGCATTTTTTTAAGCTATTTGATCTGGACACGTGTCGCGCGCTGATTCGTTCGCATATTCCTTCCTGGGCACTTATTCGCACCGGAGTGCATCCATATATATATATATATATATATATATATATATATATATATATATATAATTAAAACTTAAGTTTTTAGTTTTTTAAACTTTGAAACTACATTAATTTAATATTTTGACTAAAAATTGACCGAGAATGGGGATTCTCCGTCCCCGCCAAATTCTCCGTGGAGACTAGGATGGGTACTATTTTCAATTTCCCGCCGAGGATGGAGACGGGGAGTATACTTCCCGCCCCGCCCCGTTGCCAACTTGCCATCCCTACTCTAAATATGGGTACTCACTTTCAATTTCTAATTTTAGTTCAGATGGTTCAACCCGCCCGATTAGCCCAACAACCCGAAGTTTAGGGTTAGGGCCAAACCGAACCCGAGAATTAATATTAATAAACCAATTAGCCCGACAACCCGACAGGGCTAGCCCAAAACTGAGCGGGATGGCCCGACTGACATCCCTAAATGCGACTACCATGACTCGATCTTGTGTCCTTCCCACAATCTACCATACAGAACTAACTGAGCTACCCGTGCAGACCATTATTACATTTTTTGTAAAGTAAACAAGTTAAATATTTATGGAACAATATGTTATAAAAAGTTTTACTGGTTGTTGGATGGTGCTAGAAGAGCCGAGTCCAGCATCAATCTTGCCATTAAAACGTGGCACTGACTGCTACACAAGTATAAGAAAATAAAGTTATATTCACAACTAGCTATAGTTTTTGACATAGTGGTTGTTGGGTTTTAAGCTTTAATTTTGACAATTAGCTAGTGTTACAGCATGTTTGGCGTTGACTGTTACACAATATAAGAAAATCTATCACTTTTAACGTCGTAATGATAAGTATTTGATCTTGACATTGATATAACTTTGCCAAGTATAATATGTGCTCATTTGGTCATATGGACATAATATAAATGCACACAGTAATCCAAATTATTATTTACATCTAATCATTTGCATTAGATGTACGGCCATTAATGTTTATATTTGGTTGGAGTTATGTTTCATTATATTTTAATGCACAATTGCGTGCATTGCTTGTTTCTAGCCTGCAGCTTCTTAGGTTTTTTGGTGTTCCACATGTTGTTGGGTTTCTTCTCCTAATATGATAATGATTAATGATGATTACATTAATTGTAACTCCATGCATAATTATTCATTATTTTTAGTGAAAGTTAAAACTCATGAATCACGAATAGGCCAGGTGATTCACGAAGGGGCATTATGGTCATTTCACTTAGTTTGTTCCTTTTACCATTTTGCCCTTTCATTTTGATCACACAATTTGGTGATTCTAGGATACTCAGCTCCTTGTTACTGAATTCAAACTTTCAACTACTAATGTTAACAACTTTGGAAAAATAAGGATACAAAATGAAGAGCCATTGGAATTCTAGAACATGATGAATGCATGTAAGTTATGGTTCACATAATGTGATAGAATATTAATATTAAAGATGATTGTAAGTTGGTTCTATTTAAGGTTTTATAAAATCTAAAAAGTACTTTTAGATATATCGGTAAGACCAAACACGATACAATTATTGTATTTACATGTGACATTTATGTAGAGTTAGGTTTACCTACCATTTTATAATCAATCAATCATACTGTATTTTTTCAGTCACAATATAACACACATTGTGCTATGCTCCACTAGCAATAACATTGGGATCCATTTCTCCTTTACTATTCAGAAGGCCGACAATGTAACGTCTTACCATGTAACCTTTGTTTTCAACACCGAACTTGTAAGAATAGAACTTGGTTATTTTTAAAGGTTTTGAGTTCGAGTTTTATTGTGACAATTAAACAGCTGTAATCATTAATTGCTGACTTTGATGTCCATGATCTTTAACCTGACAAGTAGGACAAAAACCCTTGACAAGAAATGGAAGGTAAAGAATTCTAGCCACATAGGACCAAGTAGAAATAAAAATGGACAAAGATTTCTCCTCGTGCCTTTTGTGTAGTACGTCGTGATTACCATGTTATCTGTCTTAATAATCCTTGTACTTGAACACCATAAAGTCATAAACTCAATACCTCAATCTTATCACCTTTCTTAATTTTGTTCTTCAGCTGCCTCTCTGGAACAAGAAATAAAAAGTTGTAATTTATGCCCCTCCATAATAATATATATGTCAATTATTAATGTCACCCCTGAATTATTAGTAGTGTAAATGTTACCTCTCAATTTTCAAAGCAGTACAAATATTGTCCCTCCCGTATCGTACGGGAGGAGCAATATATATATATATATATACCATTTTGAAAATTAAGGGACAACATTTACATTTGGGATGGGCAATATATGTATCATTTTGAAAATTGAGGGGCAACATTTACACAACTAATAATTCAGGAGTGACATTGATAATTGACATATTATGGAGGGACATAAATGATAATTTTCCTATATATCCTTAGATTTTGTTCTACTAATAAAGTTTCATAGTATAAAGAACAATCAACTAATGGCATCTTCTGTTTTGGCTTACTTTTGTCCTTTCTTCTTCCTTGTGGTGATAGCTCAGAAAACTAAGGTTTCTATATGCAACTTTAGCTACCCAACAATGGAGTGTTGGAGCCATTGTTTGGATAATGAAGGAAGCCTATTGTTCTCGGAGTACGATGTGCAAGTAAACGCATTTTCTGATTTCGATAAAAAACATGATTATTGCCCCTAGTTTTGAGGAAATTAATGAAGGTGCAGACTTCATGGAACTATGGACCAACAACAACAGCAACAGTAACATTGACAATAATTTTACTAATGATAATAATAATGATAATTTTACTAGTATAATGATGTTGTCTGATGATGGTATGAACAAGAATAACTGGAAAAGAATGCCAGCAATTGAATCCAGATCTGAAGAATGCTGCAATGGCTATGGACGTCTATACTGATTGTACCAGGTACAATCATATATATCATGCTTGATTATATCAAGAATTATATTATATTAATTATTTGAAATCAACATCATAAAAGTTTGTTGTATTTTTTACTATATTTGCTTTTTTCTTTGGATATCTTTTTAAGTCAAATCTATAGTGAAGAAAATGATTAGTTATATTATCCAATGAAAATTAAGTCAACTATACTATTTTATTCATAATTCATTCTTATGTTTCATTCATTAGGCTATTTGCACACATGTTCAAGAGTAGACTCTACTACCCTATTTTCATATTTACCTACAATTCATTTCATGTCCAAATAATTTTAACTCCCCTTCAGACACTACTGGAAATTCTGAAATTTCCGACCACCTGAAAATGATCTTAAATTAAGTTGATACCAAAAAGTTCAAAAAGTGGTCGGAAATAGCAACAAAGGTTTTTCCGGATACCAAAAGTGGTCGGAACAAGACTTTCAACTTGATTTAAGATCACTTTCAGGTGGTCGGAAATTTCAGAATTTCTAGTAGTGAGATTTTATAATAATAATAATAATAATAATAATAATAATAATAATAATAATAATAATAATAATAATAATAATAATAATAATAATAATAATAATAATAATAATAATAATAACAATAATAAGATTTTATAATAATAATAATAATAACAACAACAATAATAATAATTTACAGCTCTGCCTCTCGTTTCGAAGAGCTATTTCGTGCCACTAGACCACAAGGTCATTGGTACATGAAGATTGATTTTAGTTTTTATTTTGTAAGTTTTGTACTTTTGTAAATTGTAATGTAATTTTTGTTTATTTATGAAAGAATTGAAGGCATGTCTTTACCGGTTAGGTTGAATGAGGATCTCTCATTAATTGATTCCTAAGTGTAATTGTGCAAGTGCTTGATAGGAGCATTTTTCTTTTCTTTATTTTTAGATCATTTTTATAATAATTTTTTTTATACAATGTTGTCTAAAATATATTTATTTGAAAGTGAAAAAAAAAAAAAAGAGAGAGAAAAAAAAAAAAAGAAACAAATTGAGCAATTGGTAGATTTACCTGGGAAATCCTTTGATGATTTTGCATTTAGAAAAGCACATAAAATCTTTTTCTCATGATTAGTTTTGTATCTGTAAATTGTTGAAAATTTTTAAAGTTTATTTCAATTTAGTTGACATTAGTATTTTTGTACTCATATACTGAATTTAAAATTTAATTATAAAAATTTATGTTAATTTCTAAATATGATATGGGGCCTTCTTTTTTCACTTGCCCGGGATCTATAAAACAATTGGACGGGCATTGCATGGCAGGTGGACCGCAGCCTAGCCGGGAAAATCTGGCAAATTATACCGTGGATTGTAGTCGACAAAGCATTGTGGACCATGGTCCAAAACGGCGCTGTTTCTTTCTTTTTTTTTTTTTTTTTTTTTTTTGTATTTAATGGAAGGGGGAAACCCACAAAAGCGTACAAGAAACACTAAGGGGAATTACACATGTTGCGCCAAACTGGGTAACCAGCATCATCGTCTTCTATTGCCGGAATGACTTCTACAGGGGGGTCGGATAAGATTTGAAAACTGATGCCTTGTGTTCTAGCTAAGCGTGCAAGACTGTCTGCCACATAGTTAATTTCCCGGGGAATGAATCTTATCTCACAATGTTCAAGAGAACAAATCTCTCGTTTGCAAGCTTCTAGGATATTATGGCCAGCAATTGTGGGTGATCTAGACGAGTTGATATACTTCACCGCCTCAGCAGAGTCGCTTTCAATGATGGTATGGTTATAGGACAAAGAAGCAAGCAATTGAATACCTTTTAGAATCGCCCAAGCTTCTGTTTCAAATGGTGTACAAGATGCAAAGGATGCAAGAAAGCCTTTCATCCACTTCCCATTGTGATCCCTGATGATTCCACCACACCCAACTGTTTGTGAGGTTGAGACTGCAGAGCCATCCACATTTAGTTTAATGATGCCTTCCCTTGGCTTATCCCAGCACAATTGCTTCCAAATCATGGCGTTCTCAGCTGAGTGGGGACCCTTTATTCTAGCGAAGGCTGTGTTGATTTCTGCAACTTGGGCTCTTATGACGCCGATTTTCGAATTAAGCGGCTTAATACTTCCATTGAAAATCGCTTCGTTGCGCCACTTCCAAATCCACCATGTAGTAACGGCAAAGGTGATATTATCACTACATGGCCTTCTATTATTTGCTGTAGACGAGATACCCTTATCAACCCAATTTTTTAGAGCTAATCCCTGTAACCTACTGTGAATATCGGGCAAGATCTGATTCCAGACTTCTTTCGCAGCTGGGCAGAGGCGTAGTACATGGTCAGTGTCTTCAATTATCCCCTCGCAGAGCCAACAAGTAGCAATGTTAGTTAATCCGCGTCTCATCCTGTTCAGGTTTGTCATGATTTTGTCATGCCTAAGAAGCCAAAGGAAGGTGCGGATGCGATTAGGCAGCTTAAGCTTCCAGATATTGTTCCACTTAGCCGCTTCAACCGACTCACTTGCGTTCACAGAAAATTCATAGGCAGAGCTCACTGAAAAAAGCCCAGAGGATTTGTTATCCCATCCTTTTATGTCTGCTAGTTGAGGATCTTCTACAAGGGTGTAGGCTGCCAGTTTACTGAGGATATCCACATGAAGTAGTGTGTCAAGTTGATCCCAGCGCCATCCAACACCCTCCTCCCAGTAGGATGCAATCGGTCGACTGCGGTCATGCAGGGGAACAGTGTCCATAGCTGCTTCTAAAAGAGGTCTATTTTCTAACCATTTGTCATACCAAAATAAGGTGTCTTGACCATTTCTCACCGTCATCTTTGATCCACTGAGGAGAATAGGTTTGGTCCTTAGTATTCCTCTCCAAGCATTCGAATTGTTTCGTTTTTCTTGCCAGGACAGAAAGTCTGAATTCGTCACACACCATACTTGGCATTGAACAGCTTAACCCAAAGACAATCATCATCTTGAAACAACCTCCATCCCAATTTGGCTAGAAAGGCAAGGTTCATGTGTCTGAGACTGCGAATACCCAAACCACCATTGGATTTGCTATTGGTCACCGTGTCCCAATTTAAGAGGTGACATTTTTTAGTTCCATCGCTGCTGCCCCACAGGAAATTTCTGATCAATCTTTCGATGGAAGAAGTGACGCCTTCCGGTAACAAGGTAGTCTGCATGGTAAAATAAGGTATTGAGGCAAGTACGGATTGAGCCAGCACATGACGCCCAGCTAAGGATAAGGATCTCGCTTTCCAGCCAGCTAGACGGGCTTGTATCTTCTCTAAAATTCCACTAAAAGAATCACTCTTGAGACGACCGTGAATAGAAGGTACTCCCAGATATCTTCCCAAATATTCTACTCTAGGTATGCCGATCGCCTCTTCGATACTCTGTTGGATGGCAGGATCCGTGTTCTTGGAAAAGAATAGAGAGGACTTGGAGGGGCTAATTTTCTGACCTGAGCTTGCACAAAATAACTCTAGGCAGTTCTTCATCTCCACGCCGTTCCGCATAAAGTAGATCTGTTTGTATAACATGTTCAAGTTCATTTTATATACACTGCAGTTTCATTTCAACACAACTACAGTTTCATTTTAATATAACTACAGTTTCATTCGACATTATACATTCAAATATGTAAAACTGTTATTCAGTTTCATTTTATATACACTATAGTTTCATTACAACACGACTACAGTATCATTTCGATATAACTACAGTTTCATCGGACAATATACACTGCAGTTTCATTTTATATACATTGCAATTTCATTTCAACACAACTACAGTTTCATTTCAATATAATTATAGTTTCATTCGACATTATACACTCAAATATGTGAAACTGTTATTCAGTTTCATTTTATATACACTATAGTTTCATTATAACACAACTACATTATCATTGCGATATAACTACAGTTTTATTGGACAATATACACTCAAATATGTACCAGGACTATATGGTCTAATGGTATCCGGGTTGGACTTCCATTTGGAAGGTTGTGAGTTCAAGCCTCAGTGGAGGCGTTATTGGTTCTTTGTGTTTCAGTAGGTTGAGAAAGTATATGAACATATACTACAATGTAATAGGGCCAGTAACATTCAAAAAAAAAAAAATACACTCAAATATGTGAAACTGTTATTCAGTTTCATTTTATATACGCTGCAGTTTCATTTCAACAAAACTATAGTTACATTTCAATTCAATTACAGTTTCATTTGATAATACAAAAACAATATGTGAATCAATTTCATTTTTGATACACTGTAGTTTCATTTTGTAATTAGCACACAAAAAATACGGACTCCGTTAAGTTATAACTTTGACAACCCAAAATTTAATTTTATAAAATTCCAAAATAACCATTTTTCACTCTATAAAAATTTTTGCGATAAAATCGGTGTTTGAATAAATTATTTTGTGCCACTTTTAAATAAATTCAACACCGGGACTTATTTAAAATCTAAAATCCAAGATTTCAGGGTACATCGCGTACCAAAATTTTGGTCCAAAAGTCAATCTGAGTGAAACCGGGAGAAATCAGATGAACCTAAATTAAGTAGTTGTCTAGAAAGTATTTTTGGAAAAAATTCATTTTGACGCCAAATCTATTTTAAACTATGATTCTAGACTATGGTCCATGAAGCTTGGTGAACCACTAGAATCCATATCTCCTATGCCTAATATTTTTTTTAGCCAAGTCAAATTACCAACTTGCCCTCCACCAATCATTGAGCATCAACCTAGAGTTTTGCACCCTATATAAACTTCACTATTTCATTGATGAATTCCTGATCTCTTTCTTTGCCTCACCAAAACCTTGTCTGCCAAGTAGGAGAAGAACAACACAATAAGTTTTCAAGCACCATTCTCAACCATTTCCTCCTTTTTCTTTCTAGTTTCCACTCCTTTGCTTCCAATCTCTGAGTTTTCTTTCACAAGCATTGTGGTGTGGTTTGTTTGGGGAGTTTAGGTGGTGAAGGAGGTGCTAGCTAAGTTGGGAGGAAGAAGAGATACAAGCAAAGGAGAAGAAGAAGTTAAGGTATAACCCATGGACTCCCACCTCTTTTGATAGACTCTGTGAAGTCAAAATAGATATTGAAATGAGTAGAAATGCTAGATTATTGATGTGTTTGAGCTATTAAGTGATCTATTGTTGATCTATGATGTGTTGTTGAGGATTTGGGAGTGTTTGGATTGCTTGAAGTTGCTTAACAGGTGAAGAAGACCTCACTGGTGCACAGACAGTGTGCATCAGATGAAGTCACGGGACTAGCCAACGGTCCTAGGCAAGGACCGTTGGCCAGCCCCGTGAAGGAACGGCCCTAGGGCACGGTATAACACCCCCCGATTTTACCAAAGTTTAAAAGTTTAAACAAGAGACATAAAGCTAAACATTAATCATTAAACAACGGAAGCAACGTCTAAACACGGAGGTGCTATGCTACACCTATATCAAACATAGGTGCACAGGCAAACTACTAAACAAACCACATCAGCTAACGGTTAAACTAACTAGGCTCACAGGCCATAAACAACTAGATAAGCATAAGGAGCTACACTAGGCTACTACGGTCCACTAGCGCGCTCTCCAAAGCTACTCAAAACCTGTAAAGAGATAGGGATAACACCCGTCAGCGAAAGATGCTACACCACGTTAAGTACCATAATATATAGATATAAGCAAAACCATTTGAGATAGAGGAATACAATATATATCATTTTAAAACCAAGAGAGGGAACATCAATAGGCTCATCAACACTCTCAACAAAGACCAAAGACAGCCATACTCAGCAAGGCAATAGAACAACAAACGACATATTCAACGATAGATACTACCTACCATACTCAAGGTAGGGTTAATCATAGACATGCTCATAATCAATAAAGCAAGGTTCATACTCACAACATGTACCAAGCCCACATAGGACATAGCCAAACCGAAGCATACATCAAAGAGTCATCTCAACGACCCGAATCATAGTGGACCAGTGTGGAGGACTCCAAATCATCGATCACATACCATAGAGTCATCGCAATGACTAGGACCGCAGCCCAATGGAAACAGATCTAGCAACTTTAAGTGTATACACCCCCTATTGAGATTCCAAGCCCAACGGGTTAGTTACTATCTCTGTCAACGGGGATAAGTGTCCCAAGTTGCCCACAAGCCATAAGTATCCAAATGGCAATCCGGAGCTTTAAACCCACTACCGGATCAATTCACACATAAGTCCCCACACTGTCCAAATTACCAATTCAATCATCTCATCACATCTAATCCAACATCTCAATAAGAGTCAATACATACGGAATCTAGAGATACAACAAAGCATAGATTCCACACAAGGTGTGTACAACAACGGATAAGCTCAAAAATAGCTTAATCACGGAATGATCAATAAAGTACCACATTTGTACAAGATCACATCAAGGGATTCAATCAAGAGGCTTCAATGAAAAACATGAAACGAATACTCAACAACAACAATGGACTTCAATCCAATACCAACATGATTGGCAACCCAAGTTGCCAATCCTCAAAAGGAATGGACAAACAACACATACTAGCATCAACGACATCATAACTAGCATGCACATCAAACGGGTAAACCAAAATGGTTCCAACGAACCTCAAAGACTCACATAAATCCAATGAATCACAAAGTTGGACCATAAGCACGATTCAAGACACCAAATCCTAACATAGATACTTAGGACGTCGTTCTAGACATACGAAACATCAAGGAGACACCCAAAAGCTCAACAATCCAACGGGAGGTCAAAACATCAAATACCAAAGGAAAGAACCACGGGAAAACAACTCCCCGCTAAACTCCACATATGTTCCCCGCGGGTGGGGCCACGGGTAGACCACCACTTTGAAGACCACGTGGTATAGCATGGGTTACCTTTGAAGACCAAAACCTTCTTTCCTCTAACCTTCCTAGGCCCTACTTTGAAGGTCTTCTTCCTCACAACCTTCTTACACAAGCCAAACCACAAGAAAACACCAAACTTAGATAAAGACACCTTTAAGCTAACCAAAAACACTAGATAACTTTAGATCTTACCCCTTCCTATGCTTGGGAGGTAGAAAGGTGGGATCTTGGATTGAATCTTTGCAAGGCTAGGAAGATCTTCTTTTAGCTTGGAGAGTAAGCCAAGATTTCTTAGAAGAGAAGGTGGAGTGTTTAGGAGATTTGCTAGAAGATGATGAATGAAATGTGTGTCTTGCTAGGGCAAGCTTAAACACCAATCATGTGTGAAAGGACAAGTTTACCCTTACTAAAAGGCTAGGAAGACAAAAGGCTAGGTACGATTAGAGAAATAAATTCATTCAGTTTCAATAGAATGCGAAGATACAAAGTATATCATAACCAAACTCTAACTACTCCTAATATTCAGGATATGCTAAGTCAGCACTATTACAATAAAACAATATAACATAATAATAATATTAATAATACTAACACACCCCCTCAAGCACAAGGGTGAGGAACAACATTGAGCTTGTTCGGTAGAGTAGTGAAACGAGGTGATGGCAGCGGTTTGGTGAAGATATCCGCAAGCTAATCGGCAGTAGACACATAGTTGACTAAAAAATCCCCACTTGCCACTTTGTCACGGACAAAGTGATAGTCAATTTCCACATGCTTAGTGCGTGCATGAAAAACTGGATTCGCGCATAGATAAGTGGCCCCTAGATTATCACACCACAACGTGGCCGGCTGTCCAGAGTGTAACCCTAACTCCCGAAGTAGAGACACAACCCAGGTAACCTCAGCGGACACATCAGCTAGTGCTTTATACTCTGCTTCAGTGGACGAACGTGCAACGGTGCGCTGTTTCTTGGAGAGCCATGAGATAAGGTTAGTCCCTAGGAAAACAGCAAAACCACTTGTACTCTTGCGATCAATAGGACACCCAGCCCAGTCCGAATCCGAATATGCATGAATGGTAGTGGAGGCTGATGGTGAGAGATGCAATCCATAGTCAAGTGTGCCCTTGATGTAACGTAGAACCCGTTTAACAAGACCTCAGTGTTCTGTAGTCGGCGAGTGCATAAACTGACACAGACGATTGACCGCATACGCAAGATCAGGCCGAGTAATAGTTAAATACTGTAGTGTCCCAACTATACGGCAATATTGAGTCGGGTTGTCATGTAACTCATCTGTTGGTACGACTGACTTCGTGATAGCAGCCGGTGTGGTTAGTGGCTTACAGTCAGCCATCCCAGACCGCCCTAGAAGATCAGTCATATAGCGACGTTGTGAAAGAAGAACACCTTTCTGAACAGGAACTGTTTCAATACCCAAGAAGAACCGTGGACTCCCAAGATCCCGTATTTTAAATGCAGAGGTCAAACGACCTAACAAAGTAGTAACCAGAGCCGAGTCGTTCCCCATCATAATAATGTCGTCAACATACACAAGTAAGAACACCCGTGCATCCCCAGAGGTGTAGTAAAACAAAGAGACATCTGTCTTTGACGAGTTAAACCCTGCAGACAATAGGAAATCATGTAATCGCTTGAACCAGGCCCGTGGCGCTTGTTTCAAGCCATATAGGGAACGCTGTAAGTGACAGACATGTCCAGGATTAGTTTGATCCTCGTAGCGTGATGGCTGTTTCATATAAACAGTCTCGGTCAGATGTCCATTTAGAAAAGCATTATGAACATCCAACTGGCGTAAGGTCCAGTCATTCGACACAGCAAGAGCAAACAACATCCGTACCGTGGTCGGTTTGACCACAGGACTGAAAGTATCAAAAAAATCTTCACCTGCGACCTGGTTGAACCCTTTAGCTACGAGGCGCGCTTTATAGCGCTCTACAGTCCCATCAGCTTTCCGCTTAGTGCGGAACACCCACTTACACCCAATAATATTCATATGAGATTCCGGAGCCACCAACTGCCACGTGTTATTATGCAATAATGCATTAAATTCCTTATCCATAGCCTCGCGCCAATGTGGATGTCCCATGGCTTGAGAATAACAAGAAGGACCAGTGGTGATAGTGAATGCATGAAACTGCTCATCCGCGCCCTTAGTCATATGCCGAAGGCGCATGACATGATCCCGGGTCTGGGGTTGAGCCCGTCGTTTCCTAGTCCGTGCTGGTGCTGTATGAGTGATGGCCAACCGAGGTAGTTCACTGGCCAGTGGCACGGGCTCCGGCTCTAAAGGAGACCCAGCCGGTGTAGGTGATGCACAAACCATTGCCGTAGGTGGTATGATAGGCCCAACTGCCCAAGGTAAAGCGGGCTGAGGAATGCCCTGTTGAGTCGGCCCTGTTGAAAAAGGAAAAACAGCTTCGTCAAAACGCACATGACGACAGATGTAGGTTTTCCCACTTGTCAGATCAATGCATCTGTATCCCCTAAAGGAGGGTGGGTAACCTAGGAAGACACAGGGTGCCGAGCGATATTCAATCTTGTGCCTGTTATATGGGCGCAGATATGGATAACACCGACACCCGAAGACACGTAAGAAAGTGTATGGTTGTGGTGTTTTGAAGAGACGGGTATAGGGTATATCAAACTGTATAGCTGATGACGGTAGGAAGTTTATTAAGCATGTTGCTGTTTCAAAGGCATAGTCCCAGTACTGTTGGGGTACTTTACCTTCGGCGAGTAAAGCTAAGCCGGTTTCGACAATGTGTCTATTTCGGCGTTCAACTTGCCCGTTTTGTTCATGTGTGTACGCACACGATTGACAGTGATTTATACAAAGTTGTAAGAATGTGTTATGCAACTTACGGTATTCACCCCCTAAATCTGACTAAATAGATTTAATAGAGCGCGAGAATTGGCGCTCTACCAACACACGAAACGACTCAAAAATTTTATATATGTCTGATTTCACCCGTAATGGGTAAAACCAGCAGAAACGAGAAAAGTCGTCCACAAACAGTACAAAATACCGATAACCGTTTGTAGATATTACAGGAGAAGGGCCCCATATATCTGTGTAAAGTAAATCTAATACATTTTCACTGGAATTCGAAACCCTATCTAATTTAAATCTTGAGGACTTTCCAAGATGACACGCCGTGCAAGACTCCAAGGACACATTTTTATTTGTGGTGACCGGGCAATTTTTCAACACTTTATTCAGGACTTGTTTATGCGGATGACCGAGCCGGCTGTGCCAAACTGCGGTAGAAGTCCGGGAACTGACAAAAGTAACATGAGACCGGGAGACCAGGAGCTTGTACAGATCGCCTGTGGTGGGACCTTTAAGTAGAGTGGCTTTGGTTGTGGAATCCTTCACAAGAAAATAATCATTATGAAATTCAAAATAAACATTGTTTTCTTTTGTGAATTTATGCACAGATAAAAGCGGAACAGAAAAAGACGGAACATAAAGAATATCTGATAAATTTAGCGTTTTAGACTGAGATGGGATAGATGCATGTCCGATTCGTGAAATCGCCAGACCTGCGCCATTACCAACGCGTAACACATCAGACCCAGCATATTCATCCGAATGGCTCATCATCCCGGGGTCCGGCGTAGCATGAGCCGTAGCCCCCGTATCAGGGAACCAGCCATCACCGGATGTCAGAACTGCCGCGGAAGGTGCTTCGCCCGAGATTGCGACATAGGCTTGCGGGGGATGCGTGGTGTAGCGCTTAAAGCAGTAAACGGCGGTGTGTCCGTGGCTCCGGCAGATTTGACACCAAGGACCACCGCGACCACCGTGACCGCCACCACGCTGCTGTCCATGCCGTCCGGAACGACCACCGCGACTGCCCTGCTGATTCTGCTGATGGTGCGACTGTCGTCCGCCACCATGGGATCCCGAACTGCCGCAACCAGTGTCGGTGTAGAGGCAGTATGGGAGGTGCCGATATCAGCTGCCGATGGATAATCGTCGACCAAGATGAATTCGTTGGCCTGCAAAAAATCAGATAAATGTGCTAACGAGACCGGAGATCCTGTTGCTGTTAGCGAGGTAGCCATAGCCTTGAGCTCCGGCCGCAACCCACAGAACACGTAGAGATTTTGTTCCGTGAGTGATAGTGGACGTCCGGCAAGCGCAAGAGATTCCACGAGCAACTCAGCCCAGCCTAAATACTCCGCGGTGGTAGAGTTCCCTTGCCGGAGCATTTGGAACTGCCCAAACAGGTTGAGGCAGCGAGCTTTGCTTGATGAACCGAGGGTGGCAATAATGGAGCTCCATACCTCGGCCGAGGTGTTCCTGCCGACAGCCAAGTGGAGCACCTCATCCGCCATTGATGAGATGAGAAGCGAGAGGATGGCCTGGTTGATGTTATCACATCTGTGCATGTTTTTATAGCTTTTCTGATTCATTTTAGAAACAAAGTTATTGAATCATGTCCATTTATTTCTTGTTTTCCTTGCTTTCTCGTTAGATTATGTTTTTACACTTGTTTTGAATGTCTTATGGTGTTCGGTAGTGTTTTTCTTCACCATTACAGGGTGAGCGTGAAAGCAAGGGAAGAATTTCAAGCACGAAATGATCAAAAGAGGAAGAAGCCGAGGCATCAGCAATTCGACGCGTCGAGCCCATGCCTCGACGCGTCGAAAATTTCCAGTAGCCTCAAACATCGCACAGGCTGGAGGCTCGACGCGTCGAGCAGACTTTCGACGCGTCGAGGTCGCGGGCAGCTGTTGACTTAAAGGACTCCTAAATTGATGCCATCAGGGTTCTACTATAAAAAGACCATCTTCTATCAACCCTAGCTCTCTCTTCTTCTGCGATTTGGGTGTTTTGAAGGCAATCAAGAGCAAAGCACAAAGAGGACCAACTTGAAGATTTACAACTAGCTTTGGAATAGAGAATTAGCTAGAAAGATTCGGGAGAACTCTTTCACTCTTACTCTTATCCTCGTTGGTATTTGTTTATCTTTGAGCATTGAATTTACTGTTATTATGGCCATGAGTGGCTAGATTCTTTAGGGATTTTTGGGTGAATTTGTTTATGAACCTATGTGCCTTGCTCGTTAGTTTCTTAATATATTTATGTTTGGTTTTATGATTTGTGTTGCAGTCTTGTCTTAACCTGTTGTTGTTGGTAATTAAAGGCCTAAATTACTGGCTTCATAGTCATATTTGTGTCACCAATGGGAATTGGGGCATAAACTAGGGCACACACGATTGCACCTAATAGTTAGACCTTGGGAAAGGGGAACTTATTAGGGGAAGTTAATTCCAGGTTGTTACTCATCGGGAGATGGTAGTAATTAGGAATAATTGAATGCTTATCTTCGATCTTATCGGGTGTTTAAGCCACGGGAGTGGAAATTCACTAGGAACAGAGATTACGGGAGTAATTCGATTCCACTTTGCATTCCCACACAGATCTTAATTCCGAACCAAGTATTACAAATGTTAATTGGCACTAGGTGATTAAACATTGTGATCCCAAGAATCCCATTTTGCTCTATTGTTTACGAAACCTTAATATTTGTTTAATTTCTTGCTCGTTATCTTATGCAACCAATCAACCATCAAGTTTCGATCAGACTAGCTCTTGTAAGTAAGCGAGTAATTAGTATTTAGTACCCCATCTCCCTGTGGTTCGACTACCCGAATACTCTGGGTATTATTTGTTTGCAAATATACTACGCATCACTGGTCTTGCTTCTCCCACGCCTTATAGGCCGGATTGGGAACAACCGCAGTGGGTGTGACTGCCGATGTGGACTCGCCGGAGTCTGGAGTGATGAAGGCCGGTGGGCACTTGATGCTTCCATCAACGTAGCCGAGCAGATCTTGACTGCGGAGAAAAGGGATCAACTGTGTCCTCCAGAACAGGAAGTTCCCGGTTGTTAATTTCATGGACACAGAGTGGTGCGCTCCTGCCAGAGGGTTGGCACCAACCGGAGAAGGTGTACCGGCGGAGATGGTGCGCTCAGATGATTTGGATGTCATAGCCGGAGAAAAAAATAGGTGAGAGGGGGTAATTTGCGGTGGAGAGGATCGATACCAAGTCTGATACCAGATTAGAGAAATAAATTCATTCAGTTTCAATAGAATGCGAAGATACAAAGTATATCATAACCAAACTCTAACTACTCCTAATATTCAGGATATACTAAGTCAGCACCATTACAATAATAATAATAATAATAATAATAATAATAATAATAATAATAATAATAATAATAATAATAATAATAATAATAAAAAAAAAAAAAAAAAAAAAAAAAAAAAAAAAAAAAAAAAAATAATAATAATAATAATAATAATAATAATAATAATAATAATAATAATAATAATAATAATAATAATAATAATAATAATAATAATAATAATAATAATAATAAATAATAATAATAATAATAATAATAATAATAATAATAATAATAATAATAATAATAATAATAATAATAATAATAATAATAATAATAATAATAATAATAATAATAATAATAATAATAAAATAATAATAATAATAATAATAATAATAATAATAATAAATAATAATAATAATAATAATAATAAAATAATAATAATAATAATAAAAAAAAAATAATAATAATAATAATAATAATAATAATAATAAATAATAATAATAATAATAATAATAATAATAATAATAATAATAATAATAATAATAAAATAATAATAATAATAATAATAATAATAATAATAATAATAATAATAATAATAATAATATATAATAATAATAAATAATAATAATAATAATAATAATAATAATAATAATAATAATAATAATAATAATAATAATAATAATAATAATAATAATAATAATAATAATAATAATAATAATAATAATAATAATAATAATAATAATAATAATAATAATAATAATAATAATAATAATAATAATAATAATAATAATAATAATAATAATAATAATAATAATAATAATAATAATAATAATAATAATAATAAATAATAATAATAATAATAATAATAATAATAATAATAATAATAATAATAATAATAATAATAATAATAATAATAATAATAATAATAATAATAATAATAATAATAATAATAATAATAATAATAATAATAATAATAATAATAATAATAATAATAATAATAAATAATAATAATAATAATAATAATAATAATAATAATAAATAATAATAATAATAATAATAATAATAATAATAATAATAATAATAATAATAATAATAAAATAATAATAATAATAATAATAATAATAATAATAATAATAATAATAATAATAATAATAATAATAATAATAATAATAATAATAATAATAATAATAATAATATAATAATAATAATAATAATAATAATAATAATAATAATAATAATAATAATAATAATAAAAAATAATAATAATAATAATAATAATAATAATAATAATAATAATAATAAAATAATAATAATAATAATAATAATAATAATAATAATAATAATAATAATAATAATAATAATAATAATAATAATAATAATAATAATAAAAAAAAAAAAAAAAAAAAAAAAAAAAAAAATAATAATAATAATAATAATAATAATAATAATAATAATAATAATAATAATAATAATAATAATAATAATAATAATAATAATAATAATAATAATAATAATAATAATAATAATAATAATAATAATAATAATAATAAATAATAATAATAATAATAATAATAATAATAATAATAATAATAATAATAATAATAATAATAATAATAAAATAATAATAATAATAATAATAATAATAAAAAAAAAAAAAAAAAAAAAAAAAAATAATAATAATAATAATAATAATAATAATAATAATAATAATAATAATAATAATAATAATAATAATAACAACAACAGGTACAAAGCACATAGCATAAGGTACTCATGGTTGACTAAGGAACTAGTCAACTTCGAGTCCCTTGACTATTAAATTTCAGGATTTAGGAAAGGAATTCATCAAGGAAATTAGGATTAATTCTTCAATTAATCCTAATTAAGGAGTCGGATTTTCGGGGTGTCACACACGGCTCCTGGCCTGAGTCGTGGCCCTAGGCTGTTGCTTGGTGGAGGCCAAGTAGCGGGGCTTCTCAAGCCCCGTCGCAATCCCCGCCAGGCTATATCTGTGTAGTGGCCGGACCCTTGTGGCTCAGCTACGTGTTGTTTCAGACCGAGACTCGTGGGCCCTTGAGGCTCGGACACTTGGGATCGTTACGACGCACGACTAGAATTTGATTTCAATGAATTTGTAGTAGATTGAGTAATTCGCAATAGAAATTGTAATGTTTTATGCTATAGAATCGTCTGGGAACATTTACAGTGAATGGAAATGTGAAGTATTTAATCTTGGTTATTTGTTTGAGAAGCATGACAATTATATGATTGTTAGATTAAGTAGTATGATCAATATTTGATAAGTTATGCTAGAAAATCATGCCTAAATGTCTATTATGACTTATTGAGAATTTTGCCAAGAATCTTAGATGTTTGGTGGTACAGAGCATGAATATTATATTGAAGCATGTTGTCCATTTTGAGTTTAAAGAGTATGATCAATAATTGCTAAGTGTTTGCTAAGAAGTTTGTTAAGTATTAAAGTGATGATCATGAAGTGGCATAATATTTGCTTCATTAGTCCGGGTCTTTCTCTGTCCGTTTAACGGTCCAGGTCCACCCGGTTCGCTCCGAGAGGCACAGAAGCTGACCCAAAGGGGATCGTCACTTGTGGAAATTGAACCCGAGTTATCCCGGAATTCTCCCCCACAAAGAGAGCTCATTTGCCACTTGAGCTACCCTATTGGGTTGAGATATTTCTTATAGTAAAGAGCATGTTTAGCATATCATGAACTAAAGTGCATTAGTAGCTCTAAGTAAGCTTAAGTATTCTTTCAAAACCTATATCTATTTTGGAAAATCATTGTCTAGTTGCATTGAGAAGTTGCATGATATTTGATTTCCAAATTGTGAGAAAAGAGAAGTTGTTGAGAAGCTATGTGCATAAGTTGGCATAAGTAAAGTTGTTGCATGAGATCGAATTGCATGAGTTATAGCTATATGTATCTAGTGTGAGTAATCTGGGGTTTTGGAGGCCCGTTAGGACTATGTCCTTTCGGAAGAAAGAGAAAGTAAAGAAAGAAACGGACATTGCGATCCGATGTGAAGTAACGAGGCATATTCCCACGTTACTAGGTAGGATACTACCCACCGGGCTTGGAATCCCGGTTAGGGGGTGTGCATACTAATAAGTACGATACCTGATTCCACAGAGTTTGAGAATAGAACCAAGAAAGCGACTCTAGAGAAAGCGAGTCATTGCGACTCTAAAGAAAGCGAGTCATTGTGACTATAAAGAAAGCGAGTCAATGTGACTCTAGAGAAAGTAAAGAAAAGCGAGTCATTGTGACTCTAAGAAACCTTCGTTGAACAAGTGTTCATTTTTACCAGAGAAAGAGTGTATATGTATATCTATCTATACTTATACTATAGCATCATGTTTATCCTTTGCATGATTAAAATGATTTGTACACATTGTATGAAAGTAAGATAAGAAACATAACATTATATTGTTCTTATTGAGTTATTTGATAGCATGAGATTGCTTATTGAGTTTATGATAGCATGAGATTGCTTATTGAGTTATTTGATAGCATGAGATTGCTTATTGAGTATATGATAGCATGAGATTGCTTATTGAGTATATGATAGCATGAGATTGCTTACTGAGTATATGATAGCATGAGATTGCTTATTGAGTATATGATAGCATGAGATTGCTTATTGAGTATATGATAGCATGAGATTGCTTATTGAGTATATGATAGCATGAGACTGCTTATTGAGTATATGATAGCATGGGATTGCTTATTGAATTCTTTGATAGCATGAGATTGTTGATAAGCTAATTAATTGAGAAAGTATGTCTAATTGTTATTAGGTTGCAACCATATAAAAGTTATTTTGAGCATATTTGAATGTAGCTTAAATGATTGAGAATTCTTGATCTAAATATGTTAAACAAATGTTTTTCAAAAGTATATGCTATAGTATTTTACAAGGTTGAGTGGCGTTATACTTAGCTTCGTGCTAACATGTTGCTTTCTACTTGTTTGTTTGTTAACCCCTTTCAGGTGCGCCCAATTCATGAGAGCGTTCGAGCTAGACTAGATTAGCTTAGTATGCTAGCTGTAGTCTAAACTCTTATTTCAGTTATGTCATTTTGAGACTGTGGTTGTAGACATTGTAGTTGTTTTAATGGTGCTGGACACCGGGGTTCAAACCCCCAAGTATGTTTTATGTAGTAAGATTGTGGATGTTAAGAACCTTCCCTTGCCTGTGCAATGACTGTGTACGGTGATTGTGGCGGTGACACTTCTTTATAATGATTAGTAGATTTTTTATTGCTTGTTAGTATTTCCTTTCTAAGTTTAGTATTTGTTAATAAGGTTTTAGAAAAGTGGGGTGTTACAGTAACGACAGTCGTTTCTTTACTTTGAGCCATGGTGCACGATATAATTGCTGGGAAAATCTCTGATGAGACCAGGAATGTGGTGGAATTTAATTTGGACCGAAATTGGCAAAGAAGAAGGTTAAGGAGTACATGATCAGGAACACAATTTTGTTATCTTTGTGCGTCCAGTCCAATGATTGTAGGGAATGGCCAAGGCGAACATGAACACAGTTATGAAGAAGAAACCCATTAACTGAATGGCGAATCTCCCCATTTTGTCGATTAATGCCACTGTGAACCAGTATCCTGTCCCTGTACGTACCTCCCGTTCTGGAAATTTTTTGGCTTGTTCCGTTGCTCTACATTCGCCGTGGCCAATAGAGTTTGATGTATCTCATCATTACTCTTCATACGACGCTCACAATCTAGTAAAATTTCACGGAGGGCTAAAAAAAAAAAGATAGGTGATTCTCTTCAATTGATTGCTGATGTGACCGAATGGAAGTCTGAAACCAGATCCTCATCTGAAATCGGCGATTGAACCAAGGCTAGGTTGTCGCAAGTGTTTGCATATCTCTTGCAGATAGTCAGAGAAAGATTTTGACCCAAGAGGATGTTGGAGTTTACATTCAATCATGTGTATAAGTGGTTTCTACTTGTCCCACATTGCTTTCACAAGGGAACTTTTCTTCCCTTTTATTCACTAACCCAATTGGAGTATTTGAATTATTATGGAGGGAAAAATAAAGGGGAACCCCACACGCGCGCATCACCCGGTTTGGTGTGGTGCGGTTGATGTTTTGCGCACCCTTCCTTTTTGTTTCCGACTTTTCAGCTAAAATTCACATCCAGAATTTGTTTTGTGAAGAAACTTTCCTGTCCACAATGAATTTGTAGAGTTAGAATTGAACTCTACAATTCGTAGCCTCTTTTGCGCTATTTTTGTGCGTTGTATGTGGCTGAGAGAGGGGAAGCAGTTATTTCTGGGATTATAAATACCTTACTTCCCCTCAGTTCTAAACACACCTTCAATTAATTTATCTCTTTCTCTCTTCTGTCTTCTCTCTTAGCTTTGCGAGTCAGGTTCCCACTGCGGTTTAGACGTGCTTCTAAACGCAGAGTATCTGTGTTCACCAGTCGAAAGCTACTGGGTTAAAAGACTTACGCAGTCTTTGGCAAATTGCTTTTAAGGTAGTGTCTCGTACATGTCACATATTCTCTTCTCATTTCCGTTCTCAGCCTACAACAAAGTTGTCGAAAGCTACGACATTCTTTTCTGTAATTTCCCAACATAGGATTGTTTGCAAGTTTGGACTTCAAAGATATGACACGACCACGAGAAGCGTTAACGAAGCTTGATGTTAATTTCGCCCAAGCGTTTACGGTAGTAGTAGTTGAGGCGAGTTCTGGTTGAATGGTGTCCAAGCAGCTCTCTAAGAGTGCGCTAAGAAGAATTTGGTTTTGGCGATACCAAACTTGATAGGCTGGATTCAGAATCGTATGTGCAGTATCCAAAAATATCGCAGGAGCTGCGATTATTCCGTCAACGTAACCGGCAAGACCAAGTCTTATGAGCCTAGTGTAAACCTGCTTACGCCATACCGGAAAATTGGTAGAAGTAAGTTTAATAGGGAAATTTGTTGGTGCTATTGGTGTAATGATAGAAGTGTCATTAGTAATTGCCATGAGATCGTGCAGGGAAGAAAAAAAAAATTACTCGTTTGAGTATATTAGGCTCTTGATACCATCAAAGGTTTGAATTAGAATGTATTGGGGGGGCGGGGGGGGGGGGGGGGGGGGGGGGGGGGGACCGGGGGTGAAAATCAAATCCCAAAGTGAGCCTGAAAAGGTTTGGTTCAGGCGGTTCAGGCTCGGAACGGTCCGAGCGCGGTTCACGTCCACCGGAACAGTACGTGTATGTACTTCATCTGATTGTTTGGAGGATTTATAATCTGATTTTAAATTGGATTTAATGTCATTGTTGAATGCTATTTACACCTCAATCTCCTATATAAATTTGTTGTTGGAGCAGCAGATTTAAAAGGAAGAAAAGTGAACAAGACACAACACACACAACAACAAGTAAGTTTTTCTTCTCTCAAAACGTTGCTCCTACTCTGTTCTTGCTGCTGTGTTCTGTCTGTGCTCTAGTTCGCCGGGTTCGTTCGTTTGGGTGCTCAAACGTCGAACCGTAGTACGTTTTATCCTGGGAAGCCTAGGTCACAACGCTCCTAGCACTTTTGGGAGGTGGCAAATAAGATTTTAAGAAAAAAGAGTGTTTCGCTCGACTCGTACTTACCACTCTTCTTCATCTTTTTTCTTCTCCGGTTTTGGGATTATGCTTTTAAGCAATAAATCCTTAATTCGTTTCCTTTTGGTTGGAATTATAATTTGAGGATTATAAGTTCCATTTTATTATATATATATATATATATATATATATATATATATATATATATATATATATATATATATATATATATATATCGGATATATATCGAATAATATTTTATATACTTTCGTGTGTATATATAAATATTATTTTGCGATATTAAATCAACTTTGGTTCATTATTTCCAACACAAGATTCTAAAGAAAGACACAACATACTACAAGCTCATTCTAAGACTAACAAATAGAGAAAGAGTAGTACAACAATAAAAGATAAATAATACAATTATAATTAGTCTTTGATACTGCAGAGGGCAATCAGACTTTGGGCTTTGGCGATTCTATAGACCTCCTCGAGTGTGTTCAGGGACGAAGCCACCCCACCCCCACCCCATATATAATTTTTGTATGTATATATGTATATATAGTATATGTGTTAGTATTAGTAAAATAAAACTATTAAATATAAACAAGAGGACCAGGACTATGTGGTCCAATGGTACCCGGGTTGGACTTCCATTTGGAAGGTTGTGAGTTCAAGCCTCAGTGGAGGCATTATTAGCTCTTTGTGTTTCAATAGGGTGAGAAAGTATATGAACAGATACTACAATGTAATAGAGCTAGTAGCATTCAAAAAAAAAAAAAATATAAACAAGAGGTGGTTTAGATGAGTTGGTAAAGCGATAATGGGTAGGAGTTCAAATCTTGGTAGTAACATATTTTTATAGTTGGCTTCAACATTTTTTTTTACTCCTTCCCTATGGTTTCAACACAGTCACATTTTTAATAGCTTTTTAATATTTAATGCATACACACATATATATAACATTCTTTTATATTAATAATGAGGTGTGTTTTTTTTAATTATCTCCTTTGTTTTAATGTTTCGCCTTTACTGAAAAAAAAAATCTGAATCTGTCCCTACTTCTTCGTCTCCTCTCAACTAAATTTTTGACTCCGTCCCTGAGTGTGTTCATGGTTTCGGCTTTGGGGATCCATCCAATTGCACTGTACTTTAACACATAAAGAAGATTATGGAAACCATTGGTTTTCTTTTTACAATTAAATGATTTAAACAACACTAAACAGTTATGGTTGGGTGGGTTGTTCAAGCCATGGCCAGCAGCCAGCTGCAGTTACAGATCAAGAAATGGAGAAGAAAGAGAAGAGAAGAATCGAAAGATAAATTTGTCCTCATCATTTTAGTTATTAAAAGTTTTTGCATTTTAGTTATTAAAAGTTTTTGGCTATTTCTCATCGACAATTTGATCGGATGGACAGAAATTGACAAAAATTAAACAGTTGTTGTTGATTGAAATTGATAACTTTTAAACTCATGGATCCAAATTAAAAATACCCAATAATAGTCATAAGACTAAAAGTTGGATCAGAGTCCATAATTCAAGGTGGACCTTAGTACATAATATAACAATTGATTAGGTACGTAACTCTCACACTGCGACTGTCCTATATCCTTACCCACAATCTAGCATAGAGCGAGACATTTTTACATTCTTTTTTATATACTCCCTCCGTCCCTAATTGAATGTCTTACTTGCTTTTTGCATGATTTTTACTACAACATAATAAATGTTACTAACTTTTCAATTTTGCCCTTCAAAAGTAGGTGATATTTGTACAAAGTACAATTGTACTTACCTCTAGAAGTTTGAAAAGTCAAAAGGGTAAATTGGAAAATGTAGAGTGATAGTTATGTTCAATTTTGAAAAGATGACACTATTTTGGAACAAATTAAAAAGGAAAGTAAGACAGGTAAAATGGGACGGAGTGAGTAGTAAAATAGTTATGACATGTGTATCAAACAAATATCTTATAAAAACGGAAAATGTTACATGTACTCTCATTTTGTACTTCCAATTTGTATTTCCAAATACAAAATATTACACTTGTATTGGGATCCACATGAAAAAAAATAACTTATCAGAATCCGCCACATCAAAAAATAAAATTTAAAGAAGAAGATTAAAAAGTACATGTAGTAGAACTCTATAAAAACTATCATTGGTATAACGTTGTCGGTTACAGCATGTACTCATTTGGTCATATGGACATAATATAAATGCACACAGTAATCGAAATTATTAATTACATCTAATCATTTGCATTAGATGTACGGCCATTTGTGTTTGGTTGGATTTATGTTTCATTATATTTTAATGCACAGTTACATGGATTGCTTGTTTCTGCAGCTTCTTAATTAGGTTTTTGCTAATTTGCTGTTCCACATGTTGTTGGGGTTTCTTCTCCTAATATGATGATGATTACATTAATTATAACTCCAAGCATAATTATTCATTATTTTTAGTGAAAGTTAAAACTCATGAATCACGGATTCTGCAGGTGGTTGGGGCATTATGGTCATTTTACTACCAAAAATATTTGTAATAGATTTTAATGATTTAAAGACTAAAGAGCATTGAATAAGCAATTTACACCCCTCATTCTTTGTTGTAAAATTAGATAAGCTTCGTAGTTGGACTAATCAAAAAGAAGCATCTAGAAGGAAGTAAGCGGAAAGAGTCAAGTCGGAAGGAAGCTAAGGGGATCGGTAGAAGTCCAAGACCAGAAAAAGTCTTGACAAGTCATCCTAATTGATGAAAGGGAATCCCCATTGTATTCCATGTATGTGGAGATTCATTGAAAATTGTTTTAAGAAAAACCAACTTTAGAAGGAAATTATTTAAGGAAAAAAACAAAAAGATTCGTTTGAAAGATGCAACTTGTCTGACACTTAGAAGTCTGTAGATGAGACAGATTGATGATAAGCAATAACATTTCTTTTTTAATTTTGAAAGTTCTTATAAGCCAAATAGGGAAACAGTCATTACTCTATGGATAAGTTGCATAAGTTATTAGATGGCAGCACTCATCCCTCCTCGTCTATAAAAGGAGGACCCCAAGCTAAGAGAAAAGATGTTGGTCGGTGTGATAAAAACTTTAAATGCAAGTCTTCAAAGCGATCAAGTTGAATCAAGCTCTCATAAGTTGAAGTGAAATCTGAGGGATTTCCAAGTCCAACACTCAATAACCAACAAGCGTCTTTCTATGATAAGGAGTTGCGAGATCAATTAACCTAGCAAGGCGACGTAGTGGATGACGATTGGCTAGCTTTGATTGGATAGCGAAGAGTAAGGTGACTTTGTGGCTGTTGGAAAAAATAGCTTAAAATGGCATATTATGTGGTACAATTATTAGTTGAGTCCACTTCCGATTTGGGTCGGGTCAAAGTGGATTCGGATTCTTCGTAGTGAGATGAAGAGATTGATATATTATACGCTCAAAGCGGATAATGGGTGAATGAGATATTGATTCTCAAAGTAGACCCATTTGAGTTGGAAAAATTAAGGGAAAAAGCTTGAGAGTAGCTTTTGTCTCACATTGGTTTGGGAAGTGGGTTTGCACCACTAATTATACAAGAGCTCTTCTAAAACTTATTGAATTGTATAGCATAGAGGTTTTCTCTCGTGCAGGGGGATGGCTTGGTTCAAGTAGTCTAAGGTGGCTACGCACTTGTGGGAGGTGACAAATAAGGTTTAATTTTAAGGAAAGAGTGTTTCGCTTGACTCATACTAAACACTCCTTTCGTTCTTCCCATCCATCTTTTTGGAACCTCCTTGGAGTTAAAGAGAAGAGTGGAGTATGAAAGTTTTCGAACCACTATAAAAATATTTGTCATTTATCTTTACACACTTATTTGCTTATTAACTTGCAAACTAACCCCATACTTACACACACTAAATCAAGCAATTCGTTCAAAACCTAGTTACTCTTTTTAAGGCAAGCTAAAGATTCCGCTACGAGGAAACTCATTTCCAAGCTTTGTTTAAAAACTCTGGTTTCAAAATTAAAGCTCACTAGCTTAGAGCTATTTTGAAAAAGTTGCAAACAGATTAGAAAGTCTATTCAACCCCCTCCACCCCCCCCCCCACCCCTCCCCCCCCTAAATCTAGACTTTTAGCTTGCCCGAGATCAAGTCAACTTTATTATTTCAAAATTCAAGCTCGCTTAAAGCAATTTTGAAAAGTTTACAAAAATATTAGAAAGTCTATTCAACCCACCCCTCCCTCTTTCTAGACTTTTTTGCCGGGACCAATATTACCATTTTTCCCCTTTGGTCACTCAACTTGGTGATTCTAGGATACTCCTTGTTACTGAAAACTTGCAACCTACTAATGTTTAACAACCCTAGACCATGAATGCATGTATACATGTAACTTATGGCTAACATAATGTGATAGAATATTAATATTAAAGATGATTGTACATTTTAAAATATGGGAGTTGTTGAATATTATAAATTAAAATATTATAATTATATATTTTATTATAATATTATAATAAAAATTATTATACAGATTTTGATCTAAGGTAATTAAGAATTTTATAAGGTCAAAATAATCCTATCAAGTAAAAATTGTTTTCAATGTCCATGAAAAACAAAATACCAAGGTTGAGCTTTGAAAAACTTTTTTCCGAGGAGAATATTTTCCCGCGGAAAAAAGTTTTCTATAAACCAAACGAATAAAAGAAATTATTTTCTCAAATTTAAGGAAAACTTTTTAACTTGAAAAAATATTTTCATCCAACCAAACATCACATTTAGAGAACAAAACCCCTTGACAAGAAATGGAAGGTGCATAACTCTCCACATATGACTATGAAATAAAAATTTACAAAGGATTATTTAAAATTTAAATTATATTAAAAAAAAAAAAAAAAAAAAAAAAAAAAAAAAAAAAAAAAAAAAACCTTGATCTCCTCGTGTCTTTTGTAGTACGCCGTGATTACCATGTTATCTGTCTTAATAATCCTTGTACTTAAACACCATAAACACAAGTTTAAGGCACCATACATAATTTATCACCTTGAAACACCATACCTCAATCTTATCACCTTTCTTAATTGTCTTCTTCAGCTGCCTCTCTGGTAAGCACGAATGAAAACATATTCTTCCATTTTCGTACTTCATTTATTGTTGTACAGTACTATATACCACCGTACATCTTACAATGATTCATTATTATGTTTTGCCTTTTTCATCTTCAACATTCCCAGGTGGATTGTTCTTCTTCTTTTTTCTTTTGGGTTACAAGAGAAACCTAACCCGTAGCCACTATCAGAGAGTACACTATTAAATCGTGTCTTGTGAACCTAACCGATAAGATTAGGGAGTCGAACTTGTAACTATAGTTATTAGCTAGGTCAAGAGTCTGACCAACTTGACTGGGGTCATCTTTGATTGTGGTTAATTGTTCTTGAATTTATGTTTCATGTTATGAAGAACAATCAACTAATGGCATCTTCTGTTTTGCTTTTCTTTTGTCCTTTCTTCTTCCTTGTGGTGATAGCTCAGAAAACTAGGTTTTCTGCAACTTCAGCAAGCCAACAATGGAGCCTTGGAGCCATGGTTTGGATAATGAAGGAAGCCTATTGTTCTCGGAGTATGGTGTGGAAGTAAACACATTTTCTGATTTTGATAAAAACATGATTATTGCCCCTAGTTTTGAGGAAATTAATGAAGGTGCAGACTTCATGGAACTATGGACAAACAACAACAGTAACACTGACAACAATTTTACTATTAATAATGGTAATTTTACTAGTAAAATGATGATGTTCTCTGATGATGATATGAATGGAAACAACTGGAAAAGAATACCTGCAATTGAATGCTACAATGGCTATGGAGGATTGGAGAGTAGTGGGCAATCTGCCTCAGCTAAGAAGGAGAAGATGATGGTTGAATATTATAATTCTTGTCAAGTCCCAATTATCTGCCAAGTTGATGGGTGTGAAATGGATCTTAGTTCCTCCAAATACTATCACCAGAGGCATAGAGTCTGTGTGGACCACTCCAAAACCACCAAAACCATTCTTCATGGTGTTGAGCAGAGATTTTGCCAGCAATGTAGCAGGTATATATGTGTACTTTATTATTATATTGTTTTTTCTGCAATCCCAGTGGACATATGTGCCAATAGTACTCGGTACAATTACATATATTAGGTTAGAATTATCCCTCAAAAACAATGTCTTGCAAGTTTACATGGCGAGAGATCAGAGAAAAATGATTTAATTTTTTTTAAAAAAATATATGAGATGGGTGCAACCCTAAGCTAGGGCAGCCTTTTGTACTTTATTTCATTTTTATTTTTTATTTTTGTTTTGATGTGATATGAAAGTGCGGTTCCTTTAAGTGAAAAAGTATTACAGAGATGTAGAGAAAAAAGTAAATATTTATAAATTTAGTAATGTAAAAATAAGCTAGACTCACTTTTGAAAGTACAAGAGTATTGCAGGGATAAATTCGATCATATATTTAATTGTACAATCATATACCAATACTAGTATCATCAACATCATAAAAGTTTACTTGTATTTTATACTATATTTGCTTTTGCGCTTGGATATCTTTCCAATCAAATCTATAGTAATGAAAATGATTAGGTATCTCAAGAAAATTAAGTAATGTATACTATTTTATTCATATAATTCATTCCTATGTTTCATTCATTAGACTATTTACACACATGCAATATCCTCACACTCTTAAATTCTATATGGTTTCCAAAAATAAATAAATAAATAAATAAAATTTAAGTATGGGTTGACTGTTAGGTTAGAAAAAAAAAAATTGTGTCTCATTATAATTTTTGACATAATAATAATTACTTAATCTCAACACACCCTCTCATGGGTATAGATCCGATTGCCTTAGTGGTTGTTGATTCTATGGATCGACAGGAAAAATATGATAGACATTAAATTATAATTATAATTAGAATATATATAATTTGACGTGGTATTTTTGAAATATCAATTCTTTCTCAAATATAAATAAATGACAAAATATAAAGCTTTACATTAACTAGTGGATGGATTATATAATTATTGTTGCATGCAGGTTTCATTTGTTAGCAGAATTTGATGATGATAAACGCAGTTGTCGGAAGCGTCTTGCCTGCCACAATAAGCGCCGCAGAAAGCCCCGCTTATATACTCACTGGGGTAATCTTTATATATTTTATGTTATCTTATTAGGCTTATATTTAAATGAGAATAATTTCTTGGGTATAGATTTTTTGGTGTATAGACTTATGGATCACTTAGGTATTTTGAAACAGGTTATTGATAATCGGTACGAATTAATTGTATATTAATTTATAATCGTAAATATTATTTTGATAATAAGTAGGACCGTTTCAAACGTTATAATCCATAATTCAATTATTATTTGGATTTATTATGTCAAGAAGGCTAAGATTTAAATCATCCACTATATATACCAAGCTGTTTGGGCAAATTTTTAAAGTCACAAAATTCATTTTTCTCTCTACTCCTAGTCCCTTACGTTGTCTTTTTCCCAAAACTCAGCCCATTCATTCCCAAAAGCTTGTGTTCAAGTCTGTTGTTTTAGTTCGCTGAAAGTCTATAGTTTGAGTGCTCAAACTATAGTATCATTGATCCATTTTATCCTGTGAGAATGACACTACAATAGTCCTAACACTTTCTGGGATAGCGAATTGGTTTTAAGAACAGTGTAGATACCGCATGACTTGGATATACGTCGTTTCTTCTCCTTTTCTTTAGTACGTGCAGTGGGATTATATTTTGAAAATTTTGAATCCCTTTGTTTATATTTAAATCCCTATTTGCGTTATATAAATATTGTGTCTGTATGTGTGTATAGGCTAATATTCCAGTTAGACAACATCTTCACGTGAGACGGTGAAACACAACATGAATACATACAATCTATTACATGAATGCACACACTATATCGTGTGGACTAATGTTAGGCAAATTGCACACTCTAGTTAATAGATTCACACACACACATATTTGTGTGTGTGTGTGGGCGTATATGTATATATATATAGTCTGTGTGTGTATATACACACATACATACTGATGGATTTAATTCTCCGGGGGTAGCCCGAATTATTAAACCCGGATAAGTATACGTACGAAATAAATAGTACGATGCAGAGATATAATAAGGTCGCGGGGACCGTAGGTCGCGGGGACCGTAGGTCGCGGGGACCGTAGGTCACGGGGACCGTAGGTCGCAGGGACCGTATATTGTATTAATTATCACTAATAAGCTATTACAAGGCTTGATTAGGACAATAAGGCTAGAAGATAACAATTTAGGAATTTGTTGTGTTGTGTAATGATCAGGTCCCTTGTTAGGACAAGAGGGAGTCCTTTTATATCAGCTCAAACTCCCCAACCGTACCCCTAGAATCGGGGTTAGTTGGATCGGCCCGCCTTGACCGCATCCTCCCGAGACCGGGTCCAAGGCGGGCAACTCGGCATGGCCGAGCTGCCGAGCTCGGCCTAGCCGAGTCCACGGGTCCACCATGGACTCGCCCGGTAGTGCCCGGGTCCATGGTGGTGGGCTCGGGTGTACCGAGCCCACCCGTGGCTGGACTCGGCCCAAGGCCGAGATGCCTTGGGCCGACTCGGCCAAGGCCCACTTGACTGGGCCGAGGGGCTTCTCGGGTCCGTCTCTTCCAGGTCGGTTCGTTCCGGGTCCAATATATCCATCACATACATACATACATATATACATATATTCACTTATTGTAAAATAGATTTATTTGGTAAACTTTCACCGTCATTCATGGATACTTAAGAATATATTGTATATACTCATGTAGAAAATTGTGTACACTCATACTTGGGCAAGGGATTCTAATTCCATACAATTGAGGGAATATGCTCACCTTCAGAATTAGGTTGAAATTAAATTAAATGAGTAAAATTTAATTCTAATTTACCCCAACCAAACAGACTATAAGGTAATTAAGTGAATCAAACGCCCCTAAAAGTTTTAATGATACACATATATTGCAGATGCAAGCTTATTATTGGAAATGGCTTCACAAGGGGCATCCCCATTCCTTATTCCTGAAACACTTCCTGGAAATCTCAGCTTTTGCCAAGAACAGGAGAACAAGACAAGTAAAGATTGGCATAGTATGTTGTCATTCTATGATGCCCTCCCCGCCGCCGGCAACCTCGTAGAAATGTTGTCACCGGTTCATCAAGAACTTTCCGGCGGGGAGAATTCCGGCAGTGCTTTCTCTCATCTCTCTGCTACCCAGACCAGAGCAGATCATCGTCCTGACAGCAAAAAATCAAACAATTCTATGAATTACAGCAAAAAATGTTTGAAGTCATCTCCAAGGAGTGGACCGATCATTGATCTGCAGCAGTTGTCAACCCATTTCCGACGAGTGGAGCAGCAGAGAAGCTCAGTGCAAGGGAAGAACCAAGAGATCGATCATGTCGTCCAATTTTAGAACTAAGGATCAAGCTTTAAGAACCAAAATTTTAGACCAATTTAATATTTTTAACCATTGATGTATATGGTTTGTATTTGACTAATAAGCTCGCATGGAAAGTTAAGTTGGTCATATGAGTAAAGTTTATGAACAATGACTGAAATTTACCAACTGTAGTGTGGGAGCAACATTTCTAGGTGGGAATTTGCAATATGCAGAGGTCTAGCATTGTCGGGCCGAGAGTATTGGGGGATTGGGAACAATGTATTCGACTAATAAACATAAATTGTAATAGTAATTTATGAATAAAAAGAATTTTATAATTGTCACATGAGATGTCGAAAAAATTTTAATCCTTATAATAATAAACAAAAGCAAAAAAAAAAAAAAAAAAAAACACACACCCACACAAAAATAACTTGCCTATATGGAGTGTATATATATATATATATATATATATATATATATATATATATATATATATATCTACTATACTAATAAGAGCCCAAGAGAGTTAGGCCTATAATTGGTAGAAAAAATGGCGGTCAAATTTTTTAATCAAATGAAGGGCTCAAATTGATCAGATTTTAATTTTTCCTTAAGATTTCTAATTTATACTTAATGAATGTGATTTTCCGTTAACTTTTCCGTTAAATATTATCTTTTCCGTTAATTTCTGTTAGTTCACAGTTAACTTACTCATTGATTTTAATAAGAATTTAAAGGTCTTCGCATCCCAATCAAAGTTGGCATAATTAGTACTCTATTTTACTCTTATTAAATTAATTAAAAATAATAATTTAGTAGCTACAACAAAAAATAATACATGTCATTTTTTAATTTAGAATTATCTGTCTACAATGCCTTTATTCAAAAAAAAATATTCATTATCAATAAATTAAATAAGAGAAATACCAGGACTATGTGGTCCAATGGTACCCGGGTTGGACTTCCATTTGGAAGGTTGTGTAAGTTCGAGCCTCAGTGGAGGCGTTATTAGCTCTTTGTGTTTCAGTAGGTTGAGAAAGTATATGAACAGATACTACAATGTAATAGAGCTAGTAGCATTCAAAAAAAAAAAATAATAAGAGAAATAATTTCATTAGTTATATTGTATTTATTTTTCTCCAATATAAAAATTCTTTATATTCAAATTCATCAATTGATTATATTTGCTACATTGTCCCTACAATGTCTTTATTAAAAAAATAATTCATTATTAATAAATTAATTAAGAGAAATAATTTTATTAGTTATATTGTCTTTATATTTCTCCAATGTAAAAATTCTTTACATTCAAATTCATCAATTGATTATATTCACAATTGTCTATTACCTTTTTTTGTGCACTATTTTTTTTTAATTAAATATGAAAGTTATAATACAAAATAATGCTATATATTTATTTACCAAGTATTTTATTAATACCATGAAAAAATTAAAAAAATATAATTAATAAAGCTAATCATATTAATTACTTGAAGGATTTGTTGACAAAGAGACTATTCAAATCACACAACAAATTGAAGTGAGAACAACTTCGCAATATCCTTGTTTGACAATCAGCAGTTAGCGGTTAGCGTTAACGGATTATATTAGCGAATTTGACCAACGAATTATATCAATGATTGGTAAAAAGATATTTGAAAAAATTAGTTGTTTAGATTAACATGTAAAATGACCTAAGGGTATGATGATGATATAATAATAATAATAATAATAATAATAATAATAATAATAATAATAATAATAATAATAATAATAATAATAATAATAATAATAATAATAATAATAATAATAATAATAATAATAATAGTTTTAAAAAATAAAAAAAATAAAAAATATAATTAAGTCAATCATATTAACTACTTGGGAGATTTATTGACAAAAAGAGTATTCAAATCACACAACAAATTGAAGTGGGAAACTATCTCGCAATGTCCTTGTTTAGCAATCAGTAGTTAGCTCTTCAATATTAGTATATACGAAGTATTTAATAATTTATGCCCTAATTTTTATTTTCTCTCCCTTATGTCTTGTATTTGGTTTCAACCATACCTATACAATTATTTTATTGACAACTATAATCAATCTTGACTATATTATCTTGCATTTGTAAACTTAGAATTGCCTATTTAAATACACAAATTTAACATTCAATTATCTATGCATGAACAATTCCAATATAATCTTGCATTGATATACTATAAAATACTTATTTAAAAAAATATTGGGCATTATCTCAATCGCGCAATGCGAGTAAAAAACTAGTATATATATATATACTAGTAAACCAAATTATCCACCAAACAGGACCTATTCAACTGGGAGTCTCAATATTTTAATACCGTACCCGTAAATATATTCTACTATGCATATTCTTAAATTCTATTCATTTAATTTTACTCCTTGAAATGACAAACAATGATTGGTTATTTTCGTCATATGGATCTACAAGAAAGTTTCTACATCGATCAAGAACATGTGAGAGTGAGTAAAATTTGAGAGTATAAAATGGGAGTTTACTAAGTATTTTTCAATGCAGGTAGAAAGGTGACAGGGTGGGCCCTACTCCAACATTTTGTTTTTTTTTTTTTTTTGATAAAAATCAGAAATGTCATTAAACCAGACAAGGCATTATCAGCAACCGTACATCAACACAAAGTAGGGAATAGAACAATATCCATTCGATACGATCTGTCTTAGAAATGGCACCCCTAGCAAGAAGGTCAATTTTTATTTTTATTTTGAGTACCACTCCAACATTTAGTTGATTTGAAAATTCAACTTAGTCATTTTTTCAATTTATCAGTGTAAAATATTCATTATTATAATAGAAGATGTCTTTCAAAATTTTTACTAAGAAGACATTTTTAAAATTTTTATTTCAAGTTTAGTTTTCTGTCTCTCCCGCTAAGTGATGTCATATAGACGGGTTAGCCTACCATATGTCTGCTATTATTTGAACTGGACTAAGCTAATCTAGTTAAAATATGAGTACAGTCAAACTAGCAATCGTTATACCCTACACCACGGCGCGCGTAGCACTGTGCGCCGCGCGCCTCCCAAAACGACGTCGTTTTGGGAGGCGCGGTAGGAAGTTGCTGTGATTATGTATATTTGTTCATACAATTATGTATATTTTTTATACAATTATATACACTTTTTTTATACAATTATGTACATCCGAATCAGGAAATTTTTGTGTATTATGTTAAGAGTTGATGTGTATTAGGTTAAAAGTTTATGTTTATTATGTATTATGTTAGATTATGTGTATTATCTTTTAAAAACAGTATGTATATTTTGTTATACAATTATGTACATTCATGTATACACTTATGTACATTCATGTATAATATTATGTACATTTTTGAACATGGGTTTTTTTTAAAGAAAAATTAGCTGCCAAACACTGGAGCGGGAAATTTCAAAAAAAAAAAAAAAATTAAACCAACATCGTTTTGCATCTGGACACACAATGCAACACGCGCCGTGGTGTAGGATATAAATTGCCGTCAAACTAGGCGTAATGATAATAATTTTAGCATGGCACCGTCCATAGCCCAAAAGATTAAAATAATAATTAAGTGTTTTCTTCAATTTAAAATTTTTGATTTATTACATTTATCCGTAGCCGATTAAACTATTGAATTGGTTGCACTAAATCAAACAATACAAATCTTGGTATATCCCAGCCACAACACAAAAAATAAAAATAGAAACTAGTTAAATAAGTTATTTCTTCAATTTTTAATTTAACTTTATTATATTTGTATCAATATGAATGTCTTATTCAATATGAGTTGCACTAGACCAAGCCAAACAACAAAATCTTGGCCCGGCCTACATCCAAAAAAAATGGTAAAATCTTTTCTTCAATTTCTTTAGTTCAGAATTATTATATTTATCAATTTATGTATTATTTTATTATAATAAGTTATAAATTAAAAATTATTTATTTACCTCTTTTTAATATAATATTAGTAAGGAATAAGGTTCAAATTGGCCACTGAACGTAACCTGAAAATGCAATTAGGCCACTGAACGAAAAAAAAGTGCAACTCATAATAATAATAATAATAATAATAATAATAATAATAATAATAATAATAATAATAAAAAGAAGAGAGACTACTTTTTAACTTTCATGCAGACACTAAAAAAATGAAAATATTTTTTATAGAAATTAAATCATTTCCATACAATCAATTTTTATAATTTTTTTTTTTTGGTGTGTGAACGTGTTTTCAAGTGGAGCCTTAAACATTAGAGAAACTGAGAAAAAGACATAATTAGAATGCAAACAAAAGTTGTTGAATGTTGACAACTAACCTATATTAGATAACTAATGAGATCACTATAGTTGGGAGAACATTTAACTAACTTTTTAACTTTTTAGTTTATGACTTTTTCAATTTTTATTCTAAAAATGAAATGTTTCTTTTTTTTTTCTTTTTTTTTTTTTTTTGGTTTAAGTGAAATATAAAATTGTATTCAAAAAGTTAAATATAAAATTAAAATATGAAACACTTTCTAAAATCAAACACGGTATTTGGTTAGTTGAATTTTTTTTTTTCAAGGAATTAGAATTCCTAAAATTTGAGTAAAAGTATGTTAAGTTTTGTTTGGTTTTTTTTTTTAAATAAAAATCAAAATGTTAAGTTTTGTTTGGTTTAAAACCGTACATACATTATGTATAGGACCTTGAAAATACCATTATAGTCTATAAAACAGAACGTGAAATAAACTCAAAATATATTATATGACTTTAATTTGCTCAAAAATTCTTTTTATTTCAAAAAAATGTTCGAATTTGAATTATCAAATGTGGACACTATGTTGTTTATTCCCTAGATACATTTATTCATAATTTTGAGTAACTTCCCTAATTTAGTTTAGAGCATGCAATGCTACAAACTATTTTTCTCTACAAATTTTCCCTCTTTGATGTATCATCATCACGTCATGTATTTAAGCAACCTCAATAGTAACAATTTTTTATTTTTTTGTCCTTTTTTTAGATGCCAACTAGAAGAGAGAGAAGGGAAAGAAAAGAAGGAAAAGAGAAAAAATAAAAATAAAAAGCACGTCTGAGTGTTTGACGCAAAATAATAATAATAAATAAATAAAATAAAATAAAAGCAATTAACATGCTAGTCGGTACGTGCACTGCATACGCTCGGCTAGGCGCTGTCTGTTCAGTTAACGTGCAGAACTGCACCTCTCTTCTCCACTTTCTCTTTCTTGCGGGACCCACAAAAAAACCAATCTCTTGCAGAGTTGCAGGGCAACCTTGACCTTCTCTCTCCACTCTTCTATCTCTTTCATATGGCAAAAAAAGGTTGCAAAAACCTTTGAAAATCCTCCTACTGTAATTACTCTTATAAGTTATTTGTGAGTTAGTTAAATTATTGGAACCTAATAAATAAAAACCACATCATGAATAAAAAAATTGGAGATAAAAATTCGGAGAGGATAAGGAACATTTTCCTTTGTTTTTTTTTTTTTTTTTTGAAAATATTTTCCTTTGGTTTTTTTTTTTTTTTTTTTTTTGAAAATATTTTCCTTTGGTTTAATACGGAGTATTAATAAAATCAGCCGCCAAACAGGACCTATGCAACTGGGATTCTCAATGTTTTATACTGTACGCGGAAACGTATGTGCAAATAGAAAAAGCGGCGAGGTGGGCCCAACTCCAACATGTAAACATATGAGAAACCGCAGCAACCCTTAAGGTTGGGGTTCAACCTTTTGGAAGAATGAGAAACAGCAGCAATTATCCACTTAAAGAAATGGCGCGCCATTACAGTTAACGGAGCGCGCATATTTAGTGTATTGATTACCAACTGAAACTATAGTATATCTAAACTGACACTGCCTCACGTATTATTTTTATATTATCAATTGAAATTGCAATTGAATTGAAATGAAATTATAGTTGTGTTGAAATGAAACTGTAGTGTATATAAAATGAAACTGAATAACATTTCATATATTTGAGTGTATATTGTGCAATAAAACTGTAGTTATATCGAAATGATAATGTAGTTGTGTTTTAATGAAACTATAGTGTATATAAAATAAAATTAAATAACATTTTTACATATTTGAGTGTATAAATATCGAATGAAACTGTAGTTATATCAAAATGGAACTGTAGTTGTGTTGAAATGAAAATGCAGTATATACAAAATAAAACTGAATAACAGAGTTACTTTTTGCGGAACGGCGCGAAATGGGTTCTGTTTCTTTTCATTAAACAAAACAACGTCGTTTAAAAGTTTGGTGCATAATCCATTTGTAATGCGGTGCACGATATAATTTGCCAAGAAACAGAGGATGGATATAATTGGAGTTATTGGACCAAGGGGCATTACCAACTCTTATCCATCAATCGCTATATCGTGGATCAGGATTGACCCTGATCTAATACATATAATTTGACTTCATAATGTATATAATTCTTGTTCATAATGTACATAATTTATATTCATAATACACATACACATAAACATGATATAATGAGCATTAATTATGTACATTATGAACATTAATTTTATTCATTATAAATATGAATTTTGTGTATTATGTTAAGCGTTTATGTATCTTGATTATAGTGTGTTTATGTGTATGTGTATTAATGTATTATGAACATAAATTTTGTACATTATAAACATAAATTTTGTACATTATGAATGTCAAATTATGTGTATTAAATCAGGTCCACAGTACACTATGAATCATAGTCGAAGATATAAATTGCCCTTATCCTTTTATCTTCCTATTTTGTAGGTTCATTTCTTTCACATTATCCTAGTCGATATAATCTTTCATCCTATTTTCTTTCTAATTCTTTCCCTTTTCTTCTTCTTTTTGTAGGCCTTACTCTTCCATAATCTTACACATTATCTATTATTTTATTCACTTTTTAAAAATAAATAATTTTAACTTTATAATAATAGTTTCAAATAAAAAATAAATTTAAATAACAAAAAATTAATTTTTAGTTATAAAAATAATTTCATAAAACTAATAAAAAGAATTTTTTTTAAAAAAAAAAAAACAAATTTGACCTCAATGGTGTTGAGGTCAAACAAAAAAAAAAAATAAAACAAAGGGCGTGGGACAACTGTCCCCCACCTTTTGCGTGTAAAAAGTAGCACTTGACTAACAAGTGCCAAAGGAGATAATTAATCTTCAAAGATGACAATTATCTCTCCTGAAGTTGTCTTCTTCTTCCCCTCTGATCCTCCCTCCCCTCCCCCTTTTCCCCTTTTTTCTCCCCTCATTATAGAGCATTTGGAGATGTCCTAAGTAGATTTTTAAATTCTACTCTCTTAATTATGTTTTATGATGTGACAAGTATGAATAACGTATTTCCATTTTATTGATCTCAAGAAAAGTTGTGTACATAAAAGAATTTAAAAATAAAAAGAATGAGTAAATTTGAGAATACACCTAGGTAGCTAACATAGTAGCATAGGCTAGCTACTACTTTAAAATACACCACCCTACTCCAACTAGGTATTTAAATGAGGGAAAAAGTACAATTGGGGAACTTTTATAATTAATTGTGTTAGTTATTTTATGTAGATCAATTTGTAGAAAAGTATTTTGTATATATATTTTAGTGAATGCTACTAGCCCTAGAGCATCTGTTTATATACTTTCTCAACCTACTGAAACATAAAGAGTCAATAATGCCTCCATTGAGACTCGAACTCACAACCTTCCAAATGAAAGTCCAACCCGGGTACCATTAGATCACATAGTCCTGGTAAATATTTTGTAAATTAGTTGTTGATTAAAACGATTTTTAAAGACGACATAGATATATTATTTTATTTACTAAATTATACTTCAATTATTTTTGTTTTAGAAATAAATTTTCATCATCATTACTACCGCCACCACCATTGTTGTTGTGGTTGTTTTTGGTATTTATTATTTTAAACAATTATTTTGTTTTTATTAATAATAACTATTCAACCTTAAAAATGTAAATTTGAACAAAAATTGAATATACATAAACATCACGTACAATAACCAACAACTACTAAATGTAAATTAGATTTTTAAAGAGAAAATGCAATAATCTGATACTAAAAAAGTTATTCCATGTAGCTTTTTTTCATTTTTAACTTATTCGCATTAATAAGATAAGTCAAAAGCTATTTATCAAACACTTTAGCAGTTTAGTTTAGTCAAACAACTAAAGTTGGTCAAATGTGTCAAAAAGTGTATGATAAATTCTTTACCAAACTCTTTCAATGTCATGTATAACATGTCGTATGATTAATAAAAACATAAAATATGTTCTGTCAATAATATAAAAAGAAGTACTTACATTTTTACTAAGGACAAAATTCATTAGTTCATCGATATCATGTTGTATAAAATACAATAATAATAATAATAATAATAATAATAATAATAATAATAATAATAATAATAATAATAATAAACAACTAAAAACCTTACGGTTTGATGGCATCATTATTATTTTTTATAACGAAACTCTTAAATTCGAGTCTCATTTCAATAAAAAAAATCAACAGATATTATAAATGGGTTAAGAGTGTAATAATTGTTGTTGTTGTTGTTAATCTGGCCCATATGAAAGAGTCAAGTTTCGAATCAATTTTTTATTGCTTCAAAAAGGTGGTCAACATTTTTTTTTTTTGGTGAGAAGGGTGGTCAACATTAGTTTGGTTAAACTTGTCGCGCAATGTTTTCCTAAATAATTTAACTCTTACATAGTTTACATGCTCGAATAATGGATACTAATTTTTCTTGTCACCCAAAAACAAATACTTCATCAGTCTCATTTTATCTATCCTACTTAATATTCATAGGTCATATTAACTCTTTCTTCTTAGTTTATTTTCTTTAGTATTCTTTAATTATTTTTAAATTTAATGTTTTGTGTTTAATAGTATTTTTAGCATGGTTGCAAAAATCGCGCCTAGGCGCTAGGCGGCTGCCGGCTGCCGCGAGGAAGGCCGGAATCGGCCTCCTCCGCGACCAGCCGGTTCGGAGGTTATTTTTATTTTTTATTTTTTATTTTTTTTTCGTTGTAAAGTTGGAAAAGTTTGGGAAGACATAACTTTTGACTCGGTTGTTCATTTTGGACAAATTTTTTTTTCAAATTGCGTTTTTTTCGAGATCTATCCATCGCAAACAGCCAAAGGCGGTTTGGTCCACTAATTTCTCAAAAAAATGCTTATTTTGCTCTTAATTTTAGTTTTTTTTTTTTTATGTATTTAGATAGTTTAAACAATCTTTTGAACACTTTTACAACCACTTACGTAAATATTTGTAAGAAATAACTATGAAAACCTTATGTTTTATTACTAAATTTTGAAAATTTTTAATTTTTAATTTTATTTTTAATTAAAAAATAAAAAATAATAATAAATTGGCGCCTAGGCGCTAGGCGCCTAGGGGGCGCCTAACGTTTTTTGCAACATTGATTTTTAGTGTAGTTTCTAAATATATAAATTTTATAAACTAATACTAAACTTAATATTATGAAAAATTGGTTTAAAAATAACTTCAGTCAAGCCTCGTTAACTGAACCAGACACATAAAATGAGACGCAGGGAGTAAACGTTAAAGATATCCAGTTTAATCCAGATGCATATAAAAAGCCATCTTTGATAGACTATGGAGTGTTTGGTAAATAGCTTTTGGCCCTGTTTGGTAAAATGGCTGTTAGCTAATAGCTGTTAGCTGTTAGCTGATTGTGTTAATTAGAAGGTATAAATAGTTGATAACATTAGCTGATTGTTGAAAAGTGTTTGGTAAATTAGCTGTTAGCTGATAGCTGTTTGGTATAATTCTTTTTTCAAAAAGCTAATTGAAAAAGTTGCTTGGAGTAGCTTTTTGAATTTTAGCCTTTTGGAGTTGCAAAAAGTTAATTAACTAAACATTTATATTGATATTTTAACTAAATCAAACAATTAATACTGGTCAAATAGGCCAAAACTGGCCTATAAGCCAATTTTTTACCAAACAGGGCCTTTAGCTGATAGCTATTAGTTGATTGGGTTAGTGGGTTTGACTAGTTGATAGCATTAGCTAATTGTAGAAAGATGTTTGGTAAATTAGCTATTACCTGATAGCTGATTACATACAAAATAATTTTTTCAAAAAGCTGATCGAAAAAAGTTACTTTGAGCAGCTTTTTGAATTTTTGTGTTTTGGAGAAATAAGCTATTACAAAAAGCTAATTAATCAAACACTCATATTTATTGTTTAACTTAAGTCAAACAGCTAATAATGGTCAAACAAACCTAAATAGGCTAACTATTTTACCAAACAAGACATATTAATTTATTTTCATTTCAATTTCAATGTTTAATACTTTAATTTGAATCTAACGTCACCTTAAGTTGTTGGCAGAAAATTTTATAACATAAGAGATAAATATTAAAATGATTTCTTCATCCCATTATTGTCTTATTCGTTTGATGAGATTTTACGAAAATAAGGTGTGCAAATCTTTGTTATGTAAGCCATCTTTGATAAACTATATTAATTTATTTTCATTTCAATTTCAATGTTTAATTTTAATCTAACGTCACCTTAAGTTGTTGGTAGAAAATTTTATAACATAAGAGATAAATATTAAAATAATTTCTTCATCCCATTATTGTCTTATTCATTTAATGAGATTTTACGAATTGAAAATAAGGTGTACAAATCTTTGTTAAGTACTTACGTATGGAGTAAGTAAACTTATTAGATAAATTTTCATGTGACGACAAAAAAAAATATTATTGCAAATACAATACGGAAAACAAAGACAAAATGGAACGAGGCTACAAACTTGCAACAAAACTAACTTACAATATATAAGATTTTTCTTTCTCATTTTTTTTCTTTGACTAAATGGAAAAGAAGAATTGTAGCAACTCAAGGATGACAATGAAATATTTTCATCTGCCTCCAACATCATCATATATGTCATCAAAATTAAATTAATTAAAGGTGCATCAATCTCATAATTTTCCCGAATGAGAAATAATGTGAAATGTCATTAGCATCCAAGTATTTCAAACTAATAATATCTGCATACTTCGATCAATTACCACATATAACACCCACACAAATCTTGTACAATTGCTCTTCGATCGGTGAGTAATACAAGCTTTCCAACATGTTTATATAGGAAAATGTTGTCAAATTGGGTACCTAAGTATAACACATTAAATACTACAATCAGGTCACCTAAATCAAAAAAAAAAAAAAAAAAAAAAAAAAAAAAAAAAAAAAAAAAAAAACTTCCAATTATGCCTCCTAAACCAATACAATAGTGTAATTAGGCTCTAATATAACATATTTATCTACTTTCTAGCAAATATGACACTAATCAAGTTAACAAGTGGTGTTCTAGACTTGAGTCGATACAAAGTGTATTGTTTTATTTTATAAAATAATATTTTATATATTTATAAAAAAAATCTATTTTTATAAAAAAAATATTAATTAATAAAATAATAAATACAGAGTATTTGTATTAAAAATTAAATATAGTAAAAATTTTATCATTTAATGTTTACAATATTTTTTATTTTTTAATTTTTTTTAATTAACAAACACAGCTATCTTCTATTAAAAATAAAAAATATTTTAAAAAATACCTTTTTAAAATAAAAATTAAAAATAACGTTTTATTTTAAAAAATTATTTAAGAATAAAATAATAACTATTTTTATTTTATTAAAAATTTAAAACATATTTTTATTTGAATAAATAATACTTTATTAATAAATTTTAAATATTTTTATTTTATTGCAAGAATAACAATAAATTGTATTCCTTATACTTACGGGGCTAATTTGACTTTTTATATACGTGTGTAATTGTATTATGCATGATTTGAAATGGTTTAAACTTTTGCAACCCTTGCGCACGAGAGAATCTCAATAATTTAGATTTTTCAGAAAGTTGAATTGTAAATATATAATAATGCTAACTCAAATCCCGTTCTAATTTAGAACACAGGTTAATTTCTCGAGTACACTTTGAGAATTAATTTATCATTTACGTACTTATTATTCATTTTGAATGTATAATATGTTAAGTTAACTCCTGAGAACCCGAATCCACTTCCACCAGACTCAAATCAAAAGTCATTCCTAGTGAAAAATATATATATCACAAAATGACAACTTCAAATATAATGCCAATTATATATATATATATATATATATATATATATATATATATATATATATAGCTAATTTTCAACACGGTCTTGAATTAGTAGTTCAAAAGAAGCACAAGTCCTCTAATATGTGAAGGCCAAGGGAATTCATAGAAGAGTTCTATTATTGGACTTCCAAATTTTACTTTATGGATTATACTTCCTGATGTGATAAGCATGCATGGATAGAACATTTTTATTTTATGAGTCTAAAAAATTAAAAATTATTTACATTTAAGATTTGTGCATGTGAGAAAGTAAAAGTTAAGAGTAGAATATAATTTGAGAGTACAAGTAGTATTTTACTATTTTTCTTCATCGAATCGGGTGGTGTTATTGATATGATGTGGAAGTCCATATTCACTGACATATACACAAGACATTGTCACAAATTTTAGTTCCCATCCAGGTTAATTCCTGTCTGCCAAGTTCATGGGTCGTTGTAACTTGTAACAGGGACCTTAGCTTAGCTCAATCCCATTATATATTATTCAATATTCAGTACGGATTAAGATTGTAATCCAAATTATTAATTGCATCTTATAATTTGTATTAGATGTACGGCCATTTGTTTTGGTTGGAGTAATGTTTGATTACTATATTTTAATGCAGAATTGCATGCATTGCTTGTTTCTGCAGCTTCTTAGGTTTTGCAGTTCCACTTAATTGCATTGTTTGTTGTTATTGTTGTTGGGTTTCCTTCTCCTAATATGATTACATTAATTGTAATCCAAGTATAATTATTCATTATTTTTAGTGAAAGTTAAACCTCGTGAGTCATGAATTCTGCAGGTGGCAGGGGCATTATGGTAATTTCACTCCCTTCCTCTTACACTTTTGCCACTTCATTTTGGTAATTATAGGATATGATATTTCTTGTTACTGAATTCAAACTTTCAACTAATATGTTAACAACTCTGGGAAAATAAGGTTAGAACATGCAGATCCATATGAATTCTAGAATATGATGAAAATATATGTATCTGTCTCTTAAGGCTTACATAATGTAATGATATGGATTGAAGATGATTTGTAAAAATTTTAAAATTTGGGAGTTGGTTCTATTTATTGATTGTTAACTTAAAAAAATATTTTTTAGTACATCGGAGGAACCAAACACCACACAATAATTGTGTTTACATGTGTAGAGTTAGGTCAACCAACCATTTTATAATCAGCCAGTCAATCATACCGTGTTTTTTCAGTCACGATATGACTCACATTGTACACATTATGCCATGCTCCACTAGCAAAACCATGAGTACCCATTACTCTTTTGGTATTTCGGGGGCGTCAATGTAAGCTCCCGTAATATAACCCTTGAAAACGGTACTTAAAAACGACTACAAACTCGCTAGTTTCGCTCGGAAGCATCTTGGGTTATCTTGAGAGTTTTGACTTGGGATTTTTTTAACAAGGAATAGTTATCTTCTTGATTTGCATGATCTATAATATGACAAGAGGGAGCCAGAAAAGAACAAAAACCCTTCACCAGAAATGGAAGATATATATACAGTCATACATAACTCCACTAGATACAAACAACAAGCAATAGAAATTTACAAAAGTGATTAAAAAAGAAAACCTTGAGCTCCTCGTGTTCATAGTGTATTAGGTCGTGATTACCATGTAACCTGTCTTAATCCTTGTGCATAAACAAGTTTTAAGGTACCATAATATATCACCTTGAGATGCCATCCATACCTTAATCTTATCAACTTTCTTGTCTTGTTCAGCTGCCTCTCTGGTAAGCACGAATGAAAACATATTCTCCCTTTATAGTACAGACTTCATTTATTATTGTTGTACAGCACTATATACATATATACCACCGTACATCTTACAATGATTCATTATGTTTTGGCTTTTCCATCTTCAATATTCCCAGGTGGGGTGTTCTTATAATCTCTTAAACATATATACACCCTACATGCTTCTGTATTTTCTTCACAATAGAAGCTTAGATTTATGATTCATATGGTTTTTGATACTTAGTTTTTGTTCTACTTATCTTTCATGGCTATGGTTGTTCTTTTCTTTTGTCACCCGAGGGTGTGCATTGAATCGAATAAACTCTGCTTTGTGACCCTAACTGACAGTGAAAGACAAACCAACCTAGGTTGTCATAATTCACTGTCTCAAACCAGAAAAGCTAACTGCCTGACTAACTTGGCTGGGATTGTCCCTGATTGTAGTTATGTTCTTGAATTTATGTTTCATGTTATGAAGAACAATCAACTAATGGCATATTATGTTTTGCTTTTCTTCTTCCCTGTGGTGACAACTCAGAAAACTAGGTTTTCTACTGCAAGTTTAGCTAGCCAAAAATGGAGTCTTGGGGCCATGCTTTGGATAATGAAGGGAGCCTTTTGTTCTCTGAGTATGGTGTGGAAGTAAACTCATTTTCGGATTTCGATAAGAACATGATTATTGCCCCTAGTTATTATGGGGAAATTAATGAAGGTGATGCAGACTTCATGGAACTATGGACTCAAAACAACAACAACAACAACAATAGTAACACTGACAACAATTTTGCCAGCAAAATAATGATGTTTTCTGATGATGATATGATGAACAACAACTGGAAAAGAATACCTGCAATTGAATCGGTATCTGCAGAATGCTGCAAAGGATATGGAGGGTTGGAGATTGGGCAATCTGCTTCAGCTAAAAAGGCAAAGATAATCACAGATTTTAATCCCTGTAGTCAATTTGTCCCAATAATCTGCCAAGTTGATGGGTGTAAAATGGATCTTAGTTCCTCCAAATACTATCACCAGAGGCATAGAGTCTGCGTGGAACACTCCAAAACCATCAAAGCCATTCTTCATGGTGTTGAGCAGAGATTTTGCCAGCAATGTAGCAGGTATATATGTGTTTATTATTCATTTTTCTTTCTATAACGCCCCAGGAACGCCTATTCTGATCGTACCAATCACAATCATATATCATTACTGGAAATTATAAAAATTCCGACCACCTGAAAGTGATCTTAAATCAAGTTGAAAGCAAAAAGTGGTCGGAAATAGCAGCAAATGTTTTTTCGGATACCAAAAATGGTCGGAAACAAGGCTTTCAACTTGATTTAAGATCACTTTCAGGTGGTCGAAAATTTCAGAATTTTCAGTAGTGTATATATCATTCTTGATTATATCAATATTATCAGGTATGATCATATGATTATATCGAATACGATCAACACTGATAGCGATCAGCCTGAATAAGTGTCATGTATTACACTAGCCAAATCTTTAATCTTTTAACAATAATAAAAAGAAGTATATAAAGAATATAAGGTCAAACTATGTTAAGTCATTCATAATTCATTCCTAGGCTTCCTTCATTGGTTACTCTATGCACCATGGGGTTCTAGACAGTATGATAAACAAAAAATATGAATTAACATATTAAACGATAATAATCAAAATATATAATAATTATATAATTGTTGCATGCAGGTTTCATTTGTTAGCAGAATTTGATGACGACAAGCGCAGTTGTCGGAAGCGTCTTGCCTGCCACAACAAGCGCCGCAGAAAGTCTCGCTTTCATACTCAATGGGGTAATTGCATATTTTTTTTTTTTTCTCCTATATATAAAACCCTTGCTCCAATAATCATTTACTTTTGAATTTTGATATTTGACCAAAAAAAATGGAGTATATAATATAAAAACTTCTTTGACTTTATGTATTCCTTAAAAATATCAATTATGGTCCAATATATGCTTATCCAAAGAAGGCAAATCATATGTCTGTGAGCATTAGTCTAGTGAGTGAAAGTAACATTTAAAGTTTACTTTTAGTGGACCGGTTTTACCTCGCAATTTATAGAAATTATATTTATTGACTGTCTAAGAATTTTCTATCGTTCATTAAAAGTTTAAAAATCAAAAGATTTATTTAATAATCAAATACAACATGATTAAAATTCTATCCAAATTACATTTTGAGTTGTTAAAGATTTATCCAAGTATTAAAATAAAGTCATCAAAATTCTTCTTCTCCTAAATACTGCCTACTGAACTATTCAGCTAAGTTGTGCGAACAAGTCATCAAAATTCAAAATCATGAATGGTGATGATTAATTTAATATAGAATTTCAATGAATCTGGCTTAGAAATTAGAATAATAGTACTTATATAAATTTAATTTTCTATATAATCATAGATTTTTTCTAGCACATGCGCATGCATCATCATATCATATTCTAAAATATTCTACGAACATGTGGCTTCATCATTTGATTATTTCATTATAAATTTCAACATTTTATCGATATCCTTGCACATTACGATAAAATCATTTATTCTATATATAAGTTTGAACTTCAAACTTAAAAACTCATCACCGCTTTTATTTTGGCGGGAGACCAGTGAATAGAGTAAATTGTCAGATTTGACTCAACTGACTTACAGATCCCAAATGTTTGTACACTAAAATTTACAATATACCTAAATTAACCTGGGTGTGATTGAGTGGAAGGGGTTTATCCATCCTTGACCAAAGATCAAAGATTGGATCATTGACTTTGAGTATGGAACAACCTTAAATCTTCAGGTCAGCTATCTTAATCACTGTGTCCAACCCGGTAAACCGGGTAATCCCAAAAAAAATAAAAATAAAACAATATACCTAAATTCATACCTCCTTTTTTTTTTGGTCATTTATTCTATATATATATGTTAATATGCGATAGTGGGGTACATATTGCAGATGCAAGCTTATTATTGGATATGGCTTCCCAAGGGGCATCCCCATTTCTTATTCCGGAAATACTTTCTGGGAATCTCAACTTTTGCCAACAACAGGAGAACAACACAAAAAGTAATAATAGCCCCGCCGCCGGCAACCTCGTAGAGCAAGAACTGTCCGGCGGGGAGATTTCCGGCGGCGGAGCTTTCTCTCTTCTGTCTGCTACCCAGACTTGCAGAGCAGACCATCGTCGTCCTGGAATCCAAAAATCAAAGAATTGTATGAATTACTACAGCAAAAAATGTTTGAAGGCCTCTCGAGAAAGGAGTGGACCGGCGACCACCATTGATCTGCAGCAGTTGTCAACCCATCTCCGACGAGTGGAGCAGCAGAGAGGATCGGAGCAGGTGAAGAACCAAGAGACCATCGTGTCGTCCAATAATGTTTTCTGCTGTTTTACTTCCATATAAAATTCATAAATAATTATTTAATGGATACTACAAGTCTTCATGTAATGAGGCTTTTCACTCATTTTATCTACTATAATAGCATTTGAACTTATTATACTCAGTAATTTTTTCATAGATAAATTACCGTAACTTTATCATCACGTTACCTTGGTTTTGGACTTCCAATTTCGTTTAAGAATTCATTTAATAATGTCCTTAATTATCAAATGCATAAGAAACCGACAGAAGATGAGAGGGAAAGAAAAAAAAAATAAATATAAAAATATAACGGGTCAACTCACTTTGTATAAAAATGATCGAAATAGTTTTGTATTTAACGATATTTTAACGATTTTGTTGCTGGAGGACTAAAATTGGTAATGTCCATAATAATACTAGAACCAAATGTGAAAAAAGTGAACTCTCACATGTAAATCTATTAAAAATCTAGGACAAAAATAGAATTAATTCAAAAAGAAAAAAAGATAAAGGTAAATTTAAGTTTAAAATAATTTACAAAGAAAATAGTAATTTATTATAATTAAAATTTTAAATAAATTTAAAAATCATTCTACCAATCAAAACTTATTGTTAAAATCAACAATTAAATACTGCAATTTTTTTGTAACAATTAATTAAATACTTCTTATTAACTAAAATTCTATTTGAACTAGACCGTCTAGGCGTCTAGACATTACAACTTATATTAAATAACTACAACACTATTTGTATATTTGGTAGGGGTGTAAATGAGCCGAGCCGCTCACGAGTCGCTCGTGAGCAGTTCGATCAACGCTCGGCTCGAACTCGGTCAAAATTGAGCTCGGCTCGAGCTCGAGCAGCTCGTGGATTAAACGAGCACGAGCCGAGCTTAGGTATTGTAGGCTCGCAGCTCGACGAGCCGTTTGCGAGCCTTATAATATATTGTATAATATATAATATATAATATAATTATATTATATTTAGTATATAAAAATAATAATTAGGGGAGGAAAATTAAAATAGTTTAATAATTATGTATGAATAAAAGTCATAAAACAAAGTAGTTTAAATTTTAAATCAAACAGGTCAAATTCGAGATCAAAATTGAGCTCAAATTCTAACCTAAACTCGAGCTCGAAGAATCGAGCTGCTCGAGCTCGAGCTCGAGCAGCTCGACAATTGCCGAGCTCGAGCTCGAGCATCAATTCACGAGTTCGAACGAGCTCGAGCTCGAGCTCGAGCAGTGCTATCATTAACGAGCTCGAGCATGAGCATACCCATGCTCGGGCTCGGCTCGGCTCGTTTACACCCCTAATATTTGGTACTATATCTACTTGACACGAGAGAAGTTCCCTATACTTTATTAACTTGGCTATTCAACCAAAGTAGCAGCCAAACAGGACCTATTCAACTGGGATTCTCAATGTTTTATTTATTGTACGCGGAAACACATATGCAGATAGAAAGGCGGCGGTGTGGGCCCGACTCCATTATTTAAATTTGAGTTCTACTATAGGAAAATAACACTTTCCTAGTGGGTTATATATTTATAGCGCTTTTTTCTCTTGAATTATTTAATTGACTTTTTTTTCTCTAAAATATTAAATGGACATATTTACTTTTAAAATAAAGATTTAAAATAAATATTTTTTTTCTCTAACAAATACATTTATTTTTGAATTTAAACTATTTTAAAATAAAAAATAAAATTTAAAAATAAATACGGTTCAAAATCGCGAATCGGATTCGGAACCGCCGGTTCACGGTTCAGGATCCAATTTTTTCGATTCATAATTTTAATAAACTGAAATCTAAATATTGAGTTTTGGCCTGAATCATAATCAGAATCTTTTAATTCGATTGCTCTAGTGTCCGGTTCAGTTCGAACTGAACCATGGTCATCCATACATATACTCAATAATTTGTTTGGGAAAAAAATAAATAAAATATTTACTTTAAGGGTAGGAATGTCAATTTAATATATCAGGGAGAAATATTGCAACTTTTAGAATAATTGAGGGGGCTAATATGCTTACATGAATAATTCATGAGGAAAAAGTGCTATAAGTATATAACTCAGGGAGGAAAAGTGTTATTTTCCCTCTACTATATATACTTTCAAATTCTATTCCTTCACTTTTACCCCATAATAATGTGACAAACAATGATAAAATACTTTTATTATGTGGATCTCAAAAAAAAAAATGTCTACATCAATTATTTGTAAAAGTAAGTAAAAAGTGAGAGTAAAAAGTGAGAATTTATGTAGTATTTTCCTTTAAACATAGGACAAACTGAGAAACAGACATAATTGGAATGCAAACAAAAGTTGTTGAATGCTGCTGACAACTAACCTATTATTAGGTGACTAGCATAGCATAGACTCCTACTGCAATATAGACCACCCTCCTCGAAAATAGTACACCAAACTATTTTGAAAAATGTAAATGGACAATAATCCAAGTTTTTTTTTTTTTTTTTTTTTTTTTGCAATTGAGTCTTTAAACAGTTTAAACTTATAATTAAACTAAAATGGATAAATTCTGAAGATTATTGTTAAAGTGACGGTTATTTTATTTAAAAAATATTTTTAAAATATTTTTTAACTTGCATTTTATTTAAAATTATTAAAATAAATTTAAAATAATTTTGATTGTGATTGCCACGTCAACATTAATAGGGAGAACATGTCAATTTTGGTTTAGTTGTGTGACTTTTGACTGTTCAAGGACTCAAATGTATTCTTTTTAGTAAGATGACTCCAACTGCATTTTCGAGTTTACGTAATTCGGTGGCTTATTTGAGAATTATTTCAAAATATATATCAGTATAGCAATTGTTGATTTTTTTTAGATAACCTAAGTTCCCGATTTTGTGGGATTATATCCTAAACCGCTTGAACCCCCTCTTAGACACATGAGGAGATAAATCGAGCTAATGCTCATGGAAGGATCAAACTCTACCATGTCACTAAAAGCAAACATTTAGGGTCCGTTTGGAAAGCAGGAAAATGACTTCTGGAAAATGTTTTCTGGAAAATGAGTCATTTTTCGGAAAACATTTTCCTTTCCAGTGTTTGGTTGCATTCGGGAAAACTGTTTTTGTGTGTTTGGTTCATTTTCTGGAAAATGAGTAGAATTGTATAATTAAACATTTTAATTATTTTATTTAGAATATTACAACATGTATAATATATAATAATATAATAATATAATAATAATTTTAAATATAATAATAAAAAAAATAACGAATAGTATATCAAAAATATTATGGTGGTGGTGGTGGTGGTGGTGTAGTGGTAGTGGTGTTATTTGTTATATAATAATAATAATAATAATAATAATAATAATAATAATAATAATAATAATAATAATAATAATAATAATAATAATAATAATAACAACTGGTGGTGGTATGACGGTGGTGACAATGGTGGCGGTGGTTGCGGTGGTATGGTGGTGGTGGTTGCGGTGGTATAGTCGTGGTGATGGCGGCGACGGTGGTGTGATGGTGGTGGTGTGGTGGTGGCGACGGTGGTTACGGTGGTATGGTGGTGGCGGCGGCGGTGGTATGGTGGTGGTGGCGACGGCGGTGGTTGCGGTGGCATGGTGGTGGCGGCGGCGACGGTGGTGTGGTGGTGGCGACGGTGGTATGGTGGTGGCGGCGACGGTGGTTGCGGTGGTATGGAGGCGGCGGCGGTGGTAGTGGTGGTGGTGGTGGTGGCGACGGTGGTTGCGGTGGTATGGTGGCGGTGGTATAGTGGTGGTGATGGTAGTGAGGTGGTGGTGGTATGGTGTTGATGATGTTGGTGGTGGTGTGATGTTGGTGTAAAAGTTGGAAAATGACTTCCCCCAAAAAAAATGGGAAGTCATTTTCCTCCAAAACAAACCTATTTTCCAAAGTCAACGGAAAATGATTTCCATTGACTTGATTTTCCAGGCACATCCAAACACTGGAAACTTGGAAAATGAATTACAGAACTCATTTTCCAGGTTTCCAAACACACCCTAAGTTAGACTTCTTATTCACTAGACCGATGTTATAAGGTCAATTTATGAATTTTTATAACGACAATTTTAAAAATGCCCCATACAAAAGTCTCACTCAAATTCTATCCACTTGTCTAATGTGAAAATTTTTAATAAATTAAAATTTACAATTAAAAAGAAAAAAGAAACAAAATGAAAAACTAACCATACAAAAATTATCATATCGGGAAGTGAAAAGAATGATTTTTGTACGTAAGAGTGGAATCATTTTCCTTTCTATAGTGGTATGTGTGACATTATAGTGAAGTTTTTATCTTTTAAATTTACTTTTTACATTGCAAGAGAAGCCTAGCATATAGCTCTTTAATATGACATATTTTTACAATAGTCAACCTTTCAATTTTGCAGTAACAATAGTAATTTGCTTACCGGCCACTGCTCTCTAAGCAAATGAATGTTTAGACTAATTTACTTGTTACGATTAAATTTTTTTTTTTTTTATTGTGACAATAAAACTCAAGTTCACTTAGTGATCATATACGCACAAACAAAAATCAATTAAATAATTCTACATATATAAAAAGATAGATATTCTGAGATAAACTTAGATGGAAATACTCTTTTTTTATTTTAATTAATAGGTTAATTAAAAAGAGCAATTAGACTAATTAAGCTTTAAAATGTTAAATTACTTTTTTTTTTTTTTTTTTTTTGCTGCAGCACTAAAAAGCTTCTTGAGGTAGTAATTAACTAATTATATGCGTTTTTAAATACAACATTAATACTCACATCTTATTAGATACAAGTATACAACTAATTTTATCGAATCTTAATTAAATCTCATTCAAAAATAACTATTTTAAAAATGTTGTTACTATTCCATGTTGGTTGCTTACTTGCGTTGAATTGCGTTGTATCTCATTTCTTTCCCTGTGGAAATTAAATATTTAGAAGTAAAATATTAAATTGTTTATTTAATACGGTTGCTCATGTTTTAGCCATAATTAAATATTATTATTAAATTATGGCTTAGTACTTAATTATTAGAACTAAATTAACTTATTAATTTAATGAACCTATATATTGTAGGCTGACGGTGGCCTATGCTTCTTATCAACAAATACAAATAAAAATAAAAATAAAAATAAAGGTTAAAGATATTCAGTTCAATTCACAAACATAAAAAGCCATTTTTTAATGTATTATTCGACCCTCCTAAAAACAAATACTATACATATATTTTATTTCCTAAATCGACCAATTTATGGAATATGATTACTTTTGACTTATTCAGGGTGTGTCCTATTATTTTATAGGCTCGGAGCAGGATAAAAAAATGGGCCCTAGTTAATATATATTCCATGCTTAAAATTTAAATTAAATAAGAAAAAAATTATTAATATCAATAACTTTAAATAAGATTAACAAGTTTTTAACAATTTTACATACATAATATTAATCATGAAAAAAATTTCTAGGTGCTTTCCTTAATGCAAAATAATAAATAATGGTATAAGTGCCTTCATAAATAAATAATATTATAGTTTATAAAAATGAATAAATAATTTAAAATCGAGTAAACTTATAAACAATAACATTTATCATAATAAATAATAAATTAATTATGATTAAAAATTTATAAAACAATAATTACAAACATATGGAAAGCTAAAAATCTTTTTTGACTAGGAGCAAGAAATTAAAATATTTCAAAACGCAATAAAAAATACAAAAAGATATATATGAAACATAATTATCTAGATAAACTAGTTTGAACATAAAGCATATTATAAATCACACATCTTCAATATTATTTATATAATTTTTATAAATACTTTTTTTTGAATACAAATACTTTTTCTTTTAAATAGATAAATTTTAAAATTTTTTAAGAATAATTTGAATACATATAATGACACATGATAGAAGCTTCTATATTACATTGATTAGATATTCATAAAAAGGTACGGAGTAAATTATATTTTAATTTTTTTTATAATTCAATTTCAAAATATATCATATAACCCCCTCCGTCCTATTTTTATGTGTCTTGTTTGGTTAACCTGAGTTGATTGAAGTTTGTTTAATTCAATTTTTCATAATATGTTTAGTATAAGTGATGGTTTTATTAGGACCGGGTCCACCATAAACCGGGTACAGAGAGTACAGAACGGGGATAGGGCGCTAGGCCCAACACGATATGTATAGAAGCCCGAGGTACATGCCCAAGAACAGCGACCCAAATACAAAGAACAAGGCTATTTATAGTAAGTCCCTCTCCGCCTCATGCGTCTACGTGTCCCATGCAATCCATCCCCACTCCGCTTGCTCCTCGCCATTTACATCACACTCTCCGCCTTTCTCAGCCCCTATTGCCTTTGTCACCTTACTCAAACCAACCCCGACTCACCATGCTCGGCGCACACCCCGGGACGCCGGGACCGCGGTCGCACAGGACCGCGCGCCGGATGCACCGGGTGCGCCACGGCCGGCCGGCCATGGCCCCAGCGCGCCGGGCGCCAAAGGCCGCGCTGGTCATGCCATGGCCGACCCCGGCCAGCTCCCTGGTCGGCGTCGCTGCCCGGGGCCGGTTGTGGCTCCAGCACGCGCTAGGCGCCGAGGCCACGCTGGCCGCGCCACGGTCGACCGGGGCCAGCGCCCCGGTCGGTGTCGCTGTCCGCCACCAGCGCCGGCCCCCGCGCGCCGGGCGCCAAGGCCGCTTTGGCCCGCGCCCAGCGCGCGCTGGGCGCGCCGTGGTCGACAGGGGCCAGTGCCCCGGTCAGCGTCCCGGTCCGACCGCCGGCGCCGGGTGGCGCCGGCGGCCCCTCCCGGCCTTCGGCCCAAATTTGTCTCCTCCCCCTGTCGGCCCAATTACATGGGCCCTCTGCGTCCATGGCCCACCTCCAATATCCCCATCACAAGTCCCCCACTCCATTTAGGTATCTTGATACCTAATTGGAGTAGAAGTAGGGTTTTTACTTAGTCCTTTTCCCACTCAGACTAGATAAATGGTTCCCCCCTAAAATCTCAACTGCTTCCACCCCCTATTTAAAGCTAATCCTTCCCTTGTCACCTTCACATCATCTCATCTTCTGCTATAGTCAGCTCCCCACGCCCCAACTGTTTACCGCTTTAAATCCAGCCTCGGCCCTGCGCTATTTACACCATTAGCTCCCCCCAATCAGCACCGTCCTCTCCTACTGCTCATCCCGTCGCTCCTGTCCTTGGCCCGGCCACCACTCTGCCCCCTAACCGGGGCTTGGGGGTTTTCGGTATCACCCGTTCGCCCATCACCGCCGCCAACCCTCCGGCCCTCTCTACTCCATCTTCTCGTCCTGCTCAAAGGTCGCTCCCTATGTCGCCCGTATCACCTCATGTTCCTCCTACCGCCGGTGTTTCCGCCCGCCATCTTGATCCCTCTGCTCCCCGCGGCGTATGTACTAAGATTTCTAAGGCCGAGCTTGATTGTTTGGACGGTTGGTTGGGCCCAAATGTTGAAATTACCGTGCCCGGGGAGGACCGGACCATGACCGATCCCCCATCGGCTGATAAGGTGGCCGTGCATTATCACTCAATCCAGGCAGGCCTTCAGTTTCCCCCTCATCCTCTGGTCCAAACGTTCCTTGAATGCCATGGGATAGCGCCCTGTCAAATGACTCCGAATGGTTATCGCTTTATCACATGTTTTATCACCCGGTGTCGAGAAATCCAGGTAGCACCTTCCCTGTCTTTACTTCTACATGTTTTCAACGTGAGCCAGAGTCGGTCATCTTTCCTCCACCTTCAACCTGTCTCTAATCACCCCCTCGTGACCTCCCTACCCTCTCTTCCAAAAAATTGGAAAGAGAAGTTTGTATACCTTCGTTATCCCACTGGTGATTCTAGGCTGGGGTTTAGTAACGTGTGGGTGCAGCGCCCTCCTCTCTATACGCCCCCCGGCTATTCGGGTCTGGATGATGACAGGGCGCGACTGTGCGCCGATGGTCCCCATGATCACCGTAGGTACCATGAGCCCTCTCGGCTCCACCAACTTAGCACCGGTCCGCCTCTAGGTACGTTTATATATATATATATATATATATATATATATATATATATATATATATATATATCTTTTTTTTTGACGTACATATTTGTTTTTTCTTTTTGGGACGTACATATCTGTTTTTATTTTATTTTATTTTTATTTTTATACGTACTGATGGTTGTATCCGCTGTGCCCAGCTCCTGTAGAGAGTACTCCCCAAATGCTTAAGGCCTACCAGACTCGTAAGCGACGGCGGGCTCCTATTTCGGAAGCCGCTTCTGGTGATGATGCTGAGGATGACGATGACGGGGCATCGTCGGTGGGACTTATGGATGACCCTGTCATGGACGGGGTGGATTCCAACATACAGTTTTCGCCTGCCCATTTCTCCCCCGTCACTCCTTTCCAAGCTGTGGACTCCCCTTCTCGTGGGCCTTCTCTAGCCGCACCGCAGTCTACGCCCAGCCCTACCGGTGAGTATGATGCTCGGGATCCTCTAGCTGCTCGGATTTCGACCGGCCCAGGCCGCCCTCGTCTTCGTCCTTACGATCCTAATCATGTGGACTTCATTGTTCGTGGAGTGCGAGATATGGTACCAGCCCATCGGCGCTTCTGGATTGATAGTACTCCGATGGAGACCTTGAGTTCCCGCCAAGTTGGAGATTCCATGAACGTGAGTGGTCCCTCTCTTTTTTTTTTTTTTTTTTTTTTAAATGTGTGTATCCTGTGGTTCCCTATTGTATGCAGATGGTTATGCAATCCATCGGGATTCATCAGCACCTGCAGGAGGCCTCTCGAGAGTATGCCGTGTTAGAAAAGACACAACAGGGTTTGGAGCATACTCTCCGGGAAGAGGAGGAGGCTCGTAGGCGCGTCATGAGAGAATTAAAAACCTTGAGGGAAGTGCACCAGACCCTGCAGCAAGAGTATCACTCCTTGGGAGATAAGCAACAGGCCCTTCGGGAGGATCACCGAATTCTGGGGGAAAAGCACCAGGTCCTCCAGGAGGAACATAGAACTTTTGGAAAGGAGCATCAGGTCCTCCAGGAGAAGCATAAAACTTTGGGGGAAGAGCACCAGGTCTTGCAGGGGGAACACAAAACTTTGCAGGAGGAACATAAAAGACAACGACTAGATCATGACAAGGCCCTTGAGGGTGCCGTGGAGGACTGGCAAAGGACTGAAGATTTTGCGCGTGCTGCTAGTGAATATTCGTGCGCACGTATGCCTGGGCTGATCCGCTGGTGGTTGGGGCATTCGGATCGTTCTGGCGAAGGCATGGTCGAGGCCATGTTAGGGTGGCAGTCTGTGCAGGAGTACCGGGATTATACGGGCCCTCCACTGGTACAAGTCCTCCAGGAATGGGCCACTACCCCCGGGGGCAGGGTGGCCATGGGGCCGGTAGCGGAGGTGTGGTTGCGCGAGACGCTAGAAGGTCAAACCAGGTTGGTGCAGGAATGCAATGCGGCGTTCTACATGGGGCAACGAGATATGCAGGATAAGCTTTACGGGAAGCTGGAACGTCAATTTACCTCTTTCAGTATTGAAGGGTGGAAACTGCCAGGCGTCCTTCCTCTTCGACCTACTCGAGCTCGGGCCACTCCTTCGTCTACTACGCCCGCTGGCGGCGATGTGCTTATGACTCCCGAGGCGGCCCAACTCCCGAGGCGGCCCAACACGGTGTGACGTCGTCTGTTGCGGCTCCCTCAGAACCTGTGGGCGGATCTGGTATTGTCGGGAGTGTAGACCCTTCCGATCTTCATCTCAATATCAACTCAGGCTCCGGATTTTCTAGTTCGGCTGCTGCTTCTGCAGCCCCATAGTCTTTAGGCGTAGGTAGCGGTTTTTTTTTTTTTTTTTTTTTTTTTTTTTTTTTTTTGTAATTTCGAATATTTCGGCAACCTTAATAATCTAGTGGTAATCTAGTTTCGTTCCCTCTTTTTTTTTTTTTTTTTTTTTTTTTTTTGTAATTTCGAATATTTCGGCAGCCTTAATAATATAGTGGTAATCTAGTTTCGTTCCCTCTTTTTTTTTTTTTTTTTTTTTTTTTTTTTTTTGTGCCATGCAATATGCCGCCAACTGCATGCGGCTTGCCGGGAGCAAGTCCGCGCATGTGGGTTGCGATAACCCACATGCCCTATCCGCCAACTGCATGCGGCTTGCCGGGGGCAAGTCCGCGCATGTGGGTTGCGATAACCCACATGCCCCATCCGCCAACTGCATGCGGCTTGCCGGGGGCAAGGCCGCACATGTGGGTTGCGATAACCCACATTCCCCACCCGCCAACTGCATGCGGCTTGCAGGGGGCAAGTCCGCGCATGTGGGTTGCGATAACTCACATGCCCCATCCGCCAACTGCATGCAGCTTGCCGGGGGCAAGTCCGCGCATGTGGGTTGCGATAACCCACATGCCCCATCCGTCAACTGCATGCGGCTTGCCGGGGGCAAGTCCGCGCATGTGGGTTGCGATAACCCACATGCCCCATTCGCCAACTGCATGCGACTTGCCGGGGGCAAGTCCGCGCATGTGGGTTGCGATAACCCACATGCCCCATCCGCCAACTGCATGCGGCTTGCAGGGGGCAAGTCCGCGCATGTGGGTTGCGATAACCCACATGCCCCATCCGCCAACTGCATGCAGCTTGCCGGGGGCAAGTCCGCGCATGTGGGTTGCGATAACCCACATGCCCCATCCGTCAACTGCATGCGGCTTGCCGGGGGCAAGTCCGCGCATGTGGGTTGCGATAACCCACATGCCCCATTCGCCAACTGCATGCGACTTGCCGGGGGCAAGTCCGCGCATGTGGGTTGCGATAACCCACATGCCCCATCCGCCAACTGCATGCGGCTTGCCGGGGGCAAGTCCGCGCATGTGGGTTGCGATAACCCACATGCCCCATCCGCCAACTACATGCGGCTTGCCGGGGGCAAGTCCGCGCATGTGGGTTGCGATAACCCACATGCCCCATTCGCCAGATGTCTGTAACACTCAATGCAATGTGTGAAAATCACGGATATTATTGACATGCGACACAATGTCGTCTACAAGGGAAATATAAGTCACTTACGATGCAACATACCACGGTAATGTCATGGGAGTCGCGTTATTTGTCATTCCTCGAGCTACTCTATTTACTGAAAGAACCTTCGCAGGTGGTGGGCGTTTGTCATTCCTCGAGCTACTCTATTTACTGAAAGAACCTTCGCAGGTGGTGGGCGTTCCATACGCGGTCCACGGTCCTACCCTGCATTGTTTTGAGTTTGTAAGTGTTTTTGTGCATAGACTCCGCCACTTCATACGGCCCCTCCCAATTCTTGGCCAGCTTGCTTCGCTGAAGTGGTTTGCTGGCTTCTCGTCGTCGTAGGACTAGGTCGCCGACCTGGAAATTGCGGGGGCATGTCCTTGCGTCGTGGTAGCGTTTAATTGCTTGTTGATAAATAGCAATCTTTCATCCGGCTACCTCCCTCCTTTCCTGTAGGAAATTTAGTTCAACCCGCAAGTCCTCATCATTCCGGCCAGGTTGGAATCGCGTGCTCCTACTCGCGTCCCACAAAAGTCTGGGACGATATTAAGTCACCAAAGTCGTTTAGGACGAAATTGAGAAAAACCACTATAGTCGAGGATGATTTTGGGTATTAACTCGAATTAATTAAATCAAATAAATATGAAGATGTCGAAAAAAAACAATTTCTTTATGAAAAGCTTTACAATATCATATGTTAAAATTTAAAAAAGAACAGAATAAATAAATAACACATGATAAATCATATTATTTCAAAAGTCCACTCAAATATTACTATAGTGGACTGAATCCACATCCATATTGTTAGGATGGATCTTTTTTTTTTTTTTTTTTCAAAAGCCCATGTGGCTCTCGCATGCATGTCACCTTAGTGTTGCACTATTGCCTCGGGCTAAAAATCTTATGTTTTCAATCACTTTTGGATAGTTGAAAATTGGGTATTTTCCCAGAGTCAAAACTTTGGGTAGCAGTGGGCATTCATTTTGGCAAAATGTGTGATATCTCTACCAAAATCTTGTGCAAAGCCTGAGGGCTTGACAGAAAAGGAGAATGATCAGAGCCTTTGAGCAGGAAAACTTGCTGAGGAGGATTTGAATGAATCATGGCCTCCTGGAGTGGGAGTGGGATGGCAAAATCTTCTTGTGTTTCGATATAAAATCTCGGGATTGAACCATAATTCGTCGCAGAAAGAGAGAGTTTCTCTGTCAAGGGCGCGAGGGGGACCGCCCTCATTGATACTGATGCTAATTCCACATCCTGGGAAATCAAGAAAACCACAAAACCAAACCTTTTGAGTCTTGAATGCAGGAAAACCGAAAACATAGCAATTTGTGCAAGTACTATGAGCTTTGAAGCTAGATTGGGCCCTTTACATTGTTGAGCCGGATGAAGCATTGCATGATTCTTCTACGAGAAGACCACTAGTTTAATTGATTATTGCGAACACCCTTTTGGTTCAACCCGTCTTATAAAATTTAACACACCATCAGATAGTATCTGCGAGTTTTCCTCGTCACCCCAGAGTTGATGGTTAGTTGTTGCTAACCCCAAACATGATGCTACTCTCCCAGTTGTAGTTGAGGTTGATCAAATTGCAGCAAAGGCCTTGTGGATGGAAAGAAGCGCAGTTGTCCATCACTGTTTCTGTGCATTTCAAATAAAAAAAGTGTATGCAAATGATGGAATTCTGCAAACACCTCCACTACTTCCCCCACCATTACTGCCACCTCAAAATCAACTCTTCCATACTTCCTCTTCTGATCCACACTGCATTCCAATTCTTCATCTCCAACCCAAGCTGAGGCACCACTGGTTTTGCTTCTGGTAGCTATGCGAACTCCATTGCAGTCACCAAAATGAAAGCCATCCGAATGCATATAGACGAATCTATACTTCGAAAACGTTGGAAGAATGCAAATGACATTCCTATCAGTTACTCCAACCGAAATCTTGACACTGTCACCTTCACAACATGCCTGCATTGTGGGATTCCATATAACAGTTAGCGGATATATAATTGATAGCTTATTGAGTTAGCTGATTAAGTTAGCTGGTTTGACATTGTAAAATATGTTTGGTAAAATTAGTTATTAGTTAATTACATATAAAATAATCTACAAGGGCATAAATATTTGATATTTACTTAACTCTTAAAATACTTCTACAATTTATTGTCATTATTATTGTTATTGTTAATTACTCCAGTATATTTTAACTATTGTTTGTTGTTTTATTACTAATAATGTTATAATTAAAAAAAAAAAAAAAAAGGAATATGGGTTAAATAGGCCATTGAACTACACACGAAGTTGCAATTAGGCCATCCAACTTAAAAAAACTATAGTCGGTCCCTGATCAATACAAAAAAATGCAATTGAGTCTAAAATAACCTATTGACCTGAAATTCGCTGACATGGCAGTTACCAGATTAAAAAAATTAATTTTTAAAATTAATTTTAATACTTAGAAAAAAAAAAAAAAAAAAAAAAAACTTCTTCTCCGCCTGCTCCTCTTTTCTCCGACGAAGACGAAGACAAGTTCAGTGACTTTGTGAGTTCGGCGAAAGAAAATGGTTTCGGGTTTGATACAATGCCCAAATGGGTTCCGGGATCCCTTACAGGAGTACTGTGCTAGTGCCGGAGAGTTTTTTGCGGTTGAATCGATCTCTATTTTGTGAGCCTGTCCAGGAGAAACGTCAATCAATACTGAGAGTGGGCTTTCGTATAATCTCCCGCCGGAGGTTTCGACAAAGCGAAGTAGAGAGAATCAGTTTATCACCTCCGCTGAAGATGTGGCGCCGCTCTTGCAGCAATATCAATATGAAATTGATCGGATTGTTTGTATGCATTTTTTTTCAGATTTTTTTGTGTGCTATTCTTGGGATTTTATTTTATTATATTATTTTTTTGTTGGATTGAGTTGTTCTGATCTTTGTTTTGTTTATTTATAGATGAAGAAATTGAGAATGAAATTGGAAGAGAGGCAGAAGCAAGAAGCCAGAATTTTGGTGGCCGCCATTGGAGAATATGTTATGAAGAAAGTGAGGGAGAAAGACGAACAGATTCAGATACTGGGAAAACTGAATTCGGAGACCAAGGGGAGTTTGGATATTTTTTTTAAAAAATAAAATTGTAAAAATTAATTTTTTTTTACACTGGTAATCGCCATGTCAGCGACTATCAAGTCAACAGGTCACTTTATGTTCAATTGCATTTTTTAAGTTGGATAGCCCAATTGCAATTTTGTTTGTAGTTCGATGGAATATTTGACCCTTATTCCTATAAAAAAAAAATCCCTTAGTACATGATTATCCAATATTAAAAATATAATTTTTTAAAAAATAGAAAAAAAAAACAAAAATTGTTAATAATAATTCAACATAATGGAATCAATTTAGTTATATGTCATGCTTTAGGTGTTTCTGGTGATATTAAAAATATAAATTTGAATAAAGATTGAATACATGTAAATATTACAATAACCAACAACTATTAAGGATAAATTAGACATTTAAAACAAATATGTAATAAGCTGATGTCAATGAGCTATTCAATGTAACTTTTTATTTTTCAACTTATTATTGACAAGTGACAACAATAAACTAAGTCAAAAAGCTATTTCTCAAACACTCATAATAACTGTTAAGATGCTATATTTTTGTGCAGTAATAGGAAATGATTATATTGGCAATCATTGTTAGGAACAAGTGTACTTAGATTTTGATGATACCAAACTCACTAGGAATATAGACCCCTCTTTTATTCTCGTTATCTTGCATCTTTCATGCTAGACGAAAGTTGTTTTTGCTCAACTTGTGATTCGTGCTCAGCAGAATACTTACACGAATTAGAGCAATTCTTAGTCAACTATGACTAGTTGAAGAAAAGAGAAGATCATGAGAAAACCGAGAGATCAACTAAGACTGAAATCCGGAAGGGTCTATCTCTCGTGTAAACATCAAATAATAAAGAAAGATCATTTGATCTGGAAAGATAACGAAAGATAAGGTCAATCTTTCGTTACCAGAACCCGAGACTGCGAGTTAAGTCTGACTCGATTGGACAAGTTCTATATGATTGTTCAGAAGAAGCATGTTTGTCCAAGTCTCAATGCTGAGAAATCATCCTAGACAAATGGTGTCCTAGGAATGATATTTCAAATATCAAGGAGTTCAAGCAAAGTCAAAAGACAAACAACTAAAATTGGTCAAATAAGTTGGACTTTAGTTGATATATAAGACATTTTTCAAACACTCCTATACCAAAAGCATTACCAATACCATCTAATTTGAACACCAAATGATCATAGAGAGACATAAAGTGATAGAGATCAGTGGAACATAACTAACCTGCAACCAGTTTTCAATCAGAGGAATCCTCAAAGCAGTGCAATTTGTCACCTCAAGATTTCGCAAGGATTCCAGGTTCTCTAGACCTGGAAGCTCAGCCAACCGTTTGCAGTTGGGAACATGCAATTGTTCCAGTCCTTTCAAGTTTGATATACCTACTATTTTTTCCAATGACCCACAGTTTCCTGCAGAGAGTATCACCAAACTAGGAGGAAGTTCTTGAATTACTTTGAGATTCTGCCAATCGTCCAGATACAGTCTTCTCAAATTAGAAAGACAACGAAGGTTGAAGGGTAAGCTTTTAGGAGAGCAACTTCCCATTAAATCTAACTCTTTCAATGAGTACAAACTCCCAAGAACTTCATGCAAATAGTTGAAAGGAATAGTCAAACCATTGCAGTTGGGAATCCACAAATGATAGAGCCTTTTCAAGTTTGACATATCGGCTATTTTCTCCAAGGACCCACAATTTTTTGCAGAGAGAGACTCCAAGCTAGGAGGAAGTTGTGGAAGTGCTCTAAGATTATGCAAATCGTCCAAGTAGAGGTTTTTCAAACCCGATAGATGACAGAAACTAAAGGGAAAGTACCGAAGAGAGCAACTTCGGGTTAAATATAATTCTTTCAATGATGACAAACTCCTGAGAGAAATTGGAAGATCTACTTCATGCAAATAGTTGCAGAGAATAGTCAAAGAAGTGCAATTTGTCAAGTCAAGCTCTATTAAGGATTCAAGATTCTCCAGGCCAGGGAGCTCTACCAGGCTTTCACAGTTGGGAATGTACAACCATTTAAGCCTTTTCAAGTTTGATACATCTGCTATTCTTTTCAATGAGACACAGTTTTTTGCAGAGAGACTCTTCAAACTAGGAGGAAGTTCTAGTAATGCTCTAAGATTTCGCGAATTGTCCAAGTAGAGTGTTTCCAAATTGGAAAGGTGACAAAGGCTAAAGGGTAAGTTATGGAGATTGTAACTTGATGATAAATCTAAATTGTTCAATGATGACATATTCCCAATAGCAACAGGAAGATCTACTTCATGCAGATAGTTCAGAGAGATATCCAGACGTTTCAATGAACATAAATTTGCAACTGAAGGTGGAAAAAAGGTAACAGGATCAAGGGTTCTTCTTGACCACAAATGAGGTGATAAGATGCCATGAAGTTGAGATTTTGATTTTGATGGTACAAAACCCTTATTACCTTCAAGGGTTAGGAACTTTAGATTCCTCAAACAACCCAAAGAAAAGGGTATATGTGAGATGGCAGTTGTGGCAACAGTTAAATCTCTTAGTTGTTCTAATTTTCCCAAGTCAATTGGAAGCTCTTTGAGTTTTCTACAAGTTTGTACAAATAAAATCTCAAGTGATTTTAACTTGCAAATACTACTTGGAAGCTCCTTAAGTTTCTCGCAATCCCAGAAATATAACTCAACAAGTTTGTCCAAACTTCCTATTGACCGGTGCACCATGACCAAATTTGAACAACTTATAAAGGATACTTTCTGAAGACTTTGTGCTCCAGTAAAGTTTGGTGTTTCCTTGAGTTGTTCACAACCATCAAACTTTAAGATTTTCAAGCATCTAAAGTGCTGTTGAAACAAAGTAGAGGGTATTGGTCAATTTCTATTTTTCTAGTTAGAGTTACGATTTTAAAAATAAGTAATATTAAAAGAAGCATTAGACGCACAAACCTGCATATTGGGTCGAAATTCTTTGATATTGCTACCTTGGAAGTCAAAGACAACAAGTTTGTCAATGCGAAAATCAGTTTGTACGGGACTCAGTAATTGACAATTGTGCAACCTACAAAATGTAATCTCATTGGGAAAATATTTGAAGGATCCTTCGAGACACACACCATTCAATATGAGTATTCGTAAATTTTCCATCTTTCTGAATATCTTGGTACTGAAAGCCACATTCTTTAACATGTTAGAATTTGCAATCACCCCTTTAATTGCTTCTGTTCCCTAATTAAAAAAAAAAAAAAAACCATTTATGTAACAATATAATATTTTGGATATTCTAAAAAATTTTATTTTAATAAAACTAAATATTTCAAGGAAATCAATTAAGTAGAATAACTCAAGTACAAAGGAAATTTTTTACCTTGTTGCCTCGAATGACATCAAATACATCCTTTTGGTCGAACAATCTACTCCGTTTGCCAGGCTCTAGGGGCGATTCCTTTCGAACAAGTTCTCTTCCCATATCCCTTACTAAGTCATGCATTTCAAATACTCTGCCCCCATCTATTGTTAACAAGCATCTTTCTATCAATGTTTTTATTCCAATTTCAGCATAAAAACCACAAGCTTCCAATATTGTAGAAGTGTCGTTTTTGTCATGTCCAATGAAAAAACAAGCAATATCAAGAAAGATGTTCTTAGTATCATCATCAAGTGCATCGTAGCTTATTTTAAGAATATTTTGAACTTTATCATGGGGTATTCTTCTTAATTTCTCAGCATTATCGCTCCACTCTTGCACGGATCTTCCACGCAAATGAGAACCTATAATTGTAAGTGCTAATGGAAGTCCAACAGTATAGCTTGCTATCCTTTTGGATATTTCAATATACTCCTCTGATGGTATAGGAACACCAAAAGCATGCCAACTCAAGAGTTCTAAAGATTCTAAAGAGCTTAACGTTTCTACATTGTACTTCTCGTGTGCTCTAAGGTCACTTAACAAATGACCATCTCTAGTTGTTATTATAATCGTGCTGCCAGAACCGAACCAATTCCGTTGTCCAGCTAATGATTCTAGTTGACTAGTATCATCTATGTCATCGAGGACAACAAGAACCCTTTTTGATCGCAATCTTTCTTTGATCAAACTTATTCCTTCGTCAACATTATCTATTTCAAGTTTCTTTCTATTGAGAGTCTTGCAAAGAATTTTCTCTTGTAAACGGGCTAAACCATTGTGCCCCTCAGAAACTTGTGATCTAATGTTTGCAATAAAACAACAACCTTCAAACCTTTGAAAACTCAAGTTGTATGTGGCTTTAGCAAGAGTAGTTTTTCCCACACCACCCATGCCAAAAATTCCAATCATCTTAACGTCATGATTTGTTTGAGTTTGCAATAAAAGAAGTATATCTCTAACACGAGAATCAATTCCAACAGGATACCTTGCAACATTTATGTATGTACGATTCACTTCTCGTACTACCTCTTCAGTAATTTTTTTGATGAACTTTGACTCATACCTATCATATTATATTTTTCAAATGAATGTCAATCTAAATTATTAAAGAAATATAGGCACAAAACACAAAACTAAGAAATCACATAGAACATATGACACAGAACTCTAGTTCAGTTATAACTTATAAGAAGTATGTGGTTTTAGTCTCTCATGACTCATGATTCCAATGCTTGAGACAACCTTACAATATTTTTTTAAAAAATATTTTTATAAACTGATATAATCAATCCATAATTATAATTTCTTAAAGAATTAATATTTATGACAAATAAATTGAAAAATAAAAAAATTAATTAAAATGCATGATGTAGATTCTTCTTGTTTTACCAAAATTTTGAATCTATTGGTAAAGATTGTATAGATGCTAGAAGGCAAATTTTAATTAGCAAAAATTATTGACCACACATAAAATAAAATGAAATTTAAAAAAAGATTACCCGTTTGCCAAAATTTGCAAATCCCATCCTGATAAATTAGCGACGGTAGTGAGTGCAGTTTTCCACTCATTAACTCTTTGATTCCCAAATCGTTCTCTATGTTGAATCAATGCATCACCAAACTGGCCTGTTTGTTTGCGAACCTCTGAAGGATCAACGTCATAGAATATAGGAAAAACTATTTGTCCTAGATTCTGTTTACATTCTAGGATCTTCACCAATTCGTCGAGACACCATCTAGATCGAGCATAATTTTTAGAGAGTATGATGATTGATATCTTGGACCCTTCGATGGCCTTCAATAGCTCATCAGAGATGCTTTCACCTTTTCGGATTCCTTCATCATCTCGAAAAGTGTTAATTCCAGCTTGACACAAATTTGTATAAAGATGATCAGTAAAGGATTTTCGCGTGTCTCCTCTGAAACTCAAGAAAACATGGTACGACCAATCAGCAGATGATGATGAAGAAGCCATAATTATTGAAATTGATCTGAGTACACTATCTTCTGTATTGATGATTTGCTAGCAGCTTGGTATGTAGTAACTATATATTTAAAGAGCTTGGGTGTAGTAGACCACCGAAAGTCAAGATAGGAAAGTTGCATCCAAACAAAGCGAAACTCAAAGGAAAATTCTTGTACGTAGCAGTAGCATCAATGTGAATATGTGATATGTTACCTCCTTTAGCTAGACTCCACCTGTTTGCCACTAATCGCACTAATATTATTGATTGGGACAATTCAGACACTTTAATTAGATTGTTGACTTGATAACAAAATATTACAAGTTCGAATCTTAAAAGATCTATTGGATTTCTTAATTTGAACCAATCAACTATGTATGTGTAACTTAGTAAAGAAGAAGCCACAGTTGAAATTGATCTGAGTACACTATCTTGTGTCTTGATTTGCTAGTAGTTTGGTAGTAAACTATGAGTTAATGACTGAAATGGGAAAAAAATGAGAGGAGTGGTAAAAATAGACATTTTAAAAAATTTTACAAATTTAGAAGAAAAAAAAAACCCATTGACCCTTGCATTTGTGATTTAAAAAAAAAAAATGCAAATCCCAATGAGAATTCTTAAATTAATGAAAAAAATTTCATGTGAAATACGACTTGCATTTTTTATATTTCGCATCATATTTAAGAAACTCAAGTCGTACTTGCGTTTGTGAAAAAAAAAAAAAAAAAAAAAAAAAAAAAAAAAAAAAGTGGAGTGTTAACTAACCGCGGTACTTTATGCATGAAAAGCAAGTGTAACTTGCCTTATCTTTCTCATCACAGACAAATGCAAATCACACTTATCCTACGTTTCTAAAAAACTAAAGTCCCACTTGCATTTCTTATTGAAATTCTATAAATTTTAACATTATCTCAACAACACAATAACTAGATAAATACATTAACTCATTTACGAGAACAACTAGATAAATACATAAACTATATTGCATGTATTGTGGTGTTATTTTGATTCCATCAAGAAAAAAATATAAACATATGTTACCGCCGGTTCCACCTGCACTAAATCCCTATTCTACTACCACAGTAGAAGTAAGAGCAAGGTTGAAAAATTCGCTAGGCGCCTGGGGACCACCTAGAGCGCCTAGAGCGATTAATCGGCGCCTAGAGCACCTAGGCGGACGTCTAGGTGGCCGGCCGCCTAGCGCCTAGGCGTGATTTTTGCAACACTGAGTAAGAGTTTCAAATTTTTTTTTTTGCAATAATAGGTAAAATAAGAAAATTATTTTTTTGATGGTATTTTCACAATTATTGCAAAACATTAAGATCACCATCATTATCCAAAAATACAAAATCAGTATTTAAATAATTTTTTGCCGTGAATAATGCTACAGATGACAATGAACATGTCCCGCTTGTCCAACGACTTTTACCCGATCTAGCTAATAGGTTAAAGCCTTGTCTTGTTGAGATGATTGCGAGCTTTGTGAACTACTCCGGAAAGACATACTAATATTCAAGGAAGAACCATAAGGTTGTAAATACTCTTCACACAAATGATAAAATAAATTTGTTATTTCATTATGTACAGAATTAATATTAACATAATCCGGGTCCATAGGATCAACTAATTCTAAACATTCATAATAATTGTGTAAAAACACATTTAAACCTACTAAATTTGTAGCGAGGATAAAAACACATTGCAATTAAATAAATTAAAGGAGTTTTTTTTTTTTTTTTTTTTTACTGGCCCTATTACATTGTAGTATCTGTTCACAACTTACTGAAACACAAAGAACCAATAACTCCTCCACCGAGGCTCGAACTCATAACCTTCTAAATGAAAGTCCAACCCGGGTACCATTAGACCACATAGTCTTGGTAATTAAAGGAGTAGTTCTACAATATTTAAAGAATTTTTTATTTAATACATAAAATAGCATTAAACAATATAGGATCATCAACGGAATTGACGAAGTTTACCAACAATATCTACAATATAAATTAAAAATAAATGTGTTGTGGGATAATATACGCCAGACAAAGTCAAAGTAGCATCATTGAACTCTTTTAATATTCACAAATTTTGTTACATGCATCTCAATGCTACGGAAATAAATGAATTTCATTATTAATTATTATTCAAAACAAAAACAAAACAAAAAAAAAAACAAAAACAAAAAAACATAACAACTCTTTGTATTATTGAATAGTACTACATAGCAAATTAAAGGTAGAATTCTAACAAGTTGGTACATCATGCAGAAATCTTTTAGGAGACATATTAAGGCTCTGTTTGGCAGAGCTTATAGCTTATTTTAAGTTACTAATAAGCTATAAGCTCTGTTTGGTAATGTTCTCAAAATAAGCTCTTAGCTTAAAATAAGAGCTTATTTTGGAACGCTACCTTAAGTAGCGTTTCAAAATAAGCTCCTAGCTTCCTAACTTTTTTTTTTCATCTTTGTCCTTATTATTTTAAAGAAATAACTTCTTTTACCCTTTCTAATTAAAATCATTTTCTCTTCTCCTTTATCAACTTTCACCGCAATTATTATTATTATTATTATTATTATTATTATTATTATTATTATTATTATTATTATTATTATGGGATGAAGGAGATTCGCAACAATATTACTACTTCATTGTGGGATGCTAGATCATGATTATGCTAATAGTTTTATTTCAAAATGTTAAATTTTGTTTGAAGACAAAATGTTCAATTTTAATATGTAAACAATCTACTTTAAATTTTCTGAAGATGTCAATTTTAGTCTTTTTACATTTATCAGCTTATCAAAAAGCTAATTTTACCAAACACTTTCAATTATAACAGCTAGCTTAACAGCTCCTCAGTTTTCAGCTCCTAGCTTATAGCTTTTTAGCTTTCAGCTCCTTTTCAGCTTTCAGCTCCGAACTTATAGCTTTTCAGCTAGGTTTGCCAAACAGAGCCTAAGAGTAAAAATGTATATTTAACAAAAATGTAAAAAATCATCACTTTTAAAATAATTGAGAGAGCTAATATGTATATTGAATAATTCAGGAAAAAAAAATACTATAAACATATAATTCAAAAAAAAATATCAATTTTCTTTCAAACTGTCTCATTAGTTAAAAACTAAATTTCTTATAATAATAAAAAGGGAAAAGTGTCAAATTGGCCCCCTAAGTCAAGTGGATAGTGCAATTGGGTCCCCAAAGTGAAAAAAGTCAATTCAAGTCCCCTAAACCTGTAAAATTGTTCAATTAAGTCCAATATGACTTGTTTAACAGGTTAAATCGATATGGTGTTGACACGTGTCTTTTTTATTTTATTTTTAAAAATAAATACTTTTTATTTATTAAAAATATTATTTTTTATTAATTAATTTAAAAAATAATAATATTTTAAAAATTAAAAAAAAATTAAAAAAAAAAAAAAAAAAACAGCCACCGGCTGTACGCGCCGGACAGTCGTTGGTTGTCTTCTTTTTTCACGGACAGCCGTGGCCACACGGCCGTCTAAGGAAGACGGCCAGGCCATGGCCGCCTTCCTTAGACGACCATGAAGAAGGAAGATAGCCACTAGTTGTCCAGTGCAGACAGCCGGTGGCTTTTTTTTTTTTTAATTTTTTTTTTAATTTGTAATTATTATTATTATTATTATTATTATTATTATTATTATTATTATTATTATTATTATTATTAATTAGTTTATAATAAATAATATTTTTAATTTTTAATAAATAAAAAACATTTGTTTTAAAAAATAAAATAAGAAGTACACGTGTCAACACCATATCGATTTAACCTGATAAACAAGTCATATTGGACTTAATTGAACAATTTTACCGGTTTAAGGGACTTAAATGGAGCTTTTTTCACTTAAGGGACCCAATTACACTATCCACTTGACTTAGGGGGCCAATTTGATACTTTTCCCTAATAAAAATAAATATAACTGGAGTTGTTACCACTGACAAAATTCACTATTTTGCCACTTTACAGTGGGACTGGTGCTCAAGTTGTCAAGTCCTCTAAAAGCCTAAAAGTTATTATAAAGATTTAAACTTTACAGAGTTGGATGACTTCAACTTTTCAAAGTCCATATAGGAAAATTCCTCCATATGCTGGCCAAACTCCAAGGAAATTTCTTATAGATAATAACCTCTATTTTATATTATTACTTGTGTAACCTAATACATAAATCTTTGGTTGTAAATTTGTAATTAATCCAAAAGTTAAGGTTAATCTTCCATTTCTCAAATGTACTTTAAAAATAAAATAAATAAATAAAAAAGTTAAGCTGTGAAATATCGAAAAAATAAATTAAATTAGTGATTTAACTAATTCTTTCAATTTGCAAAATAGTTACAACTCCAATTTGTAGTGGAGTGTGAACCGTGTACACCCCATTATGAAAGATAAGCTACACTAAGACCTATGTGAGATTGTTTGATCAGCGATTTGTATTACATGTTGCAAATTAGAGGATGATCGAAAGCAGAAGAGAAGAAGAACAGAATTATTTCATTAAGTCTTAACAACCTCATTACACTGGCTTATATACAAGGCCATGTGAACAACTGGAAAATGAGGGAAAGGAACAGTAAGAATAACCGAAAAATAACCACCAAAGTGATTGAGATGGTGACACGTGGCTTCATCTAACAACATCATCTATCATCATCTGAAAGCCCCCCTCAAGCTGGATTGTACAAGTTGAGTAATCCAAGCTTGGAAACATAAGTGGTAAAAGTGCTAAGGCAATGAGTCTTTGTAAAGACATCTGCAAGTTGATGTTCAGATGAAACATGAAATAGCTTGATCAGGCCATTGTTGAGTTTCTCTCGAACCAGGTGGCAGTCCAACTCTATATGTTTAGTGCGTTCATGGAAGATAAGGTTCTCTGCAATAGCAATTGCGGATTTGCTATCACAATATATAGCCACAGGATCAGCCAACTTTACTCCAAATTCTGCTAACATGTTGTGGCTGCCAAGGCCCTGTACTCAGCTTCGGAGGAAGACTTGGAAATGGTAGGTTGTTTCTTGGATTTCCAGGATATCAATGCATTCCCAAGAAAAGTGCAAAACCCTGTGACAGACTTCCTCGTATCAATGCATGCACCCCAATCAGAATCTGAGAATGCTTTTAGTTGTAAGTCAGAAGATGAAGGGAAGAATAGTCCTTGTCCAGGAGCAGCTTTAATGTATCTTAGCACCCTTTGAGCAGCTTGTAAGTGAAGATGAGTAGGTTTATCAAGGAACTGGGATAGTTGTTGAGTGGCAAAGCTTATGTCAAGCCTTGTGATAGTCAAGTACAAAAGCTTGCCAACTATTCTTCTGTACTGAGTATTGTCTTCAATGATGTTTCCTTCATCTTTGCTTAATTTATGGGATGGTACTGTAGGGCTATAAACTGGTTTTGACTCAAGAAAACCTGTATCTTGAAGTAGCTCAATTGCATATTTCCTTTGACTAACTACAATGCCCTTTTTCTGTCTAGCTACCTCCAAACCAAGGAAGTATTTCAGAGGACCTAAGTCCTTTGTCTGGAAATTTGCATTAAGCTTCTGTTTTACCTCTTGAATTAGATTGAGATCTGGTCCTGCAACCACAATATCATCTACATAGACCAGCATAGCCACATAGGAATAGCCTTCTCCCTTGATGAACAGAGAGTTGTCAGGTAAGGACTGTCTGAACCCCATCTTCTGTAAAGCCAAGCTTAACTTTGTGTTCCATTGCCTGCTGGCCTGCTTCAAGCCATAGAGAGACTTGTTCAACTTGCAAATTATCCTTGTATTTGTTACTGGATAGCCAGGTGGCAGTTGCGTATATACTTCCTCATCTAAATCTCCATGCAAAAAGGCATTATTGACATCTATCTGATGAACATGCCAATCTTTTGCTGCTGCTATAGCCAATAATGTTCTAACAGTGGTCATTTTTGCTACTGGACTGAAAGTGTCCAAGTAGTCAATGCCAAGGGTTTGATTGTATCCTTTTGCCACAAGCCTTGCCTTGTATCTTTCTATATTGCCATCAGCCTTGTACTTGATTTTGTACACCCACTTGCAACCAATTGGCTTCTTGGAAGGGGGCAATTCCACCAAGGTCCATGTGTTGTTTTTCTGTAAGGCTTTGATTTCTTCCTGCATTGCCAGTCTCCAACACTCATCCATAGCACCCTCCTTATAGTTTTTAGGCTCAACCTGGGAAGTAATGTTCATCACAAAGGACTGGAAGGGTGTGGCCAGCCTGCTATAATCCACAACCTTGCAGATAGGATGAGGAGATGTCTTTAAAGCTGCATTGTGACAAATATAATCATGAAGATAAGTGGGAGCATTTCTCTGTCTTGTTGACCTCCTGGTGACCTCTGGATGAGATTGGGAAATACCAGGTGAACTATCAGCATGCTCATCTGAGCCAGGATGAGAATCAGCCTGCTCATCATTGCTGCTACTGCCTGAATTGTGTCTGAGTTCTCTGTTGAGCTCAGTGGCATCACTCATAGGGGATTGACCTGTCTCTCCACAAATGTCATGTGTTTGCTCCTGGACATCTTCTTGTATGGCTTCACCCATAAGAAAGGATCCCATAGTGGGCAGTATAAGTTGAGTGTTGTCCTTTTCTGTCTTGTTAGCCTGCTGGAAAGGGAAAATGTGTTCATAAAAAATCACATATCTAGATATAAAAAGGTCCTTGGTCATGAAATCATAGACCTTAAATCCCTTTGTCCCATTGGCATAGCCAAGAAATATGCACTTTCTGGCCCTTGCATCTAACTTTGACTTAGGGCCAACAGTTGTGGCATAAGCTAGACAACCAAAGGGCTTCAAGTGTTGATATTGTGGGGTTCTTTTAAGAAGGACTTGATAAGGAATCTGATTGTTTATGGCAGCAGATGGTAATCTATTTATTATGTAGGCAGCATGCAAAACACATTCACCCCAAAGCTCTTCTGGTAAGTTGGCTTGAAACCTGAGAGCTCTTGCAATTGCAAGGAGATGGCCATGCTTCCTTTCAACCCTGCTGTTTTGTTGGGGTGTATAGGCACATGAGGTCTGATGTATGATTCCCTTTTGAGAGAAAAAATCAACCATGTTAAACTCCATGCCATTGTCTGACCTGATGCATTTCACCCTGGATTCAAATTGAGTTTCAACCATGTTGCAGAACTCTGTGATCAAGCCCCTAACTTCAGATTTCATCTTCATCAGGTATATCCACACTGCCCTACTGTGGTCATCCAATATAGTAAGGAAGTAATGGTGTCCATGTATTGTAGCAACTCTGTAAGGACCACATATATCCACATGTAATAAATCAAAGCAATTAGTAGACAAAGATGCACTATGTTGAAAAGGAACTCTTTTCTGCTTAGCAAAGTGGCAACTGTCACAAATCATTTCTTTATTTATTTGAATTGTGGGCTCCAACATTTTGAGAAACTGAATTTTTGAATGTGAGGCATGCCCTAATCTGATATGCCATAGGCTACATTTATTGAGGGTTGGAACAGAATTACAAACAGATAGAGTTCTAGGAGGGAAAACAAGGTGATATAAACCATTTTGCAGCTTAGCTCTTCCAATCATTTTGCCATGGATAACATCCTGTATAAGGCAGTGATTAGCATGTATTTTCATCTCACAATTGGACTTCTTAATGAAGGCACTCACAGAAATTAAATTGTAGCAGAAGCCAAGAACATATAGGACATCATGGAGCACAAAATCATCAGATAAGTAAATTGAACCAATAGAGGTAATTTCAGCTTGCTGACCATTTGGTAAACTCACATGGAGATCATGGACTTTTCTTTGATGGCTTAGCAGTTCCAGATTGCACACAATATGGTGTGTGGCACCACTATCTACTACCCAATCACTCCTATCAAACTTAACTGAATTGGTTGAGGGAATCATACCTTCAGTTTGGAAATCAGTGGATATGATATTGGCACTGACTTGAGATGGCTGATCAAAAGGTGAGTTCTGGCTTGCATTGATGGACTTATTTGTCTGCATAAACTCCATAAACCTTTTGACATCATCTTGTGTAAAGGACATTCCACTTTCAGCATTGGATTGAGTTGCAGATGGACCCTGTGCCTGATTAGCAAAACCTTGGTTCCTTGACTTTGGTTTCCACCCTGGTGGATAACCATGCTTCTTATAGCATTTGTCATGTGTGTGGCCTGTGTAACCACAGTAAGTACACACTGGCCTCTTGTTAACAGCAGAATTCTTCTTGAATCCTGACTGGAATTGCCCATCTGTTCTAGTCATCATCACACTAGCTGAGCTGTTTTCACCTGTCTGATATAGCTGACTTGCAAAGCCAGTGTTAGCCATTTGAAACTGTCTCTCTTGTTGAGCAATCATGGAGTATGCATCATTCACATCTGGCAGAGGCCTCATAAGCATAATTTGATTTCTGGCCCCTGAGTATTTCTCATGTAAGCCAATCAGAAAAATAGAGAGCTTATCCTTCTCAGAGTGTTCATTCAGCTGATCAATCTTCTTCCCACATTCACATTTCTCATCGCAGTCACACTTCAATGGAGGTCTAAGAATAGTCAGTTCATCCCACAGGAGTTTTTGTTTGTAAAGTATTCATTCAATGAACTATCCCCTTGTTTAGTTTGATATATTTCACAATTGATCTCAGCTATCCTGAATAAATCTTGTTGGCTAAATCTCCTTTTCAGATCACTCCATATGCCATACGCAGTGTCAATCCACAAGACACTCCTTCCTACAGTTGGAGTCAGAGTTCTTACATCCAAGAGACAACTATATTATTGCACATTTCCCAGGCAAGGTACCTTTCTAGGTTATCTCTAGTCGGTTTGATTATGCTTCCATCAACAAAAGCTACCTTATTCTTACATGAGAGAGCCATAGTCATGGCCCTAGCCCACGGATGGTAGTTCGTTCCATCTAAAGGAACTGACACCAATTCCAGTGCAGGATTTTCGCTAACATGAAGGAAGTAGGGATTCGATTGAGATTGCGGATCGAAAGTTACCTCAGAAGCATTAGATCCTGTGCCTGGATTTGATGGAGTCTGTGGCATGTTTGCGGTGGCTGGATTCTCGATCGGAATTTCTGCTGGAACAGTCCGATTGCTAATCGGAGGCCATGCGTTCATCGAACCATAAGCCATTGATGAAAAGCTTTGCGAATCTCAGTCTTCCTGATCTGATACCATGTTGCAGATTAGAGGATGAAGATGGATAAAGAGATCGAAAGCAGAAGAGAAGAAGAACAGAATTATTTCATTAAGTCTCAACAACCTCATTACATTGGCTTATATACAAGGCCATATGAACAACTGGAAAAGGAGGGAAAGGAACAGTAAGAATAACCGAAAAATAACCACCAAGGTGATTGAGATGGTGACACGTGGCTTCATCTAACAACATCATCTATCATCATCTGAAATTACATTTTTTTTTCATAAGTAACTATTTAATTTTAAATATTAAATTTTAATTTAAAAGTATTAATTTTTTTTTCAAAAGTATGGTATTACAATTTTTTTATAATTAACAAACAAATTATTTATGATTAGTATTATATTTTTAGCATAAATATTACATTTTCATAATGACCTGACACATCTCTAAAATAAAGATCTGTGAGACAGTCTTACTACATGAGACTCGCCCCATTAACTTGGTCTTTCTTAGTTTCTCAATAGGAGTACTAGCCACAAATTCAAGGATTCGCGTTAAATGTTATGATGTTGAGTCCTTTCATACATTCTTCAGGGCCTATAAAAGCTTATTGAACAACATAAGGATGGCCAAAGTTGTTCGTGTGTTTGAAGGAAGGCAACAAATGTACAGACCAATTTGCCAATCTAGGTCAAGATAGCGCCAAGGAGACGACCATCCTGGAGGACAATCGTTATGTCATGGAACCGTGTTCACCATGAATGGTGAACACGGTTCCAACGGTGTTAGTACACCGTTATCTTCTTCTTCTTCTTCTTCTTCTTCTTCTTCTTCTTCTTCTTCTTCTTTTTTTTTTTTAAATTAATTGCGTGACTTTTCTTCTTCATTTTTACATTTTGCGGTTTCACTTTAATTTGAGGTGAGCAATGATTTCGGACATTCATAAATTATGAATTCATGCCTGCACATTCACTTTGGAACCATGCCTACACATTCCCGTCCGAAATCACGGACATTCATAAATTATGAATCCATGCCTGCACATTCACTTTGGAACCATGCCTACACATTCACTTTGGAACCATGAGATTATGAATTTTCTGTTATAAGATTATGAATTTTCAGTTATGAGATTATGAATTTTGTGTTATGAGATTATGAATTTTCTGTTATGAAATTATGAATTTTCTGTTATGAGATTATGAATTTACATTACATTCATAATCTCATAACAGAAAATTCATAATTTAATAAATATTTTACGTTTATGCGATTATGAATTTTCTGTTATGAGATTATGAATTTACATTACATTCATAATCTCATAACAGAAAATTCATAATTTGATCAAACGCGCGTCGTTAACAGCACATTAGCTATATAAAAAAAATCCGCGTAAAAACGACGTCGTTTAGATTTGTGTTCACCATTCACGGTGAACACGCTTCCAGGACATAATTTGCGCATGGAGGAACCATTGAACTGCCTGCACAACTTGATTCAGGCAGATGATGTGAACGCTTTCTTCCGTACGACTTATTAAACGAGGGCCTTGCTCCCTCCCTTTCAACATATATATATATATATATATATATATATATATATATATATATATATATATATATATATATATATATATATATATATATATAGAAAGGTTCCAATGCTGTTGGGTGCTTCTCATGCGGTTGTGCGGTTGATTAATGTGCGTGAGTCTTGTGCTCAGGGCCGGATTTTGGGCTGTGCAAGATGGGCTACCGCACAGGGCCCCCAAATTTTAAAGGGCCCAATATTTAATTTTTACCTAGCTAGTTTAGAAATAAAGAATAAAAAATTTCAATTACACTTAAAAGGCTTTATGGAGAGATAGTAGAAACATGTGTTTATTGTATTTTAATTTGGATGTCAAAAGTTCGAAACTCGCAACTAGCATTGGACGATTACTGTATTAGTTTTAAATAATGATATGTTAATGTGCGTGAGTTTTGTACTTAGAGTGCCTGAGTCTTGTGTTTAATGTGCTTGAGATTTGTACTTAATGTGCGTAAGTGTGTAATGTCAATGTGCTCCTGTTGCTCCTGTACATATACGTCTTCGTCTTCTCTTCCTCTCTTTTCCCTTAATCCTCTCTTCCTCTCTCTCTGTTCTTCTTCATAGATGTCTTCGTCTTCTCTTCCTATTCCCCTAATCCTCTCTTCCCCTCTCTCTATTCTTCATCATATACGTCTTCGTCTTCTCTTCCTATTCCCTTAATCCTCTCTTCCCCTCTCTCTGTTCTTCATCATATACGTCTTCGTCTTCGTCTGACTTTTGTGTTTAATGTGTGTGAGGTTGTGGTCTGAATGTATTTTGTTTATAGCTTCCAGTGCGATTGTGTTAAAAGTCATGCACATTAAGCACAAACCTCTCGCACATTAAGAACAATATTCAGGCATATTAAGTACAAAACTCACGCACATTAACATTACACACTTTACACACTCACGCACATTAAGTACAAATCTCAGGCACATTACGCACAAAACTCACGCACATTAAGTATAAAACGTAAGCACATTAATCAATTGCACAACCGCACGGGAAGCCACAAATGCACCTGATCCCTTCCCTATATATATATATATATATATATATATATATATATATATATAGAGAGAGAGAGAGAAGTTCAGGTGTGAACTTTGCCTAATGTACACTTTCAAATTGAAATTAGTGACCAAACGCTAGGAGTCCAATTACTTAAGGAAGATTAAAGTGTTATTTAAACCACTAAGTAATGAACTCAATTAACCAGTTTCTGTTTCTTGAATGATTACTTTCTGAACTAGTTCAACAGTTATTAGAATAGCATAGTTCACTCTTACCAAAAAAAAAAGAATAGCGTAGTTCACACAAATAAGAACACTCGCAACAATGGGAAAGTAGTAAAGAACACTCATGTGGTGTTTGGTTGGCATGAATTGCAATTCAATGCCAATGCAATTCAATGAAATGCTAAAGTACATTGTTTGGTTGTAGTGAATTGCAATTTTTTCAATTCATTGAATTGCAATTCATAGGCCCACCTATGAAATGCAATACATCCATACAAAGAAAAGGGAAAAGGAAAGAAATGACATATTTGTCCTTGAATATTATTATTAATAGGGATAAGGGCCAAATAGACCCTCAAACTATATATCAAAGTGCAATTAGGCCCTCAGACTAAATAAACATCCAATTAAACCCTTAAACTTGTTAAAAGAGTGCAATTAACTTATTTAATAGGTTACTAAAAGGTAAATGGTTAATTTTGCTTGTTTGGCATTTGACATGGCATTTCAATTTAATAATTAAAAAAAAAAAAAAACTAAAAAAGTAGTTACTATAGGCGAAGTCGCCGGTTTCAATTCTTCGTTAGATTGGAAGAAGAAGCCGGCGTGCTTCCATCCAAATTGAACGAGAAGCCAGTGATTTCTCCGTTAGATTTGAATGGAGAAGTCGGTCGATTTCTCCATCCAAACTAATCGGAGATGCTGGTTCCTCATTGGAGAAGCCATGGCTACTCATTTAGGTTTGGACGAAAAAGTCTGCCGACTTCTCCGTCAACCATGACATTGTTGATGACTTGTTTTTGTTTTTTAGTATAATTATTTATGTTAAATTTAAATGGAGAAACCAACGTTTTTCTTCTTTCGAACGAACCGAGAAGCCTGCCGGCTTCTTTGTCAACCATGGCAGTTTGGCTGCCGTGACTTTCCTGTGCTGTGTGTTTCAGTATTTTTTTTGTTGGTTTTATGTTATATTTGAACAGAGAAGCTAGCGGGTTTTTCCGTCTAAACTAAACGGAGAAGCCCGCCGGCTTCTCTGTGACTCTGTCAACCATGGCAGCCATGGCTTTCTTGTGTTTCATGTTTTTGTTTTTTTGTTTTGTTTGTTTTTTTTTTTTTTTTTTTTTTGGTTTTATGTTATATTTGAACGGAGAAGTCAGGGGGTTTCTCCGTCTGAACTGAACGGAGAAGCCCACCGGCTTCTCTGTCAACAATGACAGCTACCATAGCGTTGTAGTTTTTTTTTTTTTTTTAATGTTATATTTGAACATAGAATCCTACGCACTTGGCCAAACTACACACAAAGAAGCCCATCCGTCTGCTTTTTTTTCTGTTTGAAGGAGAAGCCCATCCGTCTGCTTCTCTGTCAACCATGGCAGCCAAGCTGCCATGGCCTTGCTGCTTCCCTGCTTTTGTTTTATTTTATTTTTTTGAAGAAAAAAAATAGTGTAGGGTTCAATTGGAATGTGAATGATTATATTTTTTGCGTATTTCTGTTTGCTTGTTTATGTTCTTTTATTATAATTATTTTATTTTTTCAAATAAGTTTAAAAATATTAATTTACCTGATGTGGCATTTTACATGGCATCCTGCATGGCATGTAACTTGAAGATAACTTGCTATTATAGGTTAAATGTGTTAATTGCATTGTTTTAACAAGTTCAAGGGTTTAATTGGATGTTTATTTAGTTCGAGGGCCTAATTGCACTTTGATATATAGTTTGAGGGTCTATTTGACCATTATCCCTTATTAATATTATTACACAAAGGCATTTTAGTCTTTATATCACTTCTTCCATTTTCATTCCGAATAATTTTATTCCTCCCTACCAAACAATGTAATTTTTTAATTCATACTTTATTCTCACCTTATTCTTTTCCCACCGAATTACAATTCTTTTCCCCCTTAATTCCTTCCTTCCAACCAAATACCCTATCAATTCATTGAATTGTAATTCATAGGTCCCCCCTATGAATTGCAATTCATCCATACAAAGAAAAGGGAAAAGGAAGGAAATGACATATTTGTCCTTGAATGTTATTATTAATATTATTATACAAGGGCATTTTAGTCTTTATATCACTTCTCTCATTTCCATCCCGAACAATTCTATTCCTCCCTACCAAACAATGTAATTTTAATTCCTATGTTATTCCCACCTTATTCTTTTCCCACCTACAATTCCTTTCCCCCTTAATTCCTTCCTTCCAACCAAACGCCCTGTCAAGGTTTGGTAATCCAGTCCGGAGCATCCAACTCCTACGTCTGGGGGCATCCCATGAAATGACTATCTTCCTCATTGATCTTAAGGAAGCATTATGTCGAATCACAGTGAAGAACACGTACGAAGGGCTCAAGAGTGTATTGCTAAGACTTAGCTAACCTTGAAGAGCTCCTCCTTTGAAGAACCAGCTCGTGATCTCCCGATCATTAGAATTGAGACTCCCCCTCAATTGCAGCAGACTTGCGTCAATTCCATGAGAATATTCACCCCGTGATCAACAACAAGTGTAATGATTGACTTGATGTAAAAATCTTATCAGCTCAAGAAGAATTTTCAAGTCATTCGTTTAACTTCTGAATCTCTCTCTCTCAAACTATATCTGGTTTTTCCGGTAAATTTCTTGATTCAACCTCATAGAGAGAGAATATGATGCTTATATATATAGTTGATTGCCATAAATATCTCCATTGAATAACTGTTTTAAACTTCTGCTCAAACAATCTTCTAGCTAGCTTAGCCTTCAGCCTTTAAATCTGATATATGAACTACTTTTCGCTAACTATCTTAGTACGATGACTAAACTATATGTTGAACAATAGTTGTTCCATAAAAACTTTACAACATAGAGGAATAAAAAAGAATTTCTTTGTAATATCTTTTTGCAAATACTCATCGTACTAACAAAAATATTAAAATTGTTTATAATTTATCTTTAATTTTATTATCAAAATATATAATAAAAAAAATTTATCCATGGCACGAGTTATTTATTAGTTAAAGCTAAAAAGAAAACATGAACTGTTTTTAGTCATAAATCCAAAATCCGAACAGTTTGAGCCTCTACACTCCCCTAATTGGGTTGGTGTGAATGTATTTCAATCATTCAACTTAAAGTTAATCGACACAAATGCATCGATTGGTTCAACATAATAATTAAAGCTAAAAAGAGAACATATCATGAACTGTTTTTAGTCCTCCGGTTCTTACGCCTCAATTCCCTCTATTTGAATGGCTACCATTCAATTCTTTGATGAATACATTTTCGGTGAATATTACTTTTTGTGTCTCATTTTATTTGTCACTATTCATTGATCAAATTAATTCTTTTTATTTATTTTTTTTTTTAGTATTTTTTACTTATTTTTAAATTTGAATTTTGTGTTTAATAGTACTTTTAATGTAGTTTCTAAATATATAAATTTTGTATATTAATACTAAACTTAATAGTATAAAAAATTAAATTAAAAATAATTTTAGTCAAGCCTCGTTAACCAAACCCAACATATAAAATGGGACGGAGGTAGTATATTATTACCCCATCAAAAGCATTTGAAGTTTGAACCAGGACAACACTATCTAGGCGAGTTCATCTGGCAAAATAATTTGATAACTACAATATTTTAGGTTCGAATTTTTTAAGGGAGTCAGGCTGCTTTGAGTTATTTTGGGCCGTTCGAGGGGATGGAATCCAACCCCAATCGGGGTGTAGTTTTTATTTTTTATATTCAATCTTAATTAAATTTATGTTAACCCCGTCAAATAAATAAATTGAATTAAAACCCCATCGCATGGCTAAGCACCTTGTACTTAGATGATATATAGTGACTCTCCTATATGTGAGGTCATGAGATCGAGTCTCAATTTGTGGTGGCGGTGTTTGACTCTATCTATGAACAGATACTACTCTGTAATAGAGTCAGTACTATCCCAAAAAAAAAAAAAAAAAAAAAAAAAAAAAAAAAAAAAAAAAACATCGCATAATGGTTAACTACCCATAATTGGATATGTCGGGTTTGTGAAAAATAAACTAGAAATTATAATATTTGAAATTAAATACCAATTACAACTACAAGTCTACAAGCAGTGAAGCACGCAAGCATAAATGAGAAATTTAGATGCAACTTACATTCTTACAAGTCTACAACTTACAAATTACAAAATGCAATTTACAACCCCCAACTACAAGCATACAAATTTACAAACTACAAACTGAAATGGATGACAAATTGAAAGACATGAGAATATGAGATATCAGATATCCATCCAATTCAATTGGCGTTCACAGTTTAGATTTCAGAACATGAAATATATCCCCCAGTCTTCTTCCTGATAAAAGTCACAAGTTGAATATATTAGTAAAATTATAAGGCAATTAATAAATTTGTGGAATTATTATAACATTTGAAATATTAAATAAAATAAAGGGCGCAAATGTTTTTTTTTTGCCTCATACCAAGTTAGGATGGGAGGCAAATTGCTAAATGAGTTATGCCAGCAAGACCACACTAGCTACATGAGCAACATATCATTATTGGTAGTGGTTAATAAGTCGATACACAATATATATATATATATATATATATATATATATATATATATATATGTGTGTGTGTGTGTGTGTGTGTGTGTGTGTGTGTGTGTGTGTGTGTGTGTGTGTGTGTTTAGGTGCGAATAGGTGTCCAGGAGAGAAATGCGAACCAATCAGCGAGCGCCACGTGTCAGTAGGTGCACCCGATCAATTAATGCTGACACGTGGCGCACGCTGATTGGTTCGCATTTCTCTCCTGGGCACTTATTCGCACCTGAACGCGACCCTATATATATATATATATATATATATATATATATATATATATATATATATATATATATATATATATATATGAGTTAATACCATTCAAGGTCCCTCGAGTATAGTGGTTCCGCCAGCTATGGTCCTAAACTTTCAAATCAGCCCTTTGTGATCCTCCAAGTTTCAAAATTGACCTGCTATAGTCCTTCTATTAGTAATCTCCGTCTCAACCGTTAAATGTAAGGGCATAATAGTCTTTTCACGTTTTGCTCACCCAATACACATTAATTCGATCAGAAAATAAAATAACTCATGCCTCCCTATCACTAATCCAAGCGTCTGAATTAGGAAAAGTTTCTGACGTGGTATCTGTCCTCCCAGATCACGTCCGCCGCCTCCTCGCCACCCGCACGCCTTAGTTTTTGCATTTTTGGGCTTAGTTGAATCATCTGGCCTCTAACCCAACTCTGATTATGCATATGATGTTATAGTAGGGGTTCTCGACACCGAAATCTGGCCGGAGAGGCCTAGCTTCATCCCTCCCACTATCAAATCTGATTCTATCCTTCATTCTACCTGCAATTTCAAATACAGTAAGTGAACCATTAAACAAAACATTTTCCCCTTTTTTGCTATATATTAATACAATTAAAGAATAAGAAATAAAAATACTGGTAGCTCAAATTAATACCCACAGATCTAAAAGCTAATTGAACTTTACTGTGTCTTATTTCCAAAAAATAAACTCAGAATTTTGAATTTGCAATAAATAAATAAAGAAAGAAAGAAAATTGCGTTAGTTTCATTAATTCATTAAATCTGTGTGTACGTATTCATATAACCAAATTTACAGATATTATGAATTTCTATTCATCTACCTTAATTTACTCAGTAATGGTCCTTTTTTCACAAACTCGGAAATCACTTATATACACAAGAATGATCCACTAAACCTGTATATACACATCCACATATTCATATAACCATGTTTACACACTTAGTATTTGCAAATTAATTAACCAATTGAATCTCGTCCACTTCCATATTCAACCTCGCAGCGTCAACCGAGAGCGGCCTCCGCGTGTAATTTACAGACGACGGAGAAGGCTGTCGGAAACCGCTCTCGCTGCTATTTGGACGCCTAAAATCCCGCAGCTCAGTACGGATGCAATGCGGCTCAAGAATTCGTGGTCCACTAAGAAATCGACGATTAACGGGCACGAAGCTAGTGCTCTCACCATTTGAACAGGAGCCTCGATGAAATCATCCTTGATTTCTCCGAAAACGGCTAAGCTCTTGAGGACGGCGGCGGCCACCACCTAGCAGTTGGGCGTGCCGGTTTGACTCTGTCTCTCCGGCGCCTCTCAATCAGAAAAGCTCAAGCTCACGCTCACGCTCACCCTCAGCTCCTACCAATTCCGGAGGTCGGAATTCGATCGGTTTCGGGTAGGGCTTTTCAAGAATCTCACACGCCATTTTCTTCCTTCGCCGCTCTCAACCTCGCACTCTCCCTGTCTCCTCCTCTCTCGACCCTCCCACTATCTCTGTCTCTCAGCCACTCCTTGGCTCCGTCTCGCCGTCTCTGGCTGAGCAAAACACGAAAAGTAAGTAATTTTAATTTCTGAATTGTTTTGGTTGAGCAAAATGTAAGAAGACTATTACAACCTTACATTTGACGGTTGAGACGGAGATTACTAACGGAAGGACTATGATAGGTCAATTTTGAAACTTAGAGGATCACGGAGGGTTGATTTGAAAGTTTAGGACCATAGGTGGCGGAATCACTATACTCGAGGGACCTTGACTGGTATTAACTCATATATATATATATATATATATATATATATATATATATATATATATATATAGGGTGCAGATCCCATGAGACCCCCTTATTAAATGAGATGGTAAGATGAGATCCCATCCATTTATAAATTTGTAATGTAAGGATGAGATTGAATGAGAAATATAGTGTAAATAAGGTCATAATTTAATTAGGAGGGTTAAAGAGTAATTCTATTAATGTGTTAATTTTGGTTAGAATTAGAATGGAATCTTTGAATTAATGAAAGACCACAAATATAATGGGAATAATTTTTAATCCATTATGGTTAGTAGCTGTACCACTCAAACCGCGAACAAAGGGTGTTGAAGCGCAAGAACATTGCAGAAGTTGAAGATGGCGACTACTATCACAGGTATGAGGTGCTGCCTTGATTTATAAATTGTTTTTGGACGTTGGTCTGTGCACTGTTGACCGACGGCGTGTGCGTAATAAAACGTAACGAATTTATTTTTGTGTCATGTGGGTAATAGTGTGTGCAATTAACTGTGTATGTGCAATTTAAGTGCGTAAATATGGTGTGCGTATGATTGGAATGACGTATGATTTTGCTGGTTTGTGCATGAAGATAGAATAGCGTAAGACATGAGAAATTGGAAAAAATTTAAACACGAGTGGAAAACCGGTAGTCTGCATTGTTCATTTAAATAAATAGATAAATAAAAGACATTCAAAGAAACGGCAAAACTGCATCAATTCATCCGCATCAAGCCCATCATCCGAGCCATCCGAATCCCAGTCTGGTTGGGCAACAGGGGGTGCTTCAACATCCTCGGCCGACAGCAATTGTACAGCCTCTACCGCATCTTCAACATTGACACCTAGTCATACCAAAATTAATGCACAGTTACCAAAAAAAAGTTACCACAACATAGTAAAAATAATTATCATACACCTGAGCACACACTTCTCCCCGCCCCCCAGCGCGCAGACCTAAATTTGGATCCTAACAACCTAATATTACACACAAGCTTAATACCTAGAACGCACCCACTTCCCCTCACCAGCACACCCACCTAAATTTGGATCCTAAAAACACAACATTACGCACAAGCTTAATACCTAGAACGCAGCCACCAATTACTACTCCCAGTATTACGCACAAACTTCACACCAAGAACGCACACACTAATTACTACCATATGCTCTACAATATTTTAATAAATATGAACAACAAAAGTCAATGACGATTACCTTTCAAAAAAAAAAAAAAAAAAAAAAACCAATGACGATTAAAGCTACCTGTCAATATACTAAAAATACACAATAATAATAATAATAATAATAATAATAATAATAATAATAATAATAATAATAATAATAATAATAATATTCCGAATACTTAAAACAAAAATAAATTATTGAACCCCAAGATTCAAATATGTTCAACAAGCGCACACACTTGCCCTCACCAATGCACACACCTACATTCAGATCCTAAACACCCAATAGTACGCACAAGCTTAATACCTAGAACGCACCCACCAATTACTACTTCCAGCATTACGCACAAACCTACATTCAGATCCTAAACAAATTCGTTACATTTTATTACGCACACGCCGTCGGTCAACAGCGCACAGACCAACGTCCAAAAACAATTTATAAATCAAGACAGCAGCTCATACCTGTGATAGTGGTCGCCATCTTCAACTTCTACAATGTTCTTGCGCTTCAACACCCTTTGTTCACGGTTTGAGTGGTACAACTACTAACCATATTGGATTACTACTTATTCCCATTATATTTGTGGTCTTTCATTAATTCAAAGATTCCATTCTAATTCTAACCAAAATTAACACATTAATAGAATTACTCTTTAACCCTCCTAATTAAATTATGGCCTTATTTACAGTATATTTCTCATTCAATCTCATCCTTCCATTACAAATTTATAAATGGTCAAGATGTCGTCTCACCATTTCATCTTAATAGGGGTCTCATTGGATTCAATATATATATATATATATATATATATATATATATATATATATATATATATATATATATATATATATATACAATGTTGAAAAAATCGCTAGACGCCTGGGGACCGCCTAGGGCGCCTAGAGCGCCTAGGCGGGCGCCTAGAACGCCTAGCCGGGCGCCTAAGCCGCCTAGGAGGCCGGGCGCCTAGGCGCGATTTTTGCAACAGTGTGTGTGTGTGTGTGTGTGTGTGTGTGTATATATATATATATATATATATATATATATATATATATATATATATATATATATATATATATATATATGATGAACTAACAGAATTCTCATTCAATCAGTAACAAGAATGGTACTATTTGAGTGCGCCAAAATAAAAAATTTTTGTTATTTAATTTAATTGAGACAAAGTGGTGGGCGGCATTTAGGGAGTTCCCGGTGTTTTGCGATGGAGGAGTGGTGGTAACAGTACGCTCGGAGGAATTCGTTGACATGGTGAGGTGGTGGAGAGAGAAAAAAAAAGAGGATTCCTGGCCTAACGCTAACTGATACCAGATGAACTAACAGAATTCTCATTCAATCAGAAACAAGATTACACAGAGGAGTCCTATAGTAAAGCTACCACTAAAGCCTCCAGTACAATAGGATTGACTAGTCAAATATAATACTAGCCACAGATAAATAAACCATATACTATATTATTACTAACATATATATATATATATATATATAGTGCGTTAAGGTGCGAACTGTCCGCCCAGGAGAGAAATGAGAATCATTCAGCGTCGTCCACGTGTCCAGATCTAAGGGATGAGAAACACTAATTTTAAAAAAATGCGATTGCATTTTCGTAAATAATTGAACATCCAAGTGTAAGTAAAATACTAAAATGTATTACAAATGCAAGAAGCAATTTCATATAGTGCACCTCAGTGCATGTAAAATGTATTACAAGTGCAGGTAAAATGTATTACAGGTGCAAGTAAAATTTACATTAAACATCAAAACTAAGTACACCTAACATTATAACTATGTGCACCTATAGTTATAAGTAATTGCACCTAGGTGCATGAATGTTAACAAGGTAAAATTAGGTGCACTTGTAAGTGAAATTACCTGCACTTGTAAGTGAAAGTACCTGCACTTGTAAGTGATTTTACGTGCACTTTTCACTTACAAATGTGACCTGCACTTGTAAGTGATTTTACCTGCACTTCACTTACAAATGTGCACCAGCTACTTGCACTTATAACACATTTACATGCACCAAAATTCGAGTTATTTACGAAAGTACCACCACGTCGTTTTTGAAAATTTCATCTGATTCGTTGATTTGGACACGTGGACGACGCTGAACGGTTATTATTTCTTTCCTAGGCAGTCGTTCACATGAGAACGCGCGCACACACACACACACCCGAAAAATATAGAATTTAATTTATAGAAAATTAATTCCAACCAATATAATTTTGGTATGAAACCAAAATAATCCTATATATAATAAAGTCATATGGTCTTGTGAAAATTAAATGTTGATATTAATGATTAAATGTTGGTATTAACAATATTTAATTTTCACAAGACCATATGGGTTTAAGAAGCATGCATGCAACCCCAAAGTCCATAAGTGTTGTGAAAATTAAATGTTGATATTAATGGTTAAATGTTGGTATTAACAACATTTAATTTTCACAAGACCATATATGGTCTTGTGAAAATTTATGGCTTTAAGAAGCATGCATGCAACCCCAAAGTCCATAAGTTTGAAATTAATATATAGCATAGCTAGGCGGCCTAATATTTAAGATTGTTGATGTGCATATTGAGGACTACGGGGACAAAGATGCGTTATTCGTGGATTCATCGGATACTATCCAACAACACTCTCCAACTTAATTGACGTGAAGTAGGCTTAGTAACATTAAGATTATATTCTCGAATTATTAGTTCTCATCTTTTATTGATTACACACTTAATTCGATAGTGTTTGGAAAAAAAAAATCAATGTTCGAACTAAGATTGTGATTGTTTGGTCTTAAGGTCAATTGTATGTTGCTACATCTAGAGTTAGAAATCTCAAAGGTCTAAAAATTTTGATCCGTGGTGACTCTAAATTTGTAATTCAATTACAATTGTAGTTTACTAAGTTCTTAAAAATTTGTAATATTAAATACTATGTACTAAATTTTTAATATAGTTTAAGATTTGTAGTAATCACCCACCTTAAATATTATTTTAATTGTAAATATATTTATGTTCATAATTTTATCATAGGAATTCACACATAATAATTATTAAATAACAAAAATTTTATATATGAATAAACCTCATATAGGGTATATTTTTATAACATATTTTCCGTGCATCGCACGGGACAAATACTAGTATATATATATATATATATATATATATATATATATATATATATATATATATATATATATATATATATATATATAGACTTGCGTTCAAATGAGGACAAGTATATTATAGAGGACTGTGAGGACAGATGTAGTGTGTGCCATTAGCCTGTATGTTGTGTGCATGGCCAAATGTAGTCGTGTGCCACAGTTTGTATGTCGCGTGCATACACTTGTTAATTAATAGAGCCTGGGTTCGAAACCTCATGCTTACATGTATTCTTGTATGCCATTATGTATTAAATTGTGTGCCTGATAGTAATTTGTTGTGTGCCCATTATTTGTCCTCACAGTCCTCTATATATTGTTGTCCTCATTTGAATTCAACCCTATATATATATATATATATATATATATATATATATATATATATATATATATATATATATATATATATATATATAGTTAATACCCAAAATCGTCCTCGACTATAGTGGTTTTTCTCAATTTCGTCCTAAACGACTTTGGTGACTTAATATTGTCCCAGACTTTTGTGTTTCGCTCAATTTAGTCCTCCATTTGTTATTCCGTCAAATTGGTGTTAAATAAATGAACAATTCAGTAATGTCAATATTGATCTCTCTTTACTTTCAACTTGTGAAGTGCGAAATTTCCCTTTCTTGTACGAATTACACCCAGAATTACTCCCGGACCTGCAAATCAAATTTTATATTTGCAGTTTTAGGAGTAATTCTGGGAGTAATTCGTAAAAAAAAAAAAAAAAAAAGGATTTCGCAGTTCACATGTCTATGAGTAAAGAGATGTCAATATTAAAATTACTGTATTGTCTATTTATTTAACACTAAATGGACAGAATAACAAATGAGGGACTAAATTGAGCAAAAACACAAAAGTCTGGGACTAAATTGAGCGAAACACAAAAGTCTAGGACGATATTAGGTCACCAAAGTCGTTTAGGACGAAATTGAGAAAAACCACTATAGTCGAGGACGATTTTGGGTATTAACTCTATATATATATATATATATATATATATATATATATATATATATATATATATATATATATATATATATATATACTAGTTTTTTACGCGCATTGCACAATTGGAATAATGTCCAATGTTGTTCTTTTAAATAAGTACTTTAAAGTATATTAAGGCAAGATTATATTGAAATTGTTTGTGCATAGATAATTGAATGTTATATTTGCGTATTTAAATAGGTAATTCTAAGTTTACAAATGCAAGATAATATAGTCAAGATTGATTATAATTGTCAATAAAATAATTGTATAGGTATGGTTGAAACCAAATACGGGATATAAGGGAGAGCAAATAAAAATTAGGGCATAAAATATTAAATATATACTAATATTGAAGAGTTAACTGCTTATTGCCAAACAAGAACATTGCAAGATAGTTTCCCACTTCAATTTGTTGTGTGATTTGAATACTTGTTTTGTCAATAAATCCCCAAGTAGGTAATATGATTGGCTTAATTATATTTTTTTATTTTTTAAAAACAATTATTATTATTATATTAAATATATACTAATATTGAAGAGCTAACTGCTGATTGTCAAACAAGGACATTGCGAGATAGTTTCCCACTTTAATTTGTTGTGTGATTTTAATACTCGTTTTGTCAATGAATCCCCAAATAGTTAATATGATTGGCTTAATTATATATATATTTTTTTATTTTTTTAAAATAATTATTATTATTATTGTTGTTGTTGTTGTTGTTGTTATTATAATTATAATTATTATTATTATTATTATTATTATTATTATTATTATTATTATTATTATTATTATTATTATTATTATTATTATTATTATTATTATTATGTATACTCTTAGGTCATTTTACATATTAATCTAAACAGCTAATTTTTTCAAATATCTTTTTACCAACCGTTGATATAATTCGCTGGTCAAATTCACTAATATAATCCGCTAACGCTAACCGTTAACTACTGATTGTCAAACAAGGACATTGCGAGGTAGTTCTCACTTCAATTTGTTGTGTGATTTGAATACTCTCTTTGTCAACAAATCGCTCAAGTAGTTAATATGATTGACTTTATTAATTATATTTTTTTAATTTTTTCATGGTATTAATAAAATACTTGGTATATAAAATATATAGCACCATTTTGTATTATAACTTTGATATTTAATTAAAAATAGTACACAAAAAAAGATAATAGATAATATAGTGAATCAATTGATGAATTTGAATGTAAAGAATTTTTACATTGGATAAATATTTGAATTTAAAGAATTTTTATATTGGATAAATATAAAGACAATATAACTAATAAAATTATTTCTCTTAATTAATTTATTGATAATGAATAATTTTTTTTAATAAAGACATTGTAAGGATAATGTAGCGAATATAACCAATTGATGATTTTTTTTTTTTTTTGAATGCTACTGATTCTATTACATTGTAGTATCTGTTCATATACTTTCTCAACCTACTGAAACACAAAGAACCAATATACTGAAACACAAAGAACCAATAACACCTCCACTGAGGCTTGAACTCACAACCTTCCAAATGAAAATCCAACCCAGGTACCATTAAACCACATAGTCCTGGTACCAATTGATGAATTTGAATGTAAAGAATTTTTATATTTGAGAAAAATAAATACAATATAACTAATGAAATTATTTCTCTTATTTTTTTTTTTTTGAAAATTTATTTCTCTTATTTAATTTATTGATAATGAATAATTTTTTTTTGAATAAAAACATTGTAGACACATAATTTTAAATTAAAGAAATGCATATGTATTATTTTTTGTTGTAGCTACTAAATATAGAGTACTAATTATGCCAACTTTGATACGTCGGGTTTGTGAAAAATAAACTAGAAATTATAATATTTGAAATTAAATACCAATTACAACTACAAGTCTACAAGCAGTGAAGCACGCAAGCATAAATGAGAAATTTAGATGCAACTTACATTCTTACAAGTCTACAACTTACAAATTACAAAATGCAATTTACAACCCCCAACTACAAGCATACAAATTTACAAACTACAAACTGAAATGGATGACAAATTGAAAGACATGAGAATATGAGATATCAGATATCCATCCAATTCAATTGGCGTTCACAGTTTAGATTTCAGAACATGAAATATATCCCCTAGTCTTCTTCCTGATAAAAGTCACAAGTTGAATATATTAGTAAAAGAGTTAATACCCAAAATAGTCCCTCGACTATGTCGTAATTACCAATTTGGTCCTCGGCTATCATTCTTACCCAGTTAAGTCCTCAACTATACAATTTTTTACCCAATTTAGTCCTTTGTCAATTTGACTGTTTGTTGACTGTCAAAAGTGGAAATAAAGTTGTAATTTTACAAGTTTTCTCCTTCATCCTCATTTAGCAGCGCCAAATCATGTAGCAATAAGCTCCGGTTGGGTTCTAAACCTGTCAGTATCGAAGTAGTGGTTATGCATCGGATAGCCCATGAATTTGATTTCCAACGATTTTTTGACGATCGAAATCTGATCGGAGTGTATTGCTGCATGGTTTGGCGCTACTAAATGGAGAGGAAGGAGAAATCTTGTAAAATTATAATTTTATCCCGACATTTGACAGTCAACAAACAGTCAAATTAATACAGAGGACTAAATTGGGTAAGAATTGTATAGTTGAGGACTAAATTGGGTAAGAATTGTATAGTTGAGGACTTAATTGAGTAAAAGTTACATAGTTGAGGACTTAATTGGGTAAGAATGGTAGTTGAGGACCAAATTGGTAATTATGACATAGTCGAGGGACCATTTTGGGTATTAACTCTTAGTAAAATTATAAGGCAATTAATAAATTTGTAGAATTATTATAACATTTGAAATATTAAACAGAATAAATGGCTCAAAATGTTTTTTTTTTTTTTGCCTCATACCAAGTTAGGATGGGAGGCAAATTGCTAAATGAGTTATGCCAGTAAGACCACACTAGCTACATGAGCAACATATCATTATTGGTAGTGGTTAATAAGTCGATACACAATATATATATATATATATATATATATATATATATATATATATATATATATATATATATATATAGTCGCGTTTAGGTGCGAATAGGTGCCCATGAGAGAAATGTGAACCAATCAGCGTGTGCCACGTGTCAGCATTCATTGATCGGGTGCACCTACTTTCGCCTACAAGTGCACCTACTTTAGTCTGCAAGTATATGTAGTTTTTGCCTGCATTCATTGATCGGGTGCACCTACTTTCACCTACAAGTGCACCTACTTTCGCCTGCAAGTGCATGTAATTTTGCCTTGTTAACATTCATTGTTCTGAGTTCGTTCTGTTTGGCCTCGTTTTTGTTCTTGCGGGGAGTTCAGCGAGTAGTAGTACCCGTGAAAACCCTGATTTCTGTCCACATGTCCAGCGGGTATAGAATTGCACTCTGGTGCGAATGGAGCACCCAAGTGCGAATATGCGAATGCATGATATTCGTCAATGTGTCCAGATCTAATGGATGAGAAACACTGATTTTTTTTTAAAAAAATGCGGTGGCATTTTCATAAATAATTGAACATCGAAGTGCAAGTAAAATGTATTACAAATTTACAAGTGCATGTAAAATGTATTATAGGTGCAAGTAAAAATTTACACTGAGCATCAATACTAAGTGCACCTATAGTTATAAGTAGTTGCACCTAGGTGCATGAATGTTTGCGGGTGGTTTTCAGGGGTACTACTACCTGCCGAACTCAGATCAATGAATGTTAACAAGGCAAAATTACACGCACTTGCAGGCGAAAGTAGGTGCACTTGTAGGTGAAAGTAGGTGCACCCGATCAATGAATGCAAGCAAAAACTACATGCACTTGCAGGCGAAAGTAGGTGCACTTATATGTGAAAGTAGGTGCACCCGATCAATTAATGTTGACACGTGGCGCGCGATGATTGGTTCGCATTTCTCTCCTGGGCACTTATTTCGCACCTGAACGCGACTATATATATATATATATATATATATATATATATATATATATATATATATATATATTAAGGTTCCTGTGCGGTTGAATGCTTCCCGTGCGGTTGATTAATGTACGTGAGGTTTGTACTCAATGTGCGTGAGTATTGTGCTTAATGTGCCAGAGATTTGTACTTAATGTGCGTGGGTGTGTAATGTTAATGTGCGTGAGTTTTGTAATTAGGGTGTGTGAGTATTGTGCCTAAGATGCGTGAGTTGCGTGCTTAATGTGCGTGAGTGTGTTCTTAATCCACTGCTGTGAAAATTATGCACATCCACTGCTGCATTTTCTTCTTGTTTTTTGTTTCGAAGTGGTGGAGGAATGAATTTTGTGTTGTTTTTAACATAAAATCAGAACAGCCATATGTGTGTTTACATATATCCATCCATTCACACACAATCAGAAAAGCTTAACCCACCTTCTCTTTCTGTTCTGCTTCCTTCTGAGCTCGTAATTCTGAACTCATGTCACGCACATTAAGCACAAACTTCACGCACATTAACCACAATACTCAAACACATTAAGTACAAAACTCACGCACATTAACATTACATACTCACGCACATTACGTACAAATCTCAAACACATTAAGCATGCGACTCACGCACATTAAGTATATAACTCACGCACATTAATCTACCACACAACCGCACGGGAAGCCACAAATGCACCTGATCCCTCCACCCCCCCCCCCCCCCCCCCCGCCCACACACACACACACACACACACACACACACACACACACACACACACACACACACACACACACACACATATATATATATATATATATATATATATATATATATATATATATATATATAGGAGTGCGTTAAGGTGCGAACTGCCCGCCCAAGAGAGAAATGAGAACCATTCAGCGTCGTCCACGTGTCCAGATCTAAGGGATGAAAAACACTAATTTTTTTTTTAAAAAAGCGATGTCATTTTCATAAATAATTGAACATCGAAGTGTAAGTAAAATGTATTACAAATGCAAGAAGCAATTTCATATAGTGCACCTCAGTGCATGTGAAATGTATTACAAGTGCAGGTAAAATGTATTACAGGTACAAGTAAAACTTATATTAAGCATCAAAACTAAGTACACCTAACGTTATAACTAGGTGCACCTATAGTTATAAGTAATTGCACCTAGGTGCGTGAATCTTAACAAGGTAAAATTAGGTGCACTTGTAAGTGAAATTAGGTGCACTTGTAAGTGAAATTACCTGCACTTGTAAGTGATTTTACGTGCACTTTTCACTTACAAATGTGACCTGCACTTGTAAGTGATTTTACCTGCACTTTTCACTTACAAATGTGCACCAGCTACTTGCACTTATAATACATTTACATGCACCAAAATTCGAGTTATTTATGAAAATACCACCACGACGTTTTTGAAAATTTCATCTGATTCGTTGATCTGGACACGTGGACGACGCTGGACGGTTATTATTTCTTTCCTAGGCAGTCGTTCGCATGAGAGCGCGTGCGCACACACACCCGAAAAATATAGAATTTAATTTATAGAAAATTAATCCTAACCAATTTTGATATGAAACCAAAATAACATATATATATATATATATATATATATATATATATATATATATATTAACGAAAATAGGAATTTATTTTACGGAAAAATAATCCCACCAAAACTAGTACTGACGAAACTAGTACAAGGGATTTGATACTTATGGAAATTAATCTCACCATACTTGGTATGAAACCAAGAACAATATATATATAAAACTTGGTTTCATACCAAGTATGGTGAGATTTGTCTTTATATATAAAGAAGTAAAACTTCGATGTTTTACTTACGGAAGTGTTGGCAGAATTTTTTTTTGTAACAAAACAACTTTGAGAGAACATGAGAGAAAAGTAATGATTTTGCAAGTTCAAAACCAGCCACTCAAAAAAACATTCTACCCAACACCTAGGTGTTTATATAGGAGATTAGAATTAATAGCATAATGAATGACACATAAATTCAATTTAATAATAGGATTATAATGTTTGAAACAGTTATACTTATTATCGAAATAATATGAGCAGTTACTAATCATAATGATATGTTTCAAAATATTTGAGTGGTCGAAATGTCCGTACACCCAAAAGGTGTTAGACTAAAATATCACATGCATAATCTTATATGTGATAACAGGATCGTACTAACCTCCAGCCATAGTTCTTCTTACGGTTGAGCGATCCGGACTGCTGCAGAGATGATAAGTGCTTTGTCTCTCACTTTACTCAGCTCTCTCTAGATGGTGTATGAGGTATGTAATGTGAGCAGTGAGAGGACTAGTGACCTTATATAACCACTGGCCATCATTGTGGTTGATTGTCTTTAGGTCTCCTAAACCCTAACCAGACTCCTAACCATAATGGTAGTCTAGTTATTAGGTTATTAGTGTTGCACCACATATCAAATACTGAATATTATCATAACTTATCCTAATGTTATAATAATAGTAACGGATAAACGTTACATTCTCCCACTTGGTGCAAGCACTACCACTCAATAACAGAAAAACACCAACCATAATGATATGTTCTCATTAGCACGAGTAGTATCCATTATGATCAAATGCAAACTGCCATTAGCACTTAATTAGGAAACAAAACCCAACGAAATAAACCTTATGTTTATTCCAAGTCCCTGAAGTACATTTTCTCATCAATATGAAGCAAATGAAGGTGTACACACTTAATTGAGAAAATGTCTGAATGCCAAAGAATTTTAAACTGAATGTATATACAAATTCCATAGTGGGAAAAAGTCCCATTTTCTGAACCAGATCCTTGAATTTAACTGAAGGCATGCATTTAGTCAAGGGATCTGCTGACACCAACTCAGTATGAATGTGTTCAAAGAATACAACTTTATTTTTGACACGATTCCTAATTGCTAAGAACATGATGTCGATGTACTTAATTCGACTCTCACTTTTGTGGTCTTAGCTAGGAAGACTGCAGCTGAGTTGTCACAGTAAACTTTCAATGGCTTAGATATGGAATCCATAATTCTAAGCCCAGAGATAAAATTCTTTAGCCAAACACCCTATGAAGTTGCCTCGAAACTGGAAACGAACTCGGCTTCCATGGTAGAAGTAGCTATTAAGGACTGTTTAACACTTCTCCATGAGATAGCCTCACTGGCCATAATAAAGACGCACCCTAAAGTTGATTTTTGAGAATCAACACAGCCAGCAAAGTCCGCGTCTGAATAACCGACAAGATCTAAATTGTCCGTCTGCCTAAACCCAAGCTTGTAACCTTTGGTTCATCTTAGATACCTTAGAACCCTCTTTACAGCTCTCCAAAAGTCTAACCCTTAGCTATGGGAGCAACATTAGATGAACAATTTTGCACATGAAATCTCTCTAAAACTTTGTTTATATAGGTTTCTTGAGATAAGCTCAGTATACCCCGGGACCTATCTCTACAAATTTTAATGCCGATAACGTAAGAGGCATCACCCATATCCTTCATATCAAAGTTCTTAGAAATAAATTGTTTCACGAAGCATCCCCTTATCATTGGTGGCAAGTAAGATGTCATCCACATATAAAACAAGGAAGCAAATTTCACTCCCACTCACCTTCTGGTATATACAGTTATCTGAGGGATTTTCAACAAAACCAAATGAAGAAATTACCCCATCGAATTTGATGTACCATTGACGGGAGGTTTGTTTTAAACCGTATATGGATTTCTTAAGCTTACATACTAAATGCTCACCACCCCTAGAAGAGAAACCTTCAGGTTGTTTCATAAAAACCTCCTCTTCTAGATCACCATTTAGGAAAGCGGTTTTCACATCCATTTGTTGCAACTCAAGATTAAAATGTGCAACTAATGCCAGAATGACCCGAAGTGAATCTTTCTTTAATACAGGAGAAAAAGTCTTCTTGTAATCGATTCCTTCTTTTTGAGTAAATCCCTTGGCAACAAGCCGGGCCTTGTATCTCTCAATGTTGCCTAATGAGTTTCTTTTAGTCTTAAAAACCCATTTACAGCCAATGGCCTTGGCCCCATTAGGCAACTCAACAAGATCCCAAACTCCATTGTCCTTCATGGAATTCATTTCATCTTTCATGGCTTCTAACCATAAGTCAGACTGTGCACAATTTGTGGCTTGAGAGAATGTTTCAGGATCATCTTCAGCCCCTATGTCAGATTCTTGTAGATACGAAACATAATAACTAGGAACTGCCGATCGCCTTATCCGAGTAGACCGTCTTAAAGTTGGACCCTCATCACCTTGTACAGGCTGCGGGGCAACTACCTCTTCAGGAACTGGTGGCAGTTCTTGAATCGGTTCAGTCTGCATCGGCTCAGAATCTTGCGGTATATCCTGAGTTGGTTCAACCATTGGTTCGAAATCTAGTTCAGGCGGTTGCTGTAAGTCCTGATCTGGTTCTTCCAAAGGTTGATCCTCAACAGTTTGTGGAATCTGAACGGTAGGTGGTATATCTGCAGGCATAACTAAAGGAGCACTGCGGATAAGTACAACCCCACCAGATGACGTAGAAGGTTGAGAGTCAATATGATCGAAGGAAGGAACTAAGTCCTTAAACCGATCACTCCCACTAATCAAGTCATCTTCAAGAAATTTAGCATTCCTTGATTCCACTATCCTAGTAATATGAGATGGACAATAGAACCTATAACCTTTAGAAGATTGTGCATATCCAATAAAGAAAGCACTAACCGTCCTTGGATCAAGTTTCTTCTCGTGTGGGTTATATATCCTCACCTCAGACGGACATCCCCAAACACGCATATGTTGCAAACTCGGTTTCCAACCTTTGAATAACTCAAACGGTGTCTTAGGGACAGCCTTGGTTGGAACACGGTTTAATATATACGTTGCCGTCTTAAGCGCTTCATCCCACAACGACTTAGGAAGCTTAGAGTTGCTAAGCATACTCCGCACCATATCCAGAAGGGTCCGGTTTCTTCTTTCAGCTACACCATTTTGGTCCGGAGAACCAGGCATGGTGTATTGGGCAACAATCCCATGCTCTTGAAGAAACTTAGCAAAGGGACCAGGTGCTTGTCCATTCTCAGTATATCTACCATAGTATTCACCACCCCTATCAGACCTAACTATGTGTATTTTCCTGTTACATTGGTTTTCAACTTCAGCTTTAAATGATTTAAAGGCATCCAATGCTTCATGTTTATGATGAAGTAAATACACATAGGAAAAACTTGAGAAGTCATCAATAAAGGTGGTGAAATATTTCTGACCAGGTATTGTCATATCAGGACAACATATGTCAGTATGAATAATTTCCAACAACGTTGAACTTCTGTTGGCACCTTTCTTTGACTTGTTTGTCTGCTTACCCTTAATGCAGTCAACGCAAGTCTCAAAGTCAGTATAGTCTAGAGTAGAAAGTACTCCATCCTTTACCAACCTTTTAATACGCTCAAGGGAGATATGACCTAATCTCCGATGCCACAACATTGAGGAATTGTCGTTAATACTGCACCGTTTGGTGCCGTTTTGAACATGTAAAGAATTGTAAACTGAATCATTCTTTAATTTAAGACGGAAAAGACCATTAGACAATGTACCAGTACAAACACAAGTATAATAATGAAATAACTTGATATTATTGGTATTAAATTCAAAAGAATATCCGAAGGGTACAAGTCTAGATACTGAAACTAAGTTCCTAGAAAAACTAGGAACATAAAATGTCTTTTCTAACGTCATTACAAAGCCATTGTCCAAAACTAAATTGCAAACTTCGACAGCTTCGACTGGTGATGCAATCTTGTTTCCAGAGAAGATGCTACACTCAGTTCCCGTTGGCTGTCTCAATTTTGTCAAATCCTGCAAAGAGTTTGCAATGTGGATTGTTGAACCAGAGCCAACCCACCAAGAATTAGTATTAACTTCTGACATGTTAGATTCGAAACAAACGAAAGAAGATGAAATGTTACCTTTTTGGGACATCCATTTCTGAAACTTGATACAATCTTTCTTCATGTGTCCCTTCTTTTTGCAAAAGAAACACTTTTGTATCTTCTTAATGTCTGCTTTCGGGTTTAGTTTCTCCTTAGCAGCTATGGTAAGTCCCTTAGGTTTTCCAGACTTTCTTTTAGGCCTTGTTGTGGCCATAAAAGCACTTTCCCCAAGCTCAGTTACAAGTCGCGTTTCCTCTTGAGTACACATGGTAATCAATTGATTGATAGACCATTCATCCTTATGTGTATTATAGGCAATTTTAAACGCGCTATATTCCTGAGATAGGGTATTTAGTGCAAAGTGCACCACAAAGGCATCTGGAAGAATAATTTTCAACTTCTTCAATTGTGCCGCAATGTCCCTGAGTTCCATGATGTGTTTCCGCGTTCCCTTGACAGTGGAAAGACGCATATTGATAAACTTCATTATCAGGGTACTTGCCAGAGATTTATTCGCGTCAACAAATTGCTCATCGATGGCTTTGAGTAATGGCTCAATGTTCTCAATATCATCGACGGGACCACGAATCTCTCTGGCAATTTTAGACTTAATGAGGAATACGCCTAAGCGATTGGCTGTTGCCCATCGCTCGTATAGCGTTTTTTGTTCCTCAGTGCTTTCCGCAGTAAGCTCAGCAGGCTTCTTATTGCGAAGAGCATAATCAAACCCCAATATTCCTAAATTCAATAAAACAGCGTCTTTCCACTCTTTGTGATTGTCATAATTGAGGATAGGAATATCAATTGTTATTGATTGAGTGATTGGAAGAGTGACTGTAAAAGAAAAATTGAAAGCTTGGTTAGAATATTTTCGAGGCACAAAATTAGAGAGAGATACTGAAGTACACAATATTACCAATGTAAAATTATGCAAAAGATAAATTCGGATGCCATAAAAATTGCCTGTGGGCTAAATTTTTACGCATAATGAATTTACCAAAACTAAATGGTGGAAACGAAATGGGGGCGATTTTAATTTTTCCACCCTTAATGACAAAACTACCAAAACTATATGCCGATACATAATCCCTGTGGGCAAATTATGATCATAGTATGGTATTTCATCCTAATTCACCCTACAAATATAACAAAATTGCCTGTGGGCTAAATTTTGCCATATCACGCAGAGTGAATTACAATATTCTTGCATTAGCTTTATGTGAGTAAAACTTAATATGTAATTTTGGAAAAATTAAAGATGTTGTGGCTACTCTTTAATTAACCAAAGAACATAATCACATTAGCAAGAAAACCTAATAATCAAACAGATTAAACCAAAATATGATAGACAATCCTTAGGTATACTCCCAGGAAAGTTGGTCGAGACGAAGCTCGGTTAAATACCAACTCCTTAGACAGAGTAGCGTCGCAAGGGGACTAGTAGCAACAAGGCTTTTAAGCCAGGGCCATAGAACTAGTATTCCTCCCCAAGAAACTTCCCTAATTCATGTGTTCTCATTTTTGAAGTAAAATCGTTTGAGAGATCTAAAGAGTAGTTTCACCTATGGATAAGGCTTTGAATAGGGTAAAACTACGAATTGTTTATGTACTTAATGTGCTTTAGGAACTTTATAAAACACGAGTGGAGTAATAACTGAAGGTTGAGTAATAATATGCATAATCTAACCTGAAAGGCACTAATTCACCTAAAAGGCACTAATTCAGGCATAGCATATAATTCAGACCTAAAAGGCTCTAAATTTTTCTTAATGAACATGCTTTTCTATAGGCATATAATTATAACAATCAAATAATTATTGCAATAAAGAGATAAATAGCATGCTCAGATTATGCATATTACTCACAAATACTCCACAATTAAATTGCAACACTTAATACAATTTAAACTGAAAAAACATTATTAAATTAAAAATTCAACTGAAAAATTAAAACTGAATAATTATTCAAAGTTGAATAATAATTTAATAATAGACTTAATAAAAAAAATTCAATTGGATAATTTAATTAGAAGAAGTCCAGATATGATGATGATATTAAACTGAATGAATTGATGTAGTCCAAATATCAATTCAGGCTTGGCCCAAAACCATAACAGGCCCAGTAAAAAAATTGTTTTTTTTTAATTTTAATAATGAGCCCAAGCCCATTACTTAAGCCCATCCATTCATCATCATCTCCTTCCTCACGCGGTAATATGCAGCAGCTCCGTCGAACAGAAGCAGTGAGCTCCTCATTCGGCAGGGAGCAAAAAATATCCAATTTTAATTTTTTTTTTTTTAATTAATTCTTAATGCGGAAAATTATTTTCAGCAGTCCAGAAAAGTTAATTGCATACTCAAGAATATTTACACATGTATCTCAATTATATAACAAAATATATAAATGTGCAAACATTTAAGCAATTAAAAAAAACTAGGCAGAGATTATTTATGGCGACTGATACCAACTGTTAGACTAAAATATCACATGCATAATCTTATATGTGATAACAGGATCGTACTAACCTCCAGCCATAGTTCTTCTTACGGTTGAGCGATCCGGACTGCTGCAGAGATGATAAGTGCTTTGTCTCTCACTTTACTCAGCTCTCTCTAGATGGTGTATGAGGTATGTAATGTGAGCAGTGAGAGGACTAGTGACCTTATATAACCACTGGCCATCATTGTGGTTGATTGTCTTTAGGTCTCCTAAACCCTAACCAGACTCCTAACCATAATGGTAGTCTAGTTATTAGGTTATTAGTGTTGCACCACATATCAAATACTGAATATTATCATAACTTATCCTAATGTTATAATAATAGTAACGGATAAACGTTACAAAAGGTACATAACCTTTCAAAATCTCCAAAAGTTAATTACGCTTCAGAAACGTTGAAAAGTTACCGCACGAAAGCACCAAAGAGCTAAGCATCCATAATAGTAGATTTTTTTTTTTGTAATTTTTGATGAATTTTTATAAGTGTGATTAGAAAATAGAAAAAATAATATATAAAACAAATTTGATTAAACATCACCACTAAAACCAATTTTCAATATAATAGGTAAAATGGGGGATGCTAGTTGCCGGGGGTGTCTTTTATTGATTTTGTTGAGGAGAAGCTACGTGAAGCAACAGCAACACAGGGCAGCCTCATGGCAGCAAGGTTCTGGGTGATGTGGAAGGTGAGGAATGACCAAGTCTGGAACGGGAAGTTGTGGTTAATAGACAGGTAAAATGGAATAGACAGAGCATAATATAAACTTCTCTTAACAAGGGCTATATGAATTAATCAAATCAAACTAATATTAATATGTTTACAAAAAAAAAACAATTTGTTTATGAAAAGCTTTACAATATCATATGTTATAAAAATAAAAAATAAAAATTCTTTATGCAGTATTGCCTCGGACAAAAAATCTTATGTTTTCAATCACTTTTGGATAGTCGAAAATTGGGTATTTTCCCAGAGTCAAAACTTTGGGTAGCAGTGGGCATTCATTTTGGCAAAATGTGTGATATCTCTACCAAAATCTTGTGCAAAGCCTGAGGCCTTGACAGAAAAGGAGAATGATCAGAGCCTTTGAGCAGGAAAACTTGTTGAGGAGGATTTGAATGAATCATGGCCTCCTGGAGTGGGAGTGGGATGGCAAAATCTTCTTGTGTTTCGATATAAAACCTCGGGATTGAACCATAATTCATCGCAGAAAGAGAGAGTTTCTCTGTCAAGGGCGCGAAGGGGACCGCCCTCATTGATACTGATGCTAATTCCACATCCTGAGAAATCAAGAAAACCACAAAATTAAACCTTTTGAGTTTTGATTCTTAACTCTTTAGCAGTTTGTGCAAGTACTATAATGTATACCTTAGCAGGGGTTTGGTTAAAGAAGGTATCTTTCACTAATGATCTGTCGAAATTTATAGCAGTAGGAGGATGTTTCTTCCCATTCGAGTACATGAAAATCTGCGCACGCTGAAACAGATCATCCATCCCGGGCTGCAAACGACGAAGACAAGGATGATTATCAGACTTCAGAGTTGTCGTTGTTATGAATAAAATAATATAAAAGGAATCAAGTGGGAGACTTTTAAAAATAATTTATTCGTAACAGTCGTTTTTACCATGTTACATTAGTAAAAACCGATGCTCGGGTTAATAGACAGACCTTATGGGAGAACATGTCGAGTACACTCTGCTCGTTCTTCAGCATTGCTGCAGCTACAAAAATTGCTTTGGAGATTTTTGATTTATGCAACTCCATTGCATATGAAATACATGCTCCACCAATGTCATGCCCTACCAAGATAACCTAGGCCAAATAATCGAATCACAATAAATCAGTTTCGTTCTTCGTTTTTTTTATTAATCACGAGAATGGAGTTGCAGAAAGGAAGAAACGAAGGAGGAACAGACCTTTCTGTCGCTAGGGAGATTTTCGAGAAAATTCGTGAGGGGCTTTGCATATTGTGCTAGAGTTGTGATGGAGTCTGAATCTTGGGGATGAGCTCCAGAACCAGTTAAGTCTATGGCATCAACTTGATATCCAGCTTCTTTTAAAAATGTTGTGGTTTTGTACCAGCACCATGCTCCAAAGCCACCTCCATGAACCAGAACAAAATGTCCAGTTTCTGCATCTTCAGTTTTTGGGTCCTGAAAATTTTGAACCAAAAACAATTTGGAAAAGCAAAAACTATCAAAACCTTAAACTAATCCTTTCAGTATATGCATACCCACCACCTAGCTTTCTAGAAGGAAAATATATACAGTTTTCTTCAACTTTTGAGGTTTTCACTTTGACCATTATGTTACTTGGTTCATAGGTTGAATTATTGACTTATTGTCAGCAGCCACTATCATTCTTTTGGGCAGAGACCGGTAAAGGTCAAGTCTTAACACTCGGTGATTAAAAAGTTACTGGGCGGAGGCTGATAAAAGACTTAAAATGACAAGTCCAACACCCAAGGTCTCCAAAATATGTGACGGTACTACCAGCTAGGTCACGAGTTTAAATGCCAGCAATAATATTTAAGACTGGTTAGTGTTGGGATGAAAATGTGTAGCTAGGGGGTTGTAACTTGTAAGTCCTTAAAAGGATAAGTTCAGAATCCATCGTCTTGAAAATGTGCAGCATTCGAGACAAAAATTCATTCATGAGTGAAGTCGAAAAATAAAATTGTATCTTCACAAGTTCATTCAGGAATCAATCATGTGACCTTACAGTTGTATTAGCAACTTACTTACCAACTGTCGTAAACTGTTAGGTTATTACCCTCATACTCAACTAAATATATAGGTCATTGATTAGTACTTTCACACAAAAATGGAGCTTAGAATCGAAAGGAGGAAAGTATAATATAATACCTGTTGGAGAGGGTGCAGAGATTGAGGAAGAGAATCAAAGAGCGAGGTGGGGGGGCGAGAACTGGAGCTTCTGGGAATCTTTTTCTGCCTCCTTGAAGACGACGACGACAAAGGGTCTCTAAGAGAAACCGAGCGATCAAACTGCTGATGATGTTGTCGTAGGAGCAAGACAGCAGTCATAGCTTGTTGCTTAATATAAGCTTCGTCGAAGCTTTCTTTCATGGAAGACGATGGAACAACCTTCTGGGATGATGATTTCCGGCTACCGGAGTTTGACAGAGATGGAGGAAGAGGAACCGCCGGCGGCCGTCTTTTCGCCGCCGATTTTTGTTGATTCTGAGAGAAACATGCAAATGAGTTGCCCATCTTCAATTCTTTTGGTTCTGAGTGAAATAACAGTTGCCAGAAATGTATATATACATTTGAGAGAGAAGAGAGAAAGAAGATAGTCAAAAGTCAAAATATGGCAAAATGCAATAGTAGAAACGTGGCTCCTTCCTGGAGGGCTGGAGCTGTACAACATTGACCATTTGCTATAAAAATGTTTGCTTAAAACTACACGACACAAACATGGCCTTCTAGAATTGACTTCTTGTTAAATAACAATAAAAATAATCATCCTAAGTAATATAATATTACCTAAGCACTCGTGTATTTTTATTTTATTTTTTATTTTTTAAAAATTTATTTAAATTTTTAAATTTTTTTAAGACTTGATAATTATAAATTATTTAATATTTTAATAGTTAATACTTAAATATTAAATATTAACTTTAAAAACATGAGTTTGAACAATTTAAGATTATTTCGCTTAAAACGATATTGTTTTGAGTGAATAATACAATTAAAAAAAAAAAAAAAAAAAAGAATGAAACAATAGCTAATCAACCGACTAAGCGACATAGTCGGTGCTTGGTAGGGATATCTAGTCGGCGCTTAGGATGCCTAGTCGGCTGCCTAGCATATACCGATTATGGTGATACGCTAGGCGCAACGCAAAATGCTTAAGCGAGAATTTTGCAACACTGAGATTAATGTGAGATTTTAAAAATATATACTCATAATTCTTTACAAATTAGTATCTATTTAAACCTATGACCATTCATTTGGAATGGTAAACGAGATTTCATCACACTACATACAATAGTTATGCTGTGGAAACGTGTTCATCATGCCCATGGTGAACACATGGGTAGATCCATAATTTTTTTTTAGAACGTAGATTCATAATTTTTTTTTTTGTTGTTGTTGTTAACGGGATAGATCCATAATTTTTAAGCTGTAGATTCATAATTTTTATACTCTAGATTCATAATTTTTATACTATAAATTCATAATTTCTGTACTGTAGATTCATAATATCTGTAACACCAAATGAAAAAAACAAAATTATGAATCCACGTTTTCAAAAGAAAAAAAAAATATGAATTTACAATATAAAAATTATGGATCTACCCATGTGTTCACCATGTGCATGGTGAACACATTTCCACAGGATAATTTGCGACACTACACAATAGTTGGCTTATAAGTGTGCATATAATTATACATTTATTAATAAATGAATGTATATCAATACTTAAATATTAATAAATAAATAAATATATGAAAATACACACATGTATATTTGATTATATAAGTATATATACTTTATACTCCCTTCGTCCCGAATTGATTGTCTCATTTGCTTTTTGCACGTTTTTTAAGAAATTAAAGTAAATGCTATGTATTTTCCAATTATGCCTTTCACTTTTTCACTTTTAGAAATAAAAGCAAAAGTCATAAGGGTAATTTGGGAAAAAGTAGAATGATGGTGATGTTCAATTTTGGAAAGAGGACAACATTTTGGTACAAACTAAAAAGGAAAGTAAGACATGCAAAATGGGACGGGGGTATATGTTATTGTTATTATTATTATTATTATTATTATTATTAATTTATTATTATTAGAGGTACCTCATTTGTGATGGTTTTTTGGAATTTTTTGTAGGCCAAGAGTGAGGAGAGAGAAAAATGGGAGAAAAAGAAAAAAGAAAAAAAGATGGCCCAACATACACATGCCAGCTGAGTGCAGCTGCGTGAGACACCTGTATTTAGCATTTTAAGCACAATAATTGAGCCCACAAAAAACTACACCTACACGGGAGAAAATCATGTACAAATTACAACTCCCATTTGTTGAAAAACTACATGCATGGTTTCCGGTCAGAAAAAACTATAGAAAAAACCACAAATGTGATTGCTATTATTTTTATTATATATATGAATTAGTTAAGGGCAAAGTTGAAATATTTCAAGGTAATCTTAAATTACCTAAAAACAAATAAAAGTAATCACATTACTTTAAAACATTACGACCACATCAACTTTGAAATAATATAACATTACTATATAGTCTTACAATCAACTTTGAGATAATATAACATTACCATATAGTCTTATAACTTAAACCAAACAAGATAATATAACATTACCTAAGTAATCTAAGATTACCTGAACCAAACGCCTCCTAAAAGTACTATATCAACCCCATAGAGAGAAGGCAAGTGAATGTAATAGGAGCCCCTCCTGAGTGGGCCAGACCAACCCTCCAGAGTAAGACTCAATTGAATTAGTCTTATCTTGTGTAGATATTAGTGCAGTCGGCAAAAAAAAAAAAAAAAAAAAAAAAAAACACATGTTTTTCATGTGTTATAGCATTGAGCTATGAACAAGAGTTGCCAGACTAAGTACTTCTCAGTTCTCTAGACAAAATCTCTGCAGGGATGAACAGATATTTCATGGCAGCAAACAAAGCTAAGCTAACAATACCAATTGTGACAGGACTTGTCAACAAATGCAGATTCTTGGCCCCTTTACTGCTCTGGTTGGAGCAAGATTCAAGTGAACCAGAAGATCTCAGAGATGGGTTCTTCATGAAGGAGGAATATGATTCAATTTCTTCCCGGGTGAGCGCCGGATTTAACGACTGGCGGACAGTTTGGAAGTGTCGATCACACACAACCGTGGCTGATATATCTTCTCTTAAAGCAACGATTCCCGCTTCTCTGCACAGGCCCTCCAACTCGGCCCCGGTGAAGAGCTCGGTGCTTTCAGCTAGTTGTCTAAGATCCACATCGGCATCTAATTTCATGTTGCGCGTATGTACACGAAGAATCTCATATCGAGCTTCTAAATCTGGTGGTGGCACATAGAGAACCTACAATGATACAAAATGCATGTTGAAAGCAGACAAGCTGTGGATAAAAACGGGTATGAAATCTATATACTAGAGTGGAAGTAAAGCAGAAAACGTGAATATACTTATACCAGATCAAATCGTCCAGGTCGCATAAGAGCAGCATCGATTGCCTGAGGACGATTCGTAGCAGCCAAAACAAGAATTCCCTGACGAAATGAAAGGAAGATATATAACATTGTCTAGTTTGCATATTTTAATAATTATGGAACAATAAAGGGATTTTTTTTATTTTCTCACTTTAACTTGCTCTAGGCCATCCATTTCGGTCAGAAGAGTAGAAAGAAGTCTCTCCCCAACTGTACTACTTCCACTTGAACTTCCTCCACTGCCATTCATTGAAAACTAATGTAAAGCGAGAGCTATTGCTTAAATTAACACAGAAAGGGTTTTTAAAAAATTCATATTTACGAAATTTGTGAAAAATTCAACATTTTCATGTGTAAACTCTCTATGATGAACTTACCGTTTGGCAGCAACAACATCAGCTTCATCAAAGAAAATTATGCTCGGTGACGCAAGTCGAGCTCTTCGAAATGTATTGCGCAACAACGCTTCACCTTCACCAACGTACATCGAGTACAACTCTGCGCCACTGGTGCATTATCATGAAATTCATTTGAAAGAAGTTGCAATTATAAAGGTTAAAGAGCATAAAAGGGTTAGATTCTTCTCGGACCTCAAGGAGAAAAACGAAGCCTGGGCAGCATGAGCAGCAGCTTTCGCAAGGGTTGTTTTAGAGCACCCTGGAGGTCCATGAAGAAGGATTCCACGAAGAGGTGATACACCTAACCGTGCAAATGCTTCGGAATGTCTCAATGGCCACTCAACAGCTTGCTGCAGCTTTTTCTGTTTCATGTATCAAATAAACCGGTTATATGAAGAGATGTAACCCAACCATACTTAGTAGGATAAAAAGTTCAGACCTTTATGCCTTTCAGTCCTCCAATATCCTCCCAAGAAACCTTTGGCACTTCGACAACTACACCTCTTGTTATACTAGGCCCAACGACAGACCTGGCATGCTTCCAGTCATCCATCGTTACGTTCCAAGAGCCATCTTCTTGATTTGATGTTGAGGATCTTCTAGCTGCAGACATAGTAGCTTCACGGCATAAAGCTTCTAAATCTGCCCCAACATAACCATTGCAAGAGGCAGCAATGGCCCGCAGGTCAACATTCGGATCCAAAGGAAGCTTCTTCGTATAAAGCTGCAACATGTTATGTTAACACAAAGATCACTTACAAAGCTTTTAAAGAAAGGAGGGTATTAGAGCTTCAATGGAACTTTAAAGAGCAAGTGGCCATAACACACCAAATATATACATACATATATATATATATAGATGCCTGAGATACAATAAATACTATGCACCTTACCTTGAGGATATGGAAACGATCATCTTCATTAGGGGTTGTTACCTCAATCTCAGCATCAAAACGCCCAGATCTTCTTAGAGCAGGATCAATCATATCCACTCTGAACATAAATACAGGAAACTAGCATTAATCTTTAACTACTGCATTCATCAAATCCATAAGATGGAAAGAATAAAATATAAGAAACCACATAATATACAAATGATGACAAGTGGATCCACTCCTTGAAGATTATACTATGGTTATAAGAATCCGCAACACTTTGTTTGATACTTTGATTCAAAGTGGGATTACTTATCTGTATCAGTGAACATCAATATTACTCTATTAATGTGAGATAAATAATCCCAACCCCCTCACATTCAAGTGACATTTAATTATTTATATAGGAAAATGAAAAGAGATTAATTTAAATAAAACTAGTGTGTGCTTCATTGAAAATAATACCAGCAAACTTGTTTATTAACAAGAAAAACATATTCAAATTCATCAAGAACATAAATAGAAAACCCAAAAGTCACTCCCTTGGAACATCAGTTGTACCTACCTATTCGTAGATGCTACTACAACGACATGTAATCCAGATGTTGAAAGTGATTTATTGGAGTCCATCAACATAAAAAGTTGAGAAGCTATACGAATATCTTGCTCCCTTCTGCAATTGAGGATTCAACAAGAGTATTAAGTATTAACAAATACAATTGTAATGTACTTGACCATGAGTGTTGTACAAAAACACAGACAGCACTCAGTAAGAAAATTTCAAATAAAATAAAAAGCCAAGTAGGAACAAACAAAGTAGTGATTGCAACAACTACCTAGAATCCCGACGAGGACAGAGCGCATCAATTTCATCTATAAAGATAACTGATGGCTTCCCAAGTTTTGCATGAGATGATGCTTCAGTAAATGCTTCCCGCAAAATTCTCTCACTTTCACCAGCATGTGCTCTGTGAACACTATGAGGGCTGCAAGTGCACCAGAAAAGAATGGCATTAAGCGTACATATCAAAATCCTTCTCACATGGAAACAACAAAGACACAATGAGACAATCATACAGCCAATGGAATTTTCTTGATTTCTCATAAAGGAATTCATGGGTGTCAAGTTTCTAATATAAGCAATTCAACATCATAACACAAATAAACTCCACTTCAACTACATGATGAACTTATGCCATAGAAACATTTGAAAATTTGCAAAATGTTCCTTCAATTACTAGAAATCCTAACGCACTAGTCATAGCAATTAAACTCCACTGTCCAGTATGGAGTAAAGAATATTTAGTTTCTAATCTTCTTAACAATAGAAAATAAAGCATGTCCAATGATACTTAGCTTCAACAGTTATACTTCAAAGTAAAGAACTAAAACACGAAAAACCACTAGCCAAGAACATTAGAATTTCTAGTACCTAATAACAATCAAATGTGCTCCACATTCTTGAACAACTGCTCGAACCAAGCTTGTCTGAAATTCCAGAAACACAAAACTGAAAATTTATTATAATTATAAATAGTTAACACTAATTGAAGAAAAAAAAAAATAGGTTTTCTTTTTCTCACTTTCCAAAGGGTGATCAAGCTAAAACGTAGAAGCATACCTTTCCAGTACCCGGAGGACCATAAAGCAACAAGCCACGAGGCCACTATAAGAAGAAAGCAATGAGTTAATAAACCTATTAATTAATTTTGCTAATAGAAACTATACAGAATCTGTTCATAAGTGTTGCTATATTACTCTGAGGCCAAGCTTTTTTGACTCCTGAGAGTAGAGGAGAGGATACATGATGAGTTCTCGAAGAGCACAGAGGGCCTCTGCATTTCCAGCAATGGCTTCCTCCGCCGTCCACCCTGAGACGGCTGTTGTACTTCCATTGCTGCTGTCCATTACAAGATTTTCTTGAATTGTTATCAACAGTTCTTCCGATTAGATTTTAAAGGCGTCAACTTTTGTGATTCCAAGGGTTGGCAATTCAAAGGTTTTCAACTGAAAATTGAAATTTGGATTGGTGCAGAGATTGATGCACTTGCTGATTTCTGAAAGTCGAAGCTGCATAGTTTAGGTCAAAATTAAAGGCGGCGAATTGGTTGTGTTGATGAGCGGGTTAAAACAGTTGGATTTTTAGGAACAAAAAAAGTCACAATTTTTAACTGGCCCAAATTAATTGCAATTTAAATGTTGTACACTTCGTTTTTATTCTATATTTGACTTCTAGTTAGAGCAACTTATTAGCCTTCTTGATTTGAGCCCGTCACTTATGACTGATTTACCTCCTTATAGTCCTTTGCTAGCTAGTCACAATGCGGGGTTTACCTAGTGCACACCATTGAATAGGCATTTAAACGGGCCGGGCCAAGCTCAATAAAAATACTATAGCTCGAGCTCGGCTCACCAAATTTTAATATAGCTCAAGCTCGGCTCGATTGGCCGAGTGTTTGAGCTTGAGTTGGAGATCAACTCCATAGGCTCAAATTGAGCTCGAATTTTCGAGTTTTTGAGTCATATTGCTCGAACTTTCAACTCTTACAAGATGTTTGCCGTGAAGACTGAAGAATGTCAACACAGTAGCACTATCTCTACAAGAAGAAGAAAATTTCAATGCAAAACAAAATGAAATTCGGCATTAATACCAGTAGCACTAATACTATAGTTCACACTAGGAGATGTCATTTTGCTGCAAAAAGTTTAAATTTTAATTAAAAACATGATACTCACACACACCCTCACACCCAGACAGTATCACAGATTCATTGAATCATAGCAAGGCACTAAAGGCAGTGTAGGTAACAACAATAAGGGCATAAGGCCTATTCAGTATTCACAGAATCACAGTAACACTATTAAACAACAACCAAATCATATTCAGTTATTCACAACCAAATAATATTCATTAACAATAATCATAATCATAAATATTAAAGGAAATATAAATTACTAAAAAAAAAAATTATTAGGCGTAGCGTACTAGCGTAGAGGCGGTAGAGCAGTCAGAACTCAGCAGTGGTCCAGCCGTGCAGTGGAGCAGGCGAGCAGCAGTCAGCCGAGCTGCCGGCAGCCGGCAGCCGTGACGGAGCAGTGGTTCTCGCGGTCTCGCCTCTCGGTTCTCACGGAGCAGGGCTGCAGTGGAAACTGGAGCATTGGAGGCATGGAGCAGCCAGCCGCCGTCGCCCGTCGGTGAGACTCGCTGGTCGCAGCCGCAGGAGTGAAACGCGAGGCGGCGAATAGGCGGAGAATTAGGGATTTGACTAATTTGAGTCGTCGGTCTGTCGCACAGGTTGAAAATGTGAAATGTGAAATACAAAATATAAAAATAACTTGGAAAAATGGTCAAATATGCCATCGAACTTTAGCTTAAAAGTCAATTAGATCCCTAAACTTTTTAAAGTTACAATTACACTTATCAACAATTCATTTAAGTGCAATGAAGCCCAAAACAAATTAATGACCTGCTATCACAGGTCATTAGGGTTCAGGCCACCATCCAGCGAATTTTTCGACAAAAAAAAAAAGTGATCGGCGAAATTTTCAACAAAAGAAATGACCGGCAAAATTTTCAACAAATTGGGTCGGTTGCTGGTCACATTTTTTTTGTCAGAAAATTTGCCAGAAGGTGGTCTGAACCCTAATGACCTGTGATAGCAGGTCATTAACTTGTTTTTGAGCTTCATTGCACCTAAATAAATTGTTGATGGATGTAATTGCACCTTTAAAACGTTTAAGGACCTAATTGACTTTTAAACTAAAGTTCGGGAGCCTATTTGACTATTTCCCCAAATAACTTTAATATGTTTTTTTTAATATTTATACGGGCAGAGTAACTCGTGGGTTACCCAAATTCAGCCCGTTTACCTCATATCTAATATGGGCCATACAAGACGGGTCAAAATTTCTCCGATCCAACCCATCCAAAATACGAGTTAAAATGTTCAACCCGACAAGTTGAACTCACTTTCGCAGCTCTAGTCAATTCCACAATTTGTTGAATTGTATTTCAAAAATATAAAATTATTATTTTGCTTTTTTTTATTAATATATTATATAAAGGTATTTTAGTGTTTATTCGGTTATTCATTTTCAATTCTCATTCATTCTATTATTGTTGTCTATTAAACAATTTAATTTGATTTCTACTTTTTTCTTTTTCCACGGAATTATAATTCATTTCTCCTCCTAATTCCTTCATTCTAACCAAACCTCCCATTAGATGTTAGGAATTTAGATTTTAGGGTTGAGGTTTGAATTTTAATTTCTAATTGTTAAAGGGTTAGTTTTATAAATTACTATATATATATATATATATATATATATATATATATATATATATATATATACTAGTTTTTTACGCGCAATGCGCGATTGGGATAATGCCCAATGCTTTTTTGTTAAATACTATCCCAATGCTTTTTTGTTAAATAAGTACTTTAAAGTATATTAAGGCAGGATTATATTGAAATTGTTCATGCATAGATAATTGAATGTTGAATTTGCGTATTTAAATAGGTAATTCTTCTCCCAAAGGTTGAGTCCCCAACCCCAAGGGCCCCCCACACTCCGACCCGACAGAGCATTGTGGGAAGTTGTAAATCACGGTGACTCAATGGTTCAGCATCTGCCCACTTTGGACATAATTCCCGCACTGCCGCCGCCGAGGTTCAAACCTTGGTCTCTTCTCCCAAATACTATCAACTAAACCATTGAGCTAAGCCCGTGCGAGTTAAATAGGTAATTCTAAGTTTACAAATGCAAGATAATATAGTCAAGATTAATTATAATTGTCAAAAAAATAACTGTATAGGTATAGTTGAAACCAAATACGGGACATAAGGGAGAACAAATAAAAATTAGGGCATAAAATATTAAATATATACTAATATTGTTTGAGGAGATTCCGACATTAGGATTTGTGGTTAAGTTCTATTAAGACTTTAATATTAGAATTAGATTAATGGTGTAGTTATAATTCTATATTAGACTTTAATATTAGAATTAGACTAACGGTGAATTAACGAAAAAGTTAAATGGATAATCATATAATTAATGATAAATTAGAAAATCTTAAAAGAAAAAAATTAAAACCTGAACAATATGAACCATTCATTTGATTTAATAATTTGGCGGGTCATTTTTTCTACCCAATGTTAATAATTAAATAAATTCGCTGGTCAAATCCGCTAGTATAATCCGCTAACGCTAACCGCTAACTGCTGATTGTCAAACAAAGACATTGCGAGGTAGTTCTCACTTCAATTTGTTGTGTGATTTGAATACTCTCTTTGTCACAAAATCTCTCAAGTAGTTAATATGGTTGGCTTTATTAATTATATTTTTTTAATTTTTTCATGGTATTAATAAAATACTTGGTAAATAAATATATAACATTATTTTGTATTATAACCTTGATATTTAATTAGAAAAATAGTATACAAAAAAGATAATAGATAATGTAGTGAATATAATCAATTGATGAATTTGAATGTAAAAATTTTTACATTTGAGAAAAATAAAGACAATATGACTAATGAAAATATTTCTTTTAACTAATTTATTGATAATTAATAATTTTTTTTCACTGAATAAAGACATTGTAAGGACAATGTAGCGAATATAATCAATTAATAAATTTGAATATAAAGAATTTTTATATTGAAGAAAAATAAAGACAATATAACTAATAAAATTATTTCTCTTATTTAATTTATTGATAATGAATAATTTTTTTTTTTTTAATAAAGGCATTGTGGACACATAATTCTAAATTAAAGAAATGCATATATATTATTTTTTGTTGTAACTACTAAATTATTATTTATATAATTTAATAAGAGTAAAATAGAGTACTAATTATGACAACTTTGATTGGGATGAAGTTCGAACCTAAGACTTTTTTTTATTGAAATCAATGAGTAAGTTAACGGTGAACTAACGGCAATTCTTAAAATTTTAACGGAATTAGTAACGGTGTGTGGGTATTTTAGGAAATTTTAGTGTAAAATTTAAATCTGATCAATCTTTTAATCAATCTGAGCCATTCATTTGATTAAAATCTGTGACCGCCATTTTTTCTACCCATTATAGGCCTAACTCTCTTGGGCTCTTATTAGTATATATATATATATATATATATATATATATATATATATATATATACACACATATATATACATAGAGAGAGAGAGGCTTATGATCCCATGAGAACACACCTCCGGAGAAAATTATGAATTAATATCAACCTTACATTTAAAAAAAAAAATCGAACGAATCATATCAAATTTAAAAAAAATACAATGACATTTTTGTAATTATCGTCAACTTCACTTTTCAAACTTGAACACTTAAATATTCATTCTGTAATAAATAAACATGCATTATTGGATAAATTTTAAAAATCAATGAAACGGCTAAACTTTAAATCTAAATCGTAAATACTAATAAACTCAAAACCCAGTAAAATGTAAACCCATAAACTAAATAAATAACTCAATCATAAACTCTAAAATTCAAACCCTAAGTGCACTTACAAAAAAAAAAAAAAAAAAAAAAAAAAAATCCATAACAACTAAATGTGCATTCTTGAAAAATTATGAGAAGTACAAATTTTAGTGTTTAATTTTGCATAGTATATATTTTTTAAAAAAGTTGCATAGTAAAATTGATGATAATTACGAAATAAATCATCGTATTTTTTAAAATCTGATATGATCCATTTTATTTTTACAAATTTAAGGATGAGATTGGTTATTAGTTTTCTCAAAGACTTGTTATATATATATATATATATATATATATATATATATATATATATATACACACACACACACACACACACACATATTATGGCTCACAAAGACACAAACAACTCAACAAGTCACGAGCATAAAATATTTGAGCTTGAGTTCGGCTTGGTTACAAAACGGACCTGCTCGAGCTCGAACTAAACCAAGCTCAAGTTTACCTTTGGCTGAGCGGCTCACGAGCGGTTCGTAGCGCATTTACACCGTTACCATTGAGTAGTTGTTTTAGATTTCTCTCGTCACCCAACCAAAAAACAATCATTATTGTATTTTTTTTTTAAAGCCTAACACCAAAACAAACTTTATTCATAAAAATATGAAGTCAAAACATGATGCAAATTTTTGCTAACTATAAGTACCCTTACACCGTTACTATTTAATAGTCCCTAAATTCCAACATTAATGACTACATCATTGGCCATAACATACATCTAGCATATCTTTTTTCATATTCTTTAATTATTATTATTTTATTAAAATAATTATATAATAATTAATTTAATTGTATATTATATTTTAATTTTATATATATATATATATATATATATATATATATATATATATATATATATATATATATATATTGAATGTTAAATTATGTGTAGAGTCAATAGTACTTAAGAAAAATGTATGTGTACAATGCATATATTATTTGTGTATGTATACCAATATATGTGAATATTACTTTAGTATTATATATATTCTTTATTTTGTAGTTTTTTTTTTTTTTTTTTTTTGTAAATAAACATTTCATGAAAATTATTTACATTATTTCAAACAAAAATACTCCATATATATAAGTTATTTCTCGTGTGTGTGTGTTTGTGTGTGTGTCAAATATGATAATTAAGAATTTTTAAGTTAAGGAATTGTGAAATATAGTTTGAACTATTTTTTTTTTTTTAAAGAAAAATCGAAATAGCTATATTAATTCAAGAAAGTATGAAGGAAAGCTGAATTGCTGGAGGTTCACCTTTTCATGAACAAGAACGACGAACGACTGAATTGAGCGAACACTAAAATCAACTATTTTAACAAGATCATGATTAAACTGGTTCGATGATCAACTAATGTGAACACAGCTCAATACAAATCTAAAGAGTTCAAAATAACATGACAATAGCTTATAATAGAGCCAACATAAGAAATATACAAGATCATACATCATGTGTACGTGCAATTCCTCTCACTTTGTTTTCCATCCATTATGCCTCTCATACCCAATCATTACGTCCTTTCCTAGTCCACTATGAATATTTCTAGAACATAAAAATAATAATTATTAAAAATATTTACTTTATTCCGTTAAATTAAAGGAATATTTATTATATAGACTTATTCTGTCTATGAATAAACCAGGATTCCAGGAACAAATTTGATCCAACGGCCAATAACACCCAATGTCATCAACCCATGAAATCAATCGATCGAGCAGCTCAGGAAAACGCAAGATCATATCCAAAGTCATGCAGTGCATGATGATGATTATGAGTATTGTTAGCCATAATTCTCTGCGGCGGTTTTGTCTCCGGCGGATCGAATATTCCGGCGGCCGCCGCCGTCCCGTTCATAGCAAGAAACGTAGAAGTATTGACAGCCTCCGCCATGATACTCTCCGCCTGGGCGGCAACGTTTTTCTTGAGCTCATCCATGGCGTCTCTGAGCTGCTCGAGCTCCGGCAACCGGAGCTCGCTGACCGGAGCTTCCCACCAGCACCGGCTCCGGCTCTCCTTCCGCATCAGATCCAGCGCCTCTCCTCGCTTCCTCTCGATCTCCGACTCCGCCGTCATCTGGGTCAGCTGGAGGTTCATCTCGCGCACGGCGGCGCTCCGGTGCGCCTCCACCAGGTGGAGGGTGGCGTTGGCGTTGGCGTTGCTGGTGGCGGCGGCAGGGTGGTGGTGGTTCCGGGATAGGAACCGGTCGATGATGGGGTCCACGTTTGGGTGGCCGAAGGAGAACACTTTTCCGGCCGGCGAAAAGACGATGATCGCCACCTCCACGCCGCACAGAATGCAGAGCTCGCTGGCTTTCTTGAACAGCCCAGAACGGCGTTTGGAGAAGGTGACTTGAAGGTGGTTCTTGATCTCTATTTTCTCAATCTTGATCTTTTGTCTCCCCATGCTTGGCCTCTTCGCCATGTCCAAAAACCTTCAACTTCTTCTTTGAGACTAAAAATGAAAGTAAAAGACTATAGGGGAGGATAGATAATGGAACCAAGTCATACAATTGAGTTGTGTGGGGAGAGGAGAAGAAGTGAAGTATTTATAGGGGCTGAGACAACACTTGCAATAACAGTTAAAAGATTTAATTTTCCTATTGAATTTATAGTTTGTATAACTTTTGGTTATTTTTTATTCCCTAATAATTCTTGAATCTCCATTTACCAACCATGGAAAATATGTTATCTTAGTACTATCAACACACTTTGTTAAAGAATAACGTATGTGTGCTGTGTGCAGTGTGTGTCTATATATATATATATATATATATATATATATATATATATATATATATATATATATATATATATATATATATATATATATAGAGGAAGGTTCAAGTGTGGCGGTGTTTTACGGTGCAACGTCATCAATAGTTCAACAAATATACACCATCAACGTTAGGAAAAATACATCACAAAAAACTCACCATTAGGTGTGATTAAAAACACTATACAGTGTTCGGAAATACACCATTGAGGGTGGTGAGTTATAAGGTGTATTTTTTTTTTTTGATATGTTGTGTATTTTTTGATGTTTTTTTTTTTTCATTGTGGTGTGTTTCTCTTACATTGTTGGTGCATGTTGTTAACACTCTTGGTGACTTGGTGTATTCTAAAATTCTACCGCACCGCCGCACGGGAAGTGTCCGCCGCATTTGAACTTTTTCCTACATATATATATATATATATATATATATATATATATATATATATATATATATATATATATATATATATATATATATATATATATATATATATATATATATATAACAAATATGTCGGTGCACAAGGATCCAAGTTCGACTCCCAATGGGAAGGCCTATTGATCTTCTTGGTTTGATCAGCTGGTCAACTATGGGTAGTATAGACTGGTGTAGTTTACCTAGTGCACACCCTCAAACAGTAATTGTGAGTTTCTCTCGTCATTAACAAAATTTAAAAACATCAGGGCACTTGTTTTTCGCTCATTATAGAAAAAAAAAAAAAAAAAAAAAAAGAAGAAGAAGACAGAAAACTACACTTTGTCCTTGATTTTGCTCATTACAGTAACTCAGTGAATCAACAATATCAAATGCATATGCGTATAAGGGATCTGTTCACTTTAAACATAATCTCCATACTGCCACTGTCGAGTTTCAAACATTAATCTTTTCTCCCAACTACTACCTATTGAACCAATAAGGGAGACATGTATTCATTTTTGGTTTGTGGTTTAATTTGGAGGTTAATGCTTCCTTCTTGTAACAGTAACATACATCATCACATCTAATTATTACTTGCTTGGTATTAATAGTAAAACATTATCATTTCATGTAACATGTTCATGAAAATTAAGGTTAAGATTTGTAATAAATAATATAAAGGTATCCTAGTTTTGCATTGATTTTGTAGGTTACAAACTTACAAGAGCCATGTTTATTACTCATTAAACCATCATCTATGATTTAGTATTAGTGACTAATAATGACTAGTAATATATATAATATACCCATCATCATATATAACTTATAATAATAATAATAATAATAATAATAATAATAATAATAATAATAATAATAATAATAATAATAATAATAATAATAATAATAATAATAATAATAATAATAAATCCACGCGTGCAAATAGTTGTAGAAACGGTGCATTTACACAAATGTTTCCCATTATATTCCTACAATTACCACTTCGTACTAATTACTCCCGGATAAAAAAATTATTTTCATGGATTGTTGGTGAGTTGGCGGACTCCACACTAAGTTAATAAAAAATTTATTTATATAATAAAAAGATGACACGTCAAGAAGTGATTAATACGAAATGCTATAACGGGGCGTTTGGTTGCAAGGAATTACCAATTTCATTCCACTTAATTTCGCATAATTCCGAAGGCAAGCAAATTCCTTCATTTGGCTAGAGGGAATTGCAATTCCCTCATTTTCATTAAATTAGAATCTCATGTCCCCTCTTGAATTTTCAATTCCATGAATTTTAAGAATAAAAAAAATAATTTTGAGACAAAATTTTCACCATCTTTTTTTTTTTTTTTTTTTTAACCTAAAATTGATGTTTGACATCTCTCTTTGGATTATAGTGTGCCTTATTCTCCTTCTCTCAACACAGAACGTCAATCAGTAGGTCAACCTCAATCAAATCTGTTTTTTCAAAACACCCTTATCTATTTTATTGCTTTCTTTATGCAATTCTCTGGTTTATTTACAACGTGTTACATAAATTTTTAAAAGCAAAATTTGAATTTGGTAATTTAAGATTTATAGTAGTAGTAGTAATAATAATAATAATAATAATAATAATAATAATAATAATAATAATAATAATAATAATAATAATAATAATAATAATAATAAGCATGGACATTTTGGACTTTATACTACTTATTTCCTTTCAATTTTCATGTATACCAAACATTGAAATTGAAATTCTCAGTCATTCTATTTCTACAAACTAAACACTGAAATTTAAATTACTACTTAAACACTGAAATTTAAATTACTTTATTTTAAATTTATTCTTTTCCTATGATATTACAATTTCTCTCATACCTAATTCACCCCCTCCAACCAAACGCTTCGTAAAAGTCTCTAGCATGATCATTGCATATAACATTTAATAATTAATACTAGTAATTACTAAGGTCAACTCAGTTAAGAATAATGTTCTTATCTTCCAAGCATTAAAAATGAGATTTTGTAACTCCCCATATTATTGAATATTGAATAATTTATGAAATAGAAATGCTACTAAAATAAGTCAAAAACAAATACCATGAGAGCAGTTATTAGACAATTGTTCCTTTCTAATACGTTTGATCAGCGGAACGAATAAAGAATTAAATATTATCCTTAAAAATAATTATTGTCAAATTAGTATCCTTTAAAATAAATTTATCATCTATGTATATGCATTATGCAGTAACCACTTAGAAAAATTATCTCATCCATATGTATACAACAACACCATTTAGAGAGTTGTCTTTGAATAAGGTCAATTGAAGCTTAGCTAATGCACCCACTTTGACCAATGCTTACACCGTGGACTAGAGTTTATATAATAAGATGGACCCCTAATACAAGTGCAATTTTAATATACCGTGAGTCCATTTTTAATGTATTTAAGAGTGTAAATGAGCCTAGCAGTTCGCGAGCCGCTCGGTCAACTTTGAGCTCAAGTCGGCTCGTTTCGTAATCGAGCTCGAGATCGAGCTCAAATGTTTTAAGCCCGTGGCTCGTTAAGCTGCTCAACTCAAGCTCGGTCAACTTCGAGCTCAAGCCGAACTCGAGTGTGCTCGTTTCTTAACCTAGCCGAGCTCGAGCTCGAGCCTACCTATTGTTTATCGAGCTCGAGCTCGACTCAGCTCATTTACACCCCTATTATTATATTATAGGTTCACTTGATTCACAATACATTAAAACTGAACCTACAGTACACTAAAAATGAACGTGTCAAAAATTAACATGCAATATATTAAAATTAGGACAGTATAAAAGTCCATCTTGCAAGATGGACTCCAAAGTGCATGATATAATTTGCCCACTATGCCCTTGAAGAAACTACCTCAAATGAGACACAACTGAAACTTGATTGAATTAGTGATATAGATAATAATGCACTAAGAAGGAAAAAAAAAAAAATTCCTATTCTATCAAATATCATTTGGTCAAAAGGCACCAAATGAGGATCAAGTCATGTTACACATTGTTGAAACTTGAAAGTAGATCAAAACACAAAAGAATATACTTCTTTTTATTAATGTGAGGTCCAAGGTAATAAAGGAAAATAATATATGAACTTCAAGGGAGTAAAACTCCGGCTATTATATGGATTGTATTGATATAAGAGAAATATAAGAGAGAGAGTAATAAAAATTGTGGCCCACTCTTTTTTCTGAATGAATCAAAATATGCCACGTAAGCCGAAGAAAAAAATGGAGTAAAAAATTTAGAGTACGTGCAGTATTACTCCAACTCCTAATTCAAGGATTAGTTGATGGAAGCAAAAAGCAAAGTTGAATTTGTTCCCCCAAAGCCAAAAGAGTTGGACAAAGCAGCCTTAACATTCATATCCTTTGATGTTGTCAATGGCATGAACTCACCAGCAAATACGGGATCAGGTTTTTTAAGGTTAAGCGTCAAAGGCGCGATTCCCTGCAATAAAAACATCGCAGCAGTCAATTTAGAACAGAAGGATACCTCTCATACCGATAGTTGTAACTGCAGAAAAATCGACAGTTTTAGAATCCGGCTTTGAAGGCGTCCAATTTAGTTCAAACGCAACAAAAAGTGTCGTACATGGTGTATCGTCAACACAGCAAAAATAGCTTCTACGGCTCCGGCTGCTCCAAGGAGATGGCCAGTTGCGCCCTGATGTTTTGGCACAAAATAAGAAACAACCGAAATGATGAAATATGGCCAGTATCTGTTCATAACTACTTTCTCAACCTACTGAAGCACAAAGAGTCAATATTGCCTCCACTAAGGTTTGAACCCACAACCTCCCATATGGTAGAGCAACTTGGTGCCACTAGACCACAAAGATCCTTGGCACTTCTATGGAATTAGATAAATGTTGAGGAAAATATAAAAATTCTTTTAGTAACGCAATGAATATTTGGAGATTAGATCACGATCTAGGTTTCTACAGCTATAGCCTATAGTCATAACCATTTGTGGTCGTTTGACATGCAATAAAAGGCACCTTTAGTTGCAGGACTTCGTTGATTGCAAAAACCCAACTCTAAGCTTACCTTCGTCGAGGAAAAGGCCAGAGCACCTGAAGCTGCATGATCTGAAAATACATGTTGAATCGCATTAGCTTCCACAACATCACCTGAGAAAGAGCGAAATTCGACTTAGTAAAGAAGACAAAATTTCACTAGTAAAATTGTTCCGCCTCCAAACTTTCATTTATGAATAGTTTGTGATATCTAATAATTTTACCCAAAAGTGTGGATGTTGCATGTGCATTTATGTAATCCACTTGGCTAGGATGAAGACCAGACTGCAAAACGTAGTAACAAACTACAGAGAATTAGTCGAAGAATACAATAAAATCACCACAAAACCATCAGAAATGAAAGGTAGAGTATAGATACAATATAGCCACCAATTACAATGCGGGGAGGTTATATTCTGTCTACCTTACTTTTCTCGTCGCTCATAGCCCGTCATAGGTGTAGGCAACATTGAATAATGACATGAAAACTCATAATTTTCTACATTATGTAAGAAGTAAATCTCAATGCCTCGCTAGCTCACCTGCTTTAGAGCACGTGTCATGGCCAAAATAGCACCTCTTCCACCAAAATGCGGCTGAGTGATGTGATATGCATCACCTGAAGAAGTGAGTTGGTCATGTCAAACGAAAACCCGAAAAAAAAAATTGGAAAAAGGCATAATAGGGTAATCGAGCATGCAAAAGTGTAAATCAAAAACATACCCGAGGATCCAAAACCACGAAGCTCAGCATATATCTTAGCACCTCGCTTTTTAGCGTGCTCTAATTCCTTTGGAAATGAAATCAAACATGTGAGATCAAAAAGGGCATATGGCTCTAACTTAAAACGATTAGAACTTTTCCTGTTATGTATGCAATACTACACTACTTCACTTGATTAATGCAGGAATTCAAAAACATTGCATTTGGTATATAAAGTAAGAACGTCATAACATACAGTGTATCTATTAAAATTAAAATTCAAGCCTATAACCTGGAAGGACAAAACAACGTCGATGTCTTTACAAAAAGAGGCAGGACTCCAAATGCTTATTACAAACTAAAACAGACTGTTTTAAAAAACTTCTGATCAAAATGCATGTGAGTAAAAACTAACCTCTAACACAAGAATACCACAACCCTCACCAATGCTGTAATTCGGTAAGGCAAAAGATTCATCAGAGAGAGATAATACAGAACTAAGGAAATATTTTTTTTTTAAAGGGCTGCCTTGATAAGTTGAAATACCACTTACACAAATCCATCACGGTCACAATCAAATGGCCTTGAAGCTTGCTGTGGTGCAGTATTATACTTGGTAGTCAATGCTCTTGACCTGCAATTAAAAGGACCGCTTTGTATGGTCAGGTTGTTGACTTGTAATCACAAGGTTACAAGTTCGACTCACAACGGGAGCGACCAATTGGTTTTCTTGGTTTGAGCCTATCAGCTATGGGCAACCTAGGCTAGCTGACCTCCTAGTGGTTCTTAGCCGGCTAGGGTCACAAGGCAGGGTTTACCCAGTGCACACTCTCGGGTAGTGACTACGGGTTTCCCTTGTCACCCAAATATATATATATATATATAAATAAAAGATATATAAGAGAATGTATATAAAAAAAATGAATACCAGAAACTAGTTATAAAACCATAGCATTACCTACAAAACCCTGCAATAGATAGAGCATCAATGCTGGCTTCGGTCCCCCCAGCAACCATGACATCTGCATCACCAAATTGGATCATCCTAGCAGCATCCCCAACTGAATGTGCCCCCGTGGCACAAGCTGTCACTGCAGCATGGTTTGGTCCCTAAATTCAAATAAGACTAGAATATACAACTATACAAGACTAGAATGTACTCCTCCTAACCAAAAATAATGTTACAGTGATATCACAGCGAAAATACATAACATGATGTCCTAGATAGTATGACAAGGAGAATGTGACTCGTATCTTCAAAAGCTTTTACTCAACCTTGATATAATATGCAACTGATGTGATTTGCATACCTGAAATCCGTACTTCATGCTCACATGACCTGAAGCCATGTTGATCAGTATCCGCGGGATGAAAAATGGACTAATCCGACGTAAATTCTGTAATCACAAAGCAATTTGTTATCTGTATAATACTGATTTTTTATTTTTTATTTTTGTATATTTACTGGTTATATTCAGTTTATGCGGTTATGCCCAAGGATATGCCCTCAACTAACCTTCTCGCAGATCATTTTGGATGCATCCATAACATCAACGATGCTTCCAATTCCAGCACCTATAGACACTCCCTGATGCAATTATGCTTAGGATCCGCATAAAGCAAGAGAAAATCACATTTTGACATCAAGGAATAGATAAATACATACTGTTCGTTCCTTCTCACCCAAGGTGGATGGTATCCAATTAGCATCATTGAGGGCTTCATTAGTAGCACATAGTGCATACCCTATAAACCTCGAAATTGATCTATGCTCCTGCAAAACTATACTATGAGCAGCACTGCCTTATAAATGTGACCAACTATTCCTCATTCAAAAGAATTAACTAGATCTTGACTACAAAACCCCTTCTTCAAAATAAGAGAAAACTACGGCTTAAGTCTTGGTCAAACTTATAAGTGTAGCACCTATCTAAATCAGATTTATGAGTTAAGACTTTAAGCAAAGGGAAGCATTGTGTTAACCATTGGGTAATTATAAAAGGAACAAGCATCAAAACACTTCTGCAGAGCAATACTTTGGAATTGAGCCACAACTCATCCTGGAATTCCCCCGGGTTAGTTCCGCAAGGCACTGTTGCAGCAACTTTTGATGTCAGTTGTTCAAATGCCCGCAACTGAACTTCTCTATCAAATCCATTCATCTTCAAATCATCAAGAGTTATTGCTCTTACACCACATTCTCCATGTATTAGTCGCTTCCATGAAGTTTTGACCCCACACCCAAGTGGAGTCACCATGCCAACACCTGCCAACAAAACCAATATATGAACAAAAATAAAAAATAAAAAATTCAATCCTTTATCACCATCCACCTGCTCTTTCCAGCTGAAGTAATTAAGAACAGTTGAAAACAACAATTTTGTGCAAAATTTGTTATCATTACTCAACCCTTGGTTCAACAATAACAAATATTACCAGCCAATTTTGGCTTATTTGACCACTATTAGCTGTTTGACTTGGTTAAAAAATCAATATAAGTGTTTGATTAATAACTTTTTGTAACTTCAAAATGCTAAAATTCAAAAAGCTGCTCAAAGCAACTTTTTCAATTAGCTTTTTGAGAAAAAAGAAATTATACCAAACAGCTATCAGCTAACAGCTAATTTACCAAACACCTTTCTACAATCAGTTAATGTTATCAACTAGTCATACATTCTATTCTAACCCAATCAGTTAACAGCTATCGGCTAACAACCATTTACCAAACGGACCATTGACCCAAGATTCCTTATTAGTATATGAAGGTCAATTTTTAGCATATTGAATATTCATTTTGTTGATAAGGTTTTCTTGTGTGTGTAAGGAAGGTTCATTTTCGATATACTATCAAAAAAAATAAGTGTTCTATACATTCAAAACGGACATTCAGTATAATAAAAATGTACATTTATATGATTCAATGGGGACCATGGTGATAGTATAATTTGCCTTGTTACAACTGTTAGAGCAGAATTCAGAATTGGGTCAATTTAGAAAACCCCTCCGCTCGGGCTTAAACACTTGGCAATTCGCACACATCAAAATCCGAACTAGGAGCACAACAAGGAAAGATAATAAATACCAGTGACAACAACTCTTCGGGAAGGTAAAAATGGCGGCGGGTCAAAAGCGTCCGAGGAGCAGGACCGGAGAAACTGCCGGCGGGAAAGGACGAATCTGAACCAGTTTCCCCTCGTCATTGCCGCAGAGCAGAGGGCGGCGAGGGACACCGCTACTGAAGCCGCAATTGACTCCGCCTACAATGAAGAATCGTGGATATCATAGACCTGAAGAGTATCAGTAATCAACGTAGGGGCTGACAGTGGTAGTGAAGGGCATCTGGATAGTGTTGCAGAGAGAAGAACTTGGAGTAATGTTCGTTATTTTGGCCGTGCCCAAAATGGAAATTACGGATATTTGTCATGTTTCATAGTTCCCTTTATTTTATTTTTTTTTGAAATACAAACAATTTCACTACTTATTCTTCTTCCAACCTGACTCGACAGAACATTTAGGATGATATAAGTCTCGATAACTCAATAACTCAGCAAACACAATCAAATGCACACAAGAGATCTACCCACTTTGTGCATAATCCCACGCTGCCGAATTCCACTATCATGTGAGAGTGATGGAATTTTACCCACAAAAGATAACTAGAGAAGTAAATCAACCAGTTTTCCATTAATATAAAAATCATTACACTGGAAACTACATGTTGGTAGTCCTTTTTTTTGTTTTTGTTTTTTTTTTTGTTTTTGGTTTTTGATACAGAAGAGATGAAAAAAGAAAGACTAAAAATTGGGCAACGTCACACACAATATCAGGAAAAAGAATTGGGCCCAACTGCCTAAGCCCTCCGGAGGACTCTCAAAAGCATTTGAACCATAATGAGAGTGTGATCATGTTGGTAGCTCTTTGATTCACTAACACTGCAAGTTACCAACTGAAACTAGGTGGTCTTAGATTTCTTCTTTTTAGGCTTTCCAGCAGATGCTGCAATGTATTCTTCTGCATCAATCTTCTCCTTAGATTTTTGCTGTCCAAATTCCTTTGCCTTTCTCTGCAAAAGAGCAAATATTGTGATGGTAGATCACAAAACAATACTTGCATACATGCACCAATTTTATTCCATCTACGATATAAGCGTTGTTATGAATGTATAGAACAAATTCTTAATTACCTTCAAAGACACAGTTATTGCCGCTACATCATTTTGGTCGTCGCCAGCTCCACCAGCATTCTGTCTTGCAGGTTCCTATAGAGAAGACGAGGAGAAAATATGCAGTGACTATAGTGTAAATATAGACAAGAAAAGTTGTTCCTGAACATGAGACAGCAAAGATCAAACCTCGGGTGGAATAAAAGCTGCTTCCCGTTTTCTCTTGCTTTCAGAAGTCTTCTCCGCCTGTTTCTCCTGCTTCTCTTGCCATTTCTTAGCCAATTTCTTACTGTCACTCAGGAAGTATTCACCGCTTTCAAGTTGTAAATCAACCTAAATCCATGCAGAAAATAAGTAAACAGAATGGCAAATTAAATGTGTTAATATTTTCCAAGAAAAAGAGACAAGACAAAGCTATGATAATGGAAGACGAACAATGGAACTGCAATCCCACATAGCCAACATCGGATTTACTATAATTACAGTTGAATCCACTGGCAATCAAAATAGATATACACTCACCTTACTAGGCGGTTGTGGTGGAGGGAATGGTGTATAAGGTTTCTTCTCTTTGCTTTTAGGTTTCTTTTGTTTAACATTCTTCCTGAAAATGACAGCAAAAAAGTAGGAAAGGAACACGTAAAAAGACAATTCATAAATATACACAAACTTTAAAGACCATAAAATTCCATACTTCTTAAACTGCGGGAGAAACCGATCCCAATTTTCATTCGCCAGTGATGGATCTTTTGCCAGTTCTCTCTTCATCATGAGGATCTACAATGGGGGGAAAAAAAGAAAAAGATAATCAGGTTTACCATTAATTACTTGTTTGGTCCAGCTGGAGTTTCTTGAAGAAAGGCATTTTTGACGAGTCTCAAACTGTTGAGCTTTTTGAAAAGAAGGCTTTTTGCCTCTTATTTACCATTATTACAGAACAGTCTCTCCTTTTTAGTTTTTGAAAGATATCTTTTTCTTTTTCTTTTTTTGAAGGCAAAAAACTGAACAGTCTTTTTTTAGTGTTCAGTGAAGGGGTGATTTTCGAAGTGAATGGTAAGGTACAATAAGTTGTGGGTCAATCAAGCACAACAACAATTCAGAAAAAAATGTACCGCACACCATCACATATATGCTAGTATATTCACCTTAATATGGTACAATGGATGCATTTTATTCAGTATGCAATCCTCTACGATTCTCCTCACTTGTTTTAGCCCTTTAAATGAACCCATTGCAGCAACTGTGTTTCCCTGCTCATTTTCCCAGCAAAGAGAATTTAGGTCAAGCCGTAATACTTTGAGAAAAGCAGATATATAAGTGAGCAATAAAAAGAAATGCAATTCCAAATTGCAAGCTAGGAAACAGAAGAAAGTGTGGGCAATACACATCAACCAAAATAGAATATGTATAACATAAGATAACCTGGACAAGAATATAACAGCCGGTGACAATTTCCAAGGCCTGCATCAAACAGAAACAGTTAATTCTCTATTAAAGTTAAAGCTTAAAATCATTACATAATGTGTATCATAACCAAAGTAAATGCAGAGTTCAATGTAATGAGACACACAGTATTACTAAAATAGACAACTTTATCCTAAAGTAATTCTCACCAAATAAATTACTCCGTATATTTTGATTTTTGGTGAGTTTTCAAGCAATGATGTTATTTGAAAATGCATTGTACTCATTTATTATCTTGACAACGGCCTTTTTATTGTCATTTGCATTTCACTCCCTTCTAAACTAAGCTATCAAATTCTCCAAACTTGAATTTGGGATAAAATGGAGTATACTGACTAGGAGTAAGAGGGTTTCATCTTCTCCACAAGTACTTTCCCATGTTCCACGTTAATTTTTATCATTGTTTCCATTCTCTTAAATTCCTATTCCTCATTAACAAGCCATGATAATAGGCATATTTCCCCAGAATAAGAAGTTACTTTATTCTATATTCCATAGGTGAAAGAACATAATTAACCGGTGACTCAACACATTGCCAAATTAAATTACTTACACTTCTATAAAAAGTTATTCCTAAATCACAAAATGTCCCAATTTAAGATCATATGACCGGAACGTGATATTTACTGGTGAAACTTTGGCTGGAAATTTCACCAGTAGTTGCAATATGCTAAATGCATCAAAATATATGTTGTTCCTAGGAAAAAAAAAATTGATTTGTTTTGTGAAAATTACTCTTCATTATCAGGATCACAAACCTTCAAAGTGGAAGAATTGGCACCCAAAAGAAGCTGCCTCCGTTTAACAAACCGCTCCTGCAAAAAGATTCAAGTTTAACAATGTTGGGATACTTTGTCACAAGTTATATCATATACATAAAAGTATCCCATGCGGCAACATTTTTTAGTGGATATTATTCACTCAAAATGGAAGTTGCCCAAAGACCAAAACTCCAGAAAAATGAGTATTTAATTTCAAGTCAATTTAGCAATATGTACCTTGCTGTGGATCAATTTACCAATCTGGATGATGTCACATTGCATCTCATCATTCAGAATTTTAATTGCCTAGAAAATAACAACACAACAGTTGTGGTTTAAACAAAAGTTGAAAGAAAATCTAAACAGAAAACCACATTGGAGCCATCAGAATACCATCCATATAATTCAATTAAGCGGCTCTGAGTAAGGTCATAAATGCTGAGAAACATCAACTTTAAAAAAAAAAAAAAAAAAAAAAAGGCAAACCTGGGGTGCAGGAACACTTCTTGACAGAAGTTTAATGAGATCTCTAGCTTTAACTATAATATAGGGATCCCTTGTTTTCCTAGTTGTCGAAACTGTCATGGATCCTCCAACCTGACCATGAAAAGCAAATGGCGGGTAACTACCACATAAACAGATTAACATGCTACTAAAGCTATGTAAAACATTATTTGTGCTAAAAAATAAATCATCAAGTGTATCAAAGTAACAAAATTTATATACTCATCCGGGTCACTTGGATTTCCCAGAAATGTAGCAGTACAAAATTAAACACACAATGTCATTGCCTAGTTAATGACATGAATGTTCCAGAGCTACCTAGTAAATATTTCTACATAACCATACAATTCCTATTACCACAGCTAGAACCTACTGGCATACAGTAAACTAACATAAATTCTAACTTCCAAAACACAATCCTAGAAGGAAATCTGTGTGTAAGTAACTCTAGGCATATTTGAATCCAATTGGATTTTGTTTACAATAGCAATGTTAGTTCTCTGAAGTTAAACATCACCCCAATAATAAAACTCACCAAATTCAGCTCGCATGCGATTCCATGCTCTTTGAGTGCACCTTTGACATTAGGCCAGCATTCTTGCAAGTACTTCCCTGCACATACCAACTCAAAATTCAACCCCACAGCGTTCAAAATACCAAATACGTACACACAAAACAAGGGGGCAGATTGTGGAACCACTCACCTCTGTAATTAGGGAAGAGAGTGGAGAAACAGCTTACTTCAAGCATGCCGCTTTCGTTCCAGGAAGGATCGAACTTCTCAATCTTCCAGTGGTCAATGCTCGGATCATCCCACGGCTTTGGTTTGTCGTGCTTCCCCTTGTGTTTCTGCTTTCGATTCTTCAACTCTTCCGCCTCCTCCTCCTCCTCCCCGCTATTGACGTTGTTCTCATTCTCCGACATCCTTACAGAGCTCCAGAAATTAGCTGTGATTTCCGAATTTTGGATTATACTTCACCGAGCGGAATTAGGGTCCGAGAGAGACTGAAATTCGGCTCCGACAGAGACTCTAATTAGGTTTAGCTGGGGTTCTGAAACAATGGCCGGCGGTAGCCGTAGCGATGATAGTACCTGAAATTTAAAAGCCCATCATTTATGGGCTGAACGTGAGATTTGGGCTGTCAATTCATGGGCTTTAAGAGATGAAGCATTGTTCATGATGGCAAATTATTGTGTGAACCACAATCCAAAACAACGTCGTTGAATATTATGAGTAAGAATAATATAATATATATAATGTGTTAGAATAATGTACATTATATGTTAGACTAATATAAATTATGTGTTATAATAATGTACATTATATGTTAGAATAATGTATTTTATGTGTTAAAATAATGAAATTTCTGAGGTAATATAATGTACATTATGTTTTAGAATAATGTACATTATGAGTTATAAAAATGTATTTACAGCATGTCACGTGAAAGAAAAAAAATTACGCAAAACGACGTCGTTATCCATATAATACCTTTTTTCTTCTCATCTAGCTTGGAATTACAATTCTTGTGGGGAGCGATAGGATTTTCAATTTCATAAAATGGCAGAATTGTAATTCCTTCCAAGCAAACAAAGTAATTTTACATATTAAAGAATTAGGTAAGAACTGAATTCCAATTCCTTCCAACTTAACGGCTCGATACGAATGGATATTAGTATGAATATGAAAAAAAAAAAAAAGAGTATTCCTATAAATAGTTATAATCGAGAATAAAAATTATGTTATAATTAACAATTTTCATATTACAATAAATTAAGTTTTTCTTAATATGATATTGATATGCCAGTAAAACTTAATTTATTTTTTATGAAAACTGGCATAATTATAATGAACTTTTTGATGTTGGCGAATAATAATTAAAGAGTTATACAATGAAGTTATAATATACGAATTCATAATTTTCTATTATGTATATGATTGGGATATTAATTGTTGCATGTTATATGTGAACTATTCATATAGTAAACTCGCATTGACATTTTAAAATATTAATTTTTTTTTCTTATAATATTGATTAGATAATGAAATTTTTGTATTGAAATTTTTAAAGTAGAGAGAAATTATGTCACATACATACATAATATATCAACTTGTAATAAAATGTACATTTTAATTAAAGCAATATAGATTGGAATATAAAATTAAAATTTGCGCTACAACAAATATGGTGTGATTTAAGCAAAGAGAACACAATGTATTCTTAGAATAATTATAGTATGATAGTGGACCGTGGTTCACACAGCTGTGTGAGCCATGGTGATACGCCACAAGTATGTATATTGTGAAATGAACATGTAGTATAATTAAAATGATACTCTAATGTTGTTATAATTAACATATTGTGTGTAAAATGAAAAGTAGCATAGTTCAAAAAGATATTTATATTGTCAACTGAACATATAGTGATATAGTATAATTAATATGATACTTTAGTACAGTAATTGCTATAATAAACCAATTGTATGTATAAAATGAAATTGATTTGAATAGCAGCTAGCATTTATACTACGGATCGGATATGTATACTGTCCCTTAGCTAGGTTTTTTTCTAATGGGGATTTTTCTTAGGCTAAGGTTTTTAACGAGTAAGAAATTTTGATAACGAAGGCTAGCATGCATGCAATATATATAATGGTCGAGCATTTGAGTCGGTTAGCCGTGAATAAGATAAGAAGCTGCAGACCGCATAAAGGAAGATGGTTGTCCAACAAATTCGTAGCAGGCTATTAATTATAATAATAATAATAATAATAATAATAATAATAATAATAATAATAATAATAATAATAATAATAATAATGGATTTAATTAACCCGGGATGGCCCGAATTATTAAACCCGGATAAGAACGTAATATAAATAATAAATAAATAATACGAAGCGATATCGTAAAGGCCGTAGAGACCGTATATCGTATTAAATGTCGTAAATTGGCTATTACAAAGATTTGGTAAGACACAAAGTGTGTAGAATATGAATCCAGTGTCTTAACAAGGTGAGGTGGGGGGTTTTTATATGCAACATACCCCCAACCGCTCCCCCTAAACAGGGGGGCGGTTAGATCACCCCGTTGACTGGGGACCCGGTGGACCGGGTCGGGTCGGGTCCCCGAGCTCGGGTAGTGCCGAGCTCATTATGGCCCGAGCTCGGGTAAGGCCGAGCTACCCGACCCCAACATCACGCGGCTCGGATCGGGGCACTTCCAAGATGTCTTGGGTCGAGGTGCTTTGGGCTCCATCGTGATGCTCCGAGTCTGCGTTGCTACCCTGGGTCGGGTCGTGTGTATAATATATCCGTCATGAGTCCCCCACTCTCTTCGTTGCGAGTGGAAGTCAACGAATGAGAGTATCTGTGCGCCGACTCGAGCCCTAGGTGGAAAATTTCCGAGCTCCAAATTTTAGTCGACCCCGTTCAAGAATTATACCGCGTTCAAAATTCTTCCTCCGCAAAAAATTCTTTCAGATGAACTAGAATCCCTACAAAAGTGCAACATCTCCCTATAAAAGCCTTTGAAATCCTCCCACATTAAATCCTTCCAAATCAAATCCCAACAAATCCTCCCCCCTTCACCATCAACTCTCTCTCTCTCTCTTCCCAACACCCTTTTTGAATTTCAAAATTTGGTCAACCCTTTTCCCCCTTCTCTCTCCCCCCTCACTCCCTCAACACTCTATTTAAACCCCCCCGATCCCATTCATTTTTTCGGCCACCACCATACATCCTCACCAAAAAATTCTCTCAAGCTACTTTAAAGTCATAAGTGTTCTCCCGGGGTTTCTAAGTCAAGTCTCGGTTTCATGGTCGGTTTCGTGGTCGGTTAGTCTTCCTTCTCCTCCTTGTATTCTCGCCCAACCGCCTTTCCTATTTTTTATTTATTTATTTATTTATTTATTTATTTATTTATTTTTTGTTTTCCGGCGAGGTGCCGCCGTGGTCCGCCCGAGCCGTCGCCGTCCGGCCAGGTCGCCGGCGTACCGCCGGCATAAAATCCGGCCGCCTCCCACTGAGCCCACGGGTGGGTGCTCCGGCCGACCCCTCGGGGTGCACGTACGCCCCCCCTTGTTGTCCTCTTATCTTTTGCATGTCCATAAGCTTTAACCTCAACGTACTAGATTCCATAAGTGACAGTGAGGTCGGCATGGGTGACCCCGACTCCGCCGACGAATTTCCTTCCCCTAGCAACGAGGCCATCGACCTCCATGTGCTCCCCGAGCCCGGCCATCCCTTTCGAATTGCCGCCTCCACTCTGGTTGCCGACCCCGACCCGGTAGAGTACACCGACCTGGGGCAGGACACTCCCCGTACCACCTTTGCCGACCTCTCACCGCATCAGTGGGAGAGGGCCAAGAAAGCTGTGGGGTCGGGTGCCGAGCTAGCGAAGCCTTTGCTTGGTGACAATGTCGCGGAGCCCCCGAGTGGTCACCACTTTGGCATTCACGTCTTGTCTTTGTTGAACGGATTCCGGTTTCCTCTCTATCCCTTCGTGGTGGACCTACTCAATTTCTATGAGATTGGTCCGGGTTAGTTGGTCCCAAACTCCCACTACGTGGTCTTGCCCTTCCTCCTTAGGTGCCAAGAAATCCGTGTCGAGCCCTATCTTGATTTTTTGACTTCCTTTACCACGTCACCGTCTCTTCGGGTTGAGCGGGTAAGGGGTGGGTGGCCTTCTTGGCTCACCCGCACATGAAAATCTTTCAAGACATTCAATCATCGAACCACTAGTAGAAGCCCGCGTTTTTCTATGTCTCCGTGTGTCCCGAGTTGCCATTCGCGTTCTCGTGGAACACCCATTTTCGCAAGCACGTGACCCCCCGGGAGAGTGAGATTTTGAAGAGGGATGTGCATACCTTTCGCCACCCGGGTCCCCGTATCTATATAGCGCCCATGTTGACCGAGGAGAACATGGTGCGCTTGGGCTTCACCCCGGGTACTTTGCTTCCACCCTCGGCCTCGAGCCGCCGTGATGATGTCACCGACCCCTGGCCCCGACCCCATCTCAGTGGACACGGATCCGAGGCTGAGGAGGACTCGGAGAGCTCGGGGAGCTTGCCTTCAAGATTCTTCGTGCTCCCGAGGTCGACCCTCGTAGCTCGGCCACCGCCACGCCTTCTCATGCGCATTCTCCGGCGTCCTTGTCCGAGAGCGAGCTAGCACTCTCCATCGCTATTCAGGGAGGTCCATACTCATCATTCCTTGCTTCTCCTTTCTTTTTTTTTTTTTTTTTTTTTTTTTTTTTTTAGTTAAAGGCACATCATGTGACCTTAATTGTGTGATTGTTGACAGGTGGAGCAGACATCATGACCAGCCGGGCAGATATGTTGGAGGATTTGCGAGAATCCAAGAGGCGTAGGACTATGGGGAGAGGTACGAGTCGCACCACCCGGGCTTCCACAGCCAGGCAACGTGCGAGTCGCGAGGCGATCCCATCTGGCTCGCCTCCCCCCCCCCCCCCTTTTGGTGCTCCTCGGCCGCCCCCGCCCCCACCCCCACAACGTACAAGTCCCGCGTAGAGCTCCCTGGATGTGACCCGAGCTCGCGTGGTGCTCCAGCCCGTGATTGCGGCTTCAGGCGCGGAGTCCTTCTGGTTGGAGGATGCTGCTACCCATGCTCTAGAGGTATAGTCTCTTTTCTTGAATTTGGCATGCCAGGCTTGAGAATACTTGCCTCACCTCTTTCTCTTTCAGGCAGTGTGACGCTGGGTTGTTCTCGCAGATAGTTACGAGGCCACCAAGGCGCAGGTGGGCGCACTTACCGATGCTTTGGAGGCTTCGAGACGGTCCCACCACCTCGAGTTAGAGAGACTGCGCGGCGAGTTGGATAAGACGCGTGTGGAGCTCTCTCGTGCTGTCCCTACTTTCATGGAGTCCGAGGATTTCAAGACCAAGGCTATGTCCCATGCTCGTGATCACATAGCGGAATTGGTGGAAGAGGATAGCTCTTTTGACCCCGTGAGCAAAGTTCTACCGGAGATGGAGCCCAACCCCGAGTTGGCTGCCCTTGACCTTCCCGCGCTGTCGGACAGGAACTACATGCGAGAAGAGCCCTTAGACTTGGTCGCCCTTGACCGGTTCGTTGCGGCGAACCCCCTTCCTGCTAGTATTATCCCCCCCGCCTTGGAGGATCTTCAGCTTCCCGGGACTTTGGAGGAGTATGTTGCAGAGGTCCATGCCCATAATGCTACCAATGATGGTCCGGATGCGAATGCCTAGGCTTGCTTTGATTCCCTGTTTTGGTGTCTTTAGCCCATGAGGCCAAAAACATGTTCTTTTTTATGCTAGACTTGATATCTTGACTGCTTAGGTAACACAAACTTGTTCCTTCTTTTGCCATGTGCTAGACTTGGATATTTTAACTATTTTGCATGAACAATTGGCTCTTTTGCTTCGTTGATGTGATGATTCGCACCCTTTATCTGCTACTATTTTATTTTATTTTATTTTATTTTATTTCGTGAGCTCTTGGCACAACCTCAGGTCGTGCCGAGGTATGAGATCTCAGCACTGGCCGAGGTACCGCGCCTCGACGGCTGCCGAGGTGCCACCATGATGCACCTCGGCGGCGTGCCGAGGTGCAAAACTGATGGACCTCGGCAACGTGCCAAGGTCCGCCCTGATGCACCTCGGCGTACTGCCGAGGTGGTACCATGGTGCACCTTGGCAGTGTGCCGAGGCGCTACCATGGTGCACCTTGGTGATGCCGAGGTGCGTTAGTCCCCCCCCCCCCCCCCCCTTTTTTTTTTTTTTTTGACCTTGTGTTAGCCTCCTCAATCGAGTCTCATGAGACTATGCATTCGGGCTCTTCCGTCGGGGTTGGTATGCGAGATTGAACCTCGTGCCCCCTTAGGGTACGTCAGCCGCTCGGGTTAAATCCTTTCGGACTACACCACTAGGCTCTTCCGTCGGGGTTGGTACGCGAGGTTGGACCTCGTGCCCCCTTAGGGTGCGCTTAGCCACTCGAGCCAAGTCCTGTCGGACCAAGCCACCGGACTCCTCTATCGGGGTTGGTACGCGAGGTTGGACCTCATGCCCCCTTAGGGTGCGCGCTAGCTGCTCGGGCTAAGTCCTTTCGGACTATGCCACATGGCTCTTCCGTCGGGGTTGGTACGCGAGGTTGGACCTCGTGCCCCCTTAGGGTCCGCAGGGGGAAATCGAGTGAGCACTTGTTCCCCCTTATTTTATGTGTTTTTTTTTAAGGGAGAAATAAATGAAAACCAAACTTCGTAACAAGAAAATTTATTCTGCTTATTGCCGTCCCTTAAGACATTATTGGGGGAGCGGGATGGTCCTCCTCCTAGAATAGCAATGCCAAGGTCCACCTCTCACGTGGCGGGGTTACTGGTAGTATTTCAGCAAATGTTCCGAGTTCCAAACCCTAGCTATCATCTTCCCTTTGTGGGTCTTGAGCTTGTAGTTACCTGGGCGGACCATAGCTGCTACAATGTACGGGCCCTCCCAATTAGCGGCAAACTTTCCTTCGGCCTGGGGCTGGCTTGCCTCTCTCCTCCTGAGTACATAATCTCCTACTTGAAAATAGCGGGGCGGACCCGCCTATCATGGTATGCTTTGGTTTGTCATTGATAGTTTTCAGCTCAGATCGCAGATGCCTCGCGCCTGTCGTCGATCAGGTGGAGGTCGGTTTTATGGTGCTCCTCGTTCGTGTCGGGGTCGTAGTCCTCCTCCCGCCGGGAAGGTATGACCACCTCCGTTGGAGCTCGGACTTCAAAACCGTAGGCCAAGGAAAAAGGTGTCTCCCCAGTGGCCCTCCGGGGGGTGGTGCAATAGGCCCAAAGAATAGCGTCGAGCTCCTCCACCCACACTCCCCTCGCGGATTCCAGTTTCTTTTTTAGGCTATCCACTATGGTGCGGTTGGCATTCTCCACCTGCCCATTTGCTTGGAGGTAGAACACGGCCACCTGGCTGTGGGTAATGTGCCACTCTGCACAAAACCCCTCGAATTCATGTCCCTCAAATTGGCGTCCGTTATTGGTGATAAGTTGCATCAGGACCCCAAAGCGGCACAAAATATTTTTGTACACGAACTACTTGCAACGGGCGCTTATTATGGCTGCCAGCGGCTCCGCCTCTACCCACTTGGTAAAGTAGTCCACTACAACTATGAGGTACTTCCTTTTTCCCGACCCCATGGGTAGAGCTCCCACCAGGTCCACCCCCCACCTGGAGAAGGGGATGACCGAGCTATTGGGGGTGTAACTCGTGACGGGTCAGCCGGGGCCGACCTGGAAGTGCTGGCAGGTCTCACAACTCCTGACGTAGTCAGCGCACTCCTTGGCCATTTTGGGCCAAAAGTACCCCTGCAAGATGGCTCTCCGGGATATGGTGAAGGCCCACTGGTGGGCGGAGCAGGTCCCTTCGTGGATCTCCTCCATGACTGACCTGGCTTCATCTGGGTACAGGCAGCGCAGCAAGGCGTCGTTGTAGGACCTCTTGTAGAGTATGTCCCACATGATCACGTAAGTGGGGGCTCGTTGTTTCAGCAGCTTGGCGTCGACCTCATCGGGAGGTAGTGTACCTGTCTTCTTGTACTCCTTGAGGTGATCCAACCAACAGGGAGGTCGGGTCTACACAGGTAGGACCGGGTAGGCGTCCAGGCTCGACCTCTTGAAATCTTCAATTCGGGCTATTCTTGAAATATGCTCCGGGGCCCCTTGGGTGAGCTTGGATAATTTGTCAGCGTCTGTGTTCTGGTCTCGGGGCACCTGTAGGACCTCGTAATTGATCAGCTGCCCCAACAGTTGGAGCACCACGTCCCGGTACCTCCTCATTCTTTCATCAGTTGCTTCAAATTCACCTGTGACCTGTCCCACCACGAGTCTAGAGTCACATCGAATTTTGAGCTTCTCCACCCTCATATTTAGAGCGAGACGGAGCCCCCCCCCCCCCACAGGAGCGCCTCATACTCGGCTTCGTTATTGGATAATTTGAACGTGAAGCGGAGGGCGTAGTAGGCCCGGAACATTTCCGGGGTTATGAGGACGACTCCTCCCCCGCAGCTTGTGGTGTTGGAGGACCCGTCCGTTGAAATGGTCCACCATTCCTCGTCTTCGTCCCGGACCCGCTCCGTGGCCTCCCGGGCAGTACACTTGACTATAAAGTCAGTCAGTGTCTGCCCCTTGATAGCGGGTCTGGGCTTGAACTAGATGTCGAACTGGCTCAGTCGCATGGCCCACCTGACCAACCTGCTGACCGACCCCGAGGCCCTCAATACTGTGTCTAGTGGCTGGTTGGTGAGGACCTGTACGGGGTGGGCCTGGAAGTAGTGGTTCAGCTTCTTTGCCGTCACATCTACTACGAATATGGCCTTTTCAACGGGTGTGTACGTGATTTCCGCCCCCCGTAGAGCTCGGCTCGTATAATAGACGGGCCGTTGGACCCCCTCGTCGTCCCGGACCAGCACGGAGCTGACCGCGGCCTGTGAGATGCCCAGGTACAAATATAGGACCTCCCCCTTAACGGGTTTGGCTAGGGGGGAGGGGAGCAACATCAGGTACGTCTTGAGGTCTTCGAACGCCTTCTGGCACTCTTCGGGCCACTCGAAGCCCTTGGTCTTTTTGAGGAATCCAAAGAATAGCAAAGATTTCTCGGCCGACCTAAAAAGGAAACGGCCCAGGCTGCCAACCATCCGTTGAGGCGCTGGACCTCTCGGTGGGACCTCGGAGGTTCCATGTCCAGGATGGCCTTGACCTTGTTGGGGTTTGGCTCAATGCCCCTCTTCGAGACCATGTACCCCAAAAATTTCCCCCCGTGCACCCCGAAAGTGCACTTTTTTGGGGTTCAACCGTAAATTGAAACGCTGCATTATTGAAAATACCTCAGTTAGGTCGTCCGTGTAGAGGTCGGGCTCGGCGCTCTTAACAATCATGTCGTCGACGTAAGCCTGCAGGTTGCGATCGAGGACCTGTTTGAACACTTTGGCCACCATCTGGGTGTAGGTGGCACCTGAATTTTTTAGCCCGAAGACCATGACCTTGTAGCAGTAGACCCCCTCTAGTGTGGTGAAGGCTGTCTTCTCCTCGTCGGCCTCCTCCATGAAAATCTGGTGGTACCCTCTGAACGCATCTAGGAAGCTCATGAGGGCGCAACCTGCGGTCTCGTCCACTAATTGGTCAATGTTGGGGAGGGGGAAAGGGTCCATAGGGCAGGCCTTGTTGATGTTGGTGTAGTCCACGCACATCCTCCAGGTGGGTGGCTTTGGGGCGAGGACCACGTTTGCTAGCCAGGTAGGGTATTGGACCTCCCTGACATGACCGGTCTTCAGCAGGGTGTCAACCTCCTTTTTGACGAACTCCATCCTCTCGGCGGAGAGGTACCTCTTGCGCTATTGGAATGGCTTGACCGCGGGGTCGACAGTTAACTTGTGCGTGATCACGTCTCGGTTGAGGCCCGGCATATCCTCGGGCCCCATGCGAAGACCTCCTTGTAGCTCCTGATGGTGTTGATTATTCGTGCCCGGAGCTAGGCTGGGAGGTCGACCCCCACCTTGATAACTCGGTCGGGTCAGTTGAGGTCGAGGATGACCTCTTCTGTCTCGACCACGGGCTCGGCCCAGGGCCGACCTGCTTCCTCCCGCAATGCCTTCTCGACGATGGTGTGGACCTGGAGGTCCTTCTGACCAATTTGGCGGCACGCCTTTAAGTAGCAACTACGACTCACCTTTACATCGACGACATGATTGTCAAGAGCGCTGAGGCCGACCTCCACATGGACGACCTAACCGAGGTATTTTCAATAATGCAGCGCTTCAATCTACGGTTGAACCCCAAAAAGTGCACCTTTGGGGTGCACGGGGAGAAATTTTTGGGGTACATGGTATCGAAAAGGGGTATTGAGCCCAACTCCGACAAGGTCAAGGCCATCCTGGACATGGAATCTCCGAGGTCCCTCCGGGAGGTCCAGCGCCTGAACGGACGGTTGGCAGCCCTAGGTCGTTTCCTTTCGAGGTCGGCCGAGAAATCTTTGCCATTTTTTGGAGTCCTCAAAAAGACCAAGGGCTTCGAGTGGTCCGAAGAGTGCCAGAAGGCGTTCGAAGACCTCAAGACGTACCTGATGTCGCTCTCCCCCTGGCCAAACCCGTTAATGGGGAGGTCCTATATTTGTACCTGGGCATCTCACAGGTCGCGGTCAGCTCCGTGCTGGTCCGGGACGACGAGGGGGTCCAGCGCCCCGTCTACTATACAAGTCGAGCTCTACGGGGGGCAGAAATCAGGTACACACCCGTTGAGAAGGCCATTTTTGCAGTAGATGTCACATCCAAGAAGCTCGGCCATTACTTTCAAGCCCACCCCGTGCAGGTCCTTACCAACCAGCCGCTGGACGCGGTACTAAGGGCCTCGGGGTCAGCCAGCAGACTGGTCAGGTGGGCCATGCGGTTGAGTCAATTTGACATCCAATTCAAGCCCAAACCCTCTAACAAGGGGCAAGCACTGGCTGACTTTATAGTCGAGTGCACCTCCTGGGAGGCCACGGAGCGGGTCCGGGATGAAGACGAGGAGTGGTGGACCCTGTCAACAGACGGCTCCTCCAGCACCAAGGGCTGCAGGGGAGGGGTCGTCATCATAACACCTGAAGGGTTCCGAGCCTACTACGCCCTCTGTTTCGCATTTAAGCTGTCCAATAACGAGGCAGAATACGAGGCGCTCCTTGGAGGGCTACGGCTTGCATTCAACATGAGGGCCGAAAAACTCAAGGTCCGATGTGGCTCCAGGCTCGTGGTGGGCCAGGTCACCGGCGAGTTCGAGGCGACCGACGACCGGATGAGGAGATACCGGGACGTGGTGCTCCAGCTGTTGGGGCAGCTAATTAACTATGAAATTTTACAGGTACCCCGGGACCAGAATGCCGACACCGACATGCTGTCCAAGCTTAGCTAGGGGGCCCCGGAGCATATTTCAAAAATAGCCCGGGTGGAAGATTTCAAGAGGTCGAGCTTGGAGGCCTACCCGGTCCTCCCCGTAGAGACCCGCCCACCTTGTTGGTTGGACCACCTCAAGGAGTACAAGAGGATCTGGGCGCTACCACCTGATGAGGTCGACGCCAAGAAGGTCAAGCGGCGAGCACCCACCTACCAGCTCCTGGGAGACGTCCTCTATAAGAGGTCATATAACGGCGCCCTGTTGCGCTGCCTCTACCCGGACGAGGCCAGGTCGATCATGGAGGAGATCCAAAAAGGGACCTGCTCCGCCCACCAAGGAGTCTTCGCCATGTCCCGGAGAGCCATATTGCAGGGGTACTTCTGGCCCAAAATGGCCAAGGAGTACGATGACTACGCCAAGGGCTGCGAAACATGCCAGCATTTCCAGGTCGGCCCTGGCCGACCTGCCACGAGCTACACTCCTATTACTTCGGTCATCCCCTTGTCCAGGTGGGGGGTGGACATAGTCGGGGCCTTACCTATGGGGTCAGGCAAGAGGAAGTATCTCATAGTGGCAGTCGACTATTTCACCAAATGGGTAGAGGCGGAACCTCCAGCGAGCATCACAAGCACCCGTTGCAAGCAATTCGTCTACAAAAATATCTTGTGCCGTTTTGGAGTCCCGATGCAACTAATCACTGACAACGGTCGCCAGTTCGAGGGGCTGGAATTTGAGAAATTTTGTGTCGAGTGGCGCATTAACCATACCCGGGTGGCCGTGTGCTACCCGCAGGCAAATGGCCAGGTGGAAAATGCCAACCGCACCATAGTGAGCGGCCTAAAAAAGAGACTCGAATCGACGGGAAGAGCATGGGTGGAAGAGCTCGATGCCATCTTATGGGCCTATCGCACCACCCCCCGGAGAGCTACGGGAGAGACACCTTTCTCTTTAGCATACGGGTTTGAAGCCCGAGCTCCAGCAGAGGCGGTCATACCCTCCCGCCGAGGAGGAGTATGATCCTGGCACCAACGAGGAGCACCATAGGGCGACCTACACCTGGTGGACGATAAGAAGTAGGCCGCCGCGATCCGAGCTGAGAATTATCAGAGGCAGACCAAGACATACCACGACAAACGAGTCCGACCCTGTTATTTCTAGGCGGGGGATTATGTGCTCAGGAAGAGAGAGGCAAGCCGGAGGGAAGTTTGCCACAAACTGGGAAGGTCTATACATTTTAGCAGCGGTGGTCTGCCCGGGCAGCTACAAGCTCAAGACCCTCAAGGGAAAGATGATAGCTAGGGTCTGGAACTCGGAGCATCTACTGAAATTCTACCAGTAGACCCGCCACGTGAGAGATGGACCTTGGCATTACTATTCTAGGAGGAGGACCGTTCCCCTCTCCCAATAATGTCTTAGTGGGCTGCAATAAGCGGAATAAAATTTCATGTTACGAAATCTTTTATGAGGAGGACCCTTGTTACGACATTGGTGTTCATTTTTTCTCCCTTAAAAAAAACACGTAAAATGAGAGGGAACGGGTACTCGCCCGTCTCCCCCCACGGACCCTAAGGGGGCACGAGGTCTAATCTCGCATACCAACCCCGACGGAGGACGCACCCTAAGGGGGCACGAGGCCCGACCTCATGTACCAACCCCGACGAAAGAGCCTGGTGGCATAGTCTGGAAGGACTCAGCCCGAGCGGCTAGCGCGCACCCTAAGGGGGCACGAGGTCCGATCTCGTGTTCTAACCCCGACGGAGGAGCCCGGTGGCTTGGTCCGACTGGATTTGGCTCGAGTGGTTAGGCGCACCCTATGGGGGCACGAGGTCCAGCCTCGCGTACCAACCCCGACGGAAGAGCCAAGTGGCGCAGTCTGGAAGGATTTAGCTCGAGCGACTGACGTACCCTAAGGGGGCACGAGGCCCGACCTCGCGTACCAACCCCGACGAAAGAGCCCGGTGGCGTAGTCTCATGAGACTATGTTTTGGAGGCTAACACAATGCCAAAAAAAAAAAGGGCCTAACGCACCTCGGCAACACCGAGGTGCACCGTGGTACCGCCTCGGCCGTGGGCCGAGGTGCATTGTGCTGTGTACACCTCGGCAGTTGCCGAGGCTCGATACCTCGGCACGACTCGAGGTTGGGCACCTCGGCACTGGCCGAGGGCTCGCATAAAAAAAAAATTATTACAAATTTGAGTGAAGTAGGTAAAGGGGCGATTTATCACATCCACGAAGCAAAGGAGCCAATGTTTCAGGCACAATAGTTAAAACATCCAAGTTTAGCAAAAAAGGAGGAAAACACCAAGTCTAGTAGGCACCAAGTCTAGCAAATACCAAGTCTACGAGTCCTAAAACATAAGAAGGACGCCATACAAGATGATCTAGGCCTACCCGTTCAGGTCGGGTGCAGAGGTGGAGGCCTGAAAGGCAGCGAACTCATCGCCGTAGGAACCCATGCTCGGCAGAGGGGTGGGGGGGGGTGACGTGCCCAGCATTCATCACCTGATCCCCGCCCGCTAAGAGGTCGTCCAAGCTCCTCAGGTCGACAGCGCCAACAGGAACGGCGGCATCACCAGTTGGGCCACCTGGACATGGGAGACGGGGAAGCAATCCACTCTTCTCAGGGTCAAAAGCAGGGTCCTGCTGCTCCAAGATGGCATAAAGGTCCTACTGCATCGTGTACAGCCCTACGTCGTAGGCCGCCAATCCCTCCTCCTCCAGGCGGCTCCTCCCATCCTCGGACGCAAACCGCTCATCTATGAGCTCCTGCCGATGACCACGAGCATAAGTCATAGCATCCACCGCGAACTGGGGAGACCTCCGATAGTCGGGGACGGCACGACCGAGCTCCTCTCTCAGTGTCTCGTTCTCCCGCCTTAGGTTCTCGTTGTCGTGCCAGCGACCGTCCTCCTCTCGCTCCAAGGAACGAGTAAGCTCAACAACCTGCCCTTGGAGGGCCTCGTGGCTCCCAAGAAGGGAGGTACAATGAAGAACCGTCTATCAGTATGGGAACACGTTTAGCGAAAGCCAAGCATAGAGCGTGCCCACCTCCCGGAGGCAAGCACAAGTTATACCCACCTCCCGGAGGCAAAAACATAAAGTGTGCCCACCTCCCGGAGGCAAGCATAAGGCGTGCCCGCCTCCCGGAGGCAAGAGCATAAGGCGTTCCCACCTCCCAGAAGCAAGAGCATAGGGACGCCCACCTCCCGGAGGCAAAAACATAAAGTGTGCCCACCTCCCGGAGGTAAGCGCATAGAGTGTGCCCACCTCCCAGAGGCAAAAGCATCAAATGTACCCACCTCCGGAAGCCGGGCACGAAACGTGTCCGCCTTTCGGAGAAAGAGAACACAAGTGCGTCTTTCCTCTCGGAGGTAGGTAGAAGACGACTAGAGAATGAAGGATGGAAATACCTCAAGAAGACGCGCAAAGAAGTCACCCAGATCAAAAGATGTCGGTCTATGAGAGGCAACCAAACCGTGAAGAAACTCCCGGGAGTGGGCGGGGGATCCGCACACCGGAGTCGAATCCGGGCGGGGTGGAGCAGCAAGTGCGCCCTGTGGCGGAGCAGGCGGGGCCGGGACTCTAGAGGGGGCCGCGACGGCAGTAGCACGGGTACGTGCACCAGTGGTGGTGGCCCGGGAGGCACCCGCCCCACCTCTTCTAGCAGTCTTCTGTCGTTTGGCTTCACGATATCTCTCCACTCGATCCGCCATGAGGAGGGAATTACCTGCCAGCAACAAACGAGATCAATGTCAAAATAAGGAGGAATGTCGTTGACTTTGCAAGCAAAATAGAAACAGGTATCAAAAACCAACCTCTGGGCATGGCAATGGTGAGCTCGAGTTCATCGTCGAGTAGGAGCTTGGGCGTGCGGGACGGCTCGGCTCTATTCGAACCGGGGGACTCGGCCCCACCTCGTGGCAAGAACTCGAACGCCCTGTCGTCCGAACTCTCGCTCGAGGTGGGCGTATCCACGCCAATGGGCTCGGGCCCGTCCTCCGGAGGTCCCAGCAGGCTGGGAAGAAGCGGGGTGCCTCACGTGAACCCCAAACTTGCTAAGCTCTCCTCACTCACCATCAGTGCTATGTATATAGGTAGGCCACCACGCCGAAAAATGCGAACGTCCTCCAACTGGGTAGCCCCCTTCCAAGGCATGACGTGTTTCCGAAATCGATGGCTCCAGGCAGACACAAAAGGGAAGTCGGGGCCAACAGAGATAAACACGAACTTGGGTTTCCACTCGTAGTTTGAGGAGTTGAGATCCTGAAAAGTTTTCATATGGGAGCGAGCTGAGAAGGACACCCACCCCTTGCTCGAACGGGCCGAGGAGCCCACGGCCTGGAAAAGGTAGTTAAAGAGATCGAGATAAGGCTCTATGCGCAGCTCCCGACACCTGAGAAGGAAGGCCAGGACCATGCAATGGGAGTTCGGGACTAGTTGGCCCGGAGCAATTTCATAATAGTTGAGGAGAGACAATACGAAGGGGTGAAGCGGAAAACGGAACCCGTACGGTAAGGAGAGGACATGGATACCAAAGAAGCCGGCCTCTGGCGGGTTGGTCACATTGTCATCCGGAGTAGGCGCCATCACCTCAATGCCCGGCCCCACGGTGTCTTTAGCCCTAGCCAATTGATGAGGCTGGAGACATGACAAGGTGGAACGGGTGACACGCGGGTCGAGGTCGGTATACTCGACCGCGGCAGGACCGACCCCGCGGACAGGGAGGTCGGCCGCGGAACCCCGGGAGGGGTTGGGGACCTCAGTAGCAATGGGGAGAACTTCACTAGGAGAATGGGGGTTGTCCATCTCATTCTCGTCGATGGAATCTAGGACATCAAGACCGAAACTAGTGAACATACACCACCCAAACCTACGAAGCAAAAGGGAGGGATAAGGAAGGGGCACACGCGCACCCTCTAAAAAAAATATGTATATAAGAGGAGACGGGGACCGAGCCGTAGACCCAAGGCCAAGGTCGATCGGGCCACAGCTCGGCCCAAGAGGCTGGCCACATTTGGGCTGGCGCCGAGGTCAACCACCTCGGCTCGACCCGTGAGGCCGACCACGTTTGGGTCGAGGCCGAGGTCGGCCACCTCGGCTCGACCCGTGAGGCCGGCCACGGTAGGGCCGAGGCCGAGGTCGGCCACCACGGCTCAACCCGTGGGGTCGGCCAAGGGCCGAAGCTGAGGTCGTTCGGACCTCGGCTCGACCTAGGAGGTCGGTCGTGGGTCCTGGTCAAGGCCCACGGCCGAGGAGGTCACGCCGCTGCACTGCCGCCGCGGAGGTTCAAGCCAAGGTCGGTCGTGCCGTGAGGCCACGACCCGCCTCACGTCGCCGCGTCGCCGCCATTAGGCCGGAAAACAACAACGGAAAAAGTATGGGAGAGCGAGAATGAGGGACGTACCGTGCTCGGGCGATGGGGGTCGGCCGGACAATGTTGGTGCACGGACTCGCCGAAAATCTGGGGGGAACTCGCCGGAAAATTGGAGGAGCTCGCCGGAATTTTTTAGGGTGGAAGGAGTGAAAAGTGTAGAATGAAGGGGGAGAGGGGGTTTAGAGCATCTCCAACGGACGCCAAATCTCAACTCTAAAACACAATCGCAGCAAATTTCTGTCTCCAATGTGGGTTTGCATCGCGCTATAACGCCAAAGAAAATGGCGTTGATGAACAGTGCAACGCTATATTTGGCGCAGCACTGTTCATCAGCGCCAAATGAAAATGGAGGATGAAAATGACATTTTTGCCCTTGTTTCTTTTTATAATTTCAAATGTGTCCTTTATTTGTTTTATATGTAATTTTTTATTTCGTTAAATACTTATATTTAAACTTTGTATTATTAAATAAAAATTATACCATTTTAAAGATCTCATTGAGACGATCGAAACAAGACTAATATTGAATGTATATATTAATTAAACTTTCAAATACGTTAAATATAACTAGAACATAATATTGTGGAATTAATTAAATTTTCAAAAATATTGTTAAATTCGATTTTTTAAAAATAATTAATGTTATAAAAAAATTAATATTAATAAAAATTATTATTTACATTACAAATTATATTTTATATTAAACTAATTAAGTTCGAACTAAATTATATTAAACTAACTAAATTCGAACTAATAATTGAAAAATAAAATTATTTTAGTGTAAAAGTTTGATGTTTTGGTGTTTTGGTGTAAATGGGTTGGAGATGAATAAAATTTGGTGTGAGAATATGCTGAGAATATTCTTTCTGATGTGACATTTGCTGAAAGAATTTGGTGTTTTGGAGTTGAATAGGTTGGAGATGCTCTTATATAGAGGGAGAAGGGAGAGGAGGAAAAGGATTTTGACCAAATTTGAATTTTGGGGTGTATGGGGAAGAGGGAAAGTTGATGGTGATGGGTGAGAGATTTGATTTGATTGGGATTTGAGAGGTGTTATTTTCAAGATTATATAGGGAAGGGAGTTACACTTTTGATGGGATTCTATCTTATCCTGAACAATTTTTAGCAGAGGAGGAGTCTTTTCGCGATAGGACTGGTATTTTGATCGGGTCGGCTTATGTTCCAGCTCGGGTCGCCCGCGCCAAGAGCCCGGTCCGGGGCATGTTTACTCTCTTTCGTTGCCGACTTATCGCAACGAAGAGAGTGGGGGACTCATGATGGATATATTACAATCGGAGCAAGACCCGGAGCCCTGACCCATGGGGCCTCGGCTTTATGGGTCTCGACCCACTGGGCCTCGACTAACGAGGCCTCGGCCCTTGGGGACCTCGGCCATCAGTCAGCCGACTCGGCCTGGAGAGGTCGTCCGCGAGAAGTCGACCACGGAGAGGTCATCCGTGAGCGAAGCCGACCTGGAATCGGTCAAGGAGGCCAAGTCAACGCGGATCCAACCACCCCCCGGCTTAGGGGGTGGCGGTTAGGGGTGGGGGTTGTTTAAAAACCCCCCCACCTTGTCTCATTAAGACACATTCTACATTTATTACACACTTTGTCCTAAGAAACAACTGTAATAGCCTATTTACGGCATTTAATACGATATACGGTCCCCAGCGACCTTTACGACATCGTTTCGTTTATTTATTTATTATCTATTCGTATTCTATCCGGATTTAGTGATTCGGGTCCACCCCGGGTAATTAAATCCATCAAATACATTCCTAATAGATGGTTGGGATTGAATGAGAATATGAAGTAATTAAGGACATATTATAATTAGAAGGAGGGTTAAAAAGTAATTCTAGTAGTGTGTTAATTTTGGTTAGAATTAAATAGAAATCTTTAGCATAATAATAGAGATAATATTAATGGTAATAAGGAGTAATTATTTTTTGGTGAGAGCTGTACAACAAAAAAATCGTGCACAAAGGAGCGTTACGCACACACCACAATGTTGTTTGCACAGATGACCAGACAAATGCACACGACACCAATAATTCTTGCACACACCTACATAGCAAATTCAAAAAAAAAAAAAAAAAAAAAAACAACGAAACGCACAATACGATCTCTACTATGCACTTTCTATCCACTTGAAAATGCAAACGTCTATACAAAAATCTAATTCATGTACTTGGGCTTGTTCTTTGTGTATTTCCAATAAACTTGCACCAGCCAAAATGAAAACAAACTAACGCACACGCCTGAAAGATGCAATGCACACGTCATACCAGACCAATGCACAAGCCATACCAGACCAATGCACACGTCATACCAGACCAATGCACACGCCATATCACACCAATGCACAAAAAAGCACGCCATGTAACACAAACGCACACACCCACGAACGTATTAATTAATCTCAGAATTCAAAATATAATTAATTATTTAGATTAATAGGATCCCTTATATTATGGTAAATATTCTATTTTAATTATAATCAAAATTAAACACTATAATACAATTACTCTTTCACCCTTTTCTTTTAAAACTAACCTTAATTAAATGCTAAATTGACTTTTAATCTTATCCATCAATTCTAACCTTTTTAATGGTTGAGATGGGATCTCATTTTATTATGAACATAGTGTTGTGAACATAATTATGAACATATAGTTATGTAATTATGAATATAGAGATTCAATAATTGTGAATATGAAGTTTAAAAATTATGAATATATAGTTTTATAATTATGAACATATAGTTCAGTAATTATGAACATAGAGTTCTGTAATTGTGAATATAGAGTTCAATAATTATGAATATGAAGTTCAAAGATTATGAATATATAGCTTTATAATAAATAAACATATGGTTAAGTAATTATGAACATAGAACTGTGTCCACCTTGCAAGGTGGACATGGTTCCACAGCATAACTATTCGATTCACCCTGTTACATGTACTATCTGTTCATATAAACTTTCTCAACATATTGAAGCCCAACGTATCAAAAGGCTCTAATTTAAGAAACCTTATCTTAATGGCTTCTTATTTTAGTTTTTTATTTTTTAATCTTTTAATGTATTAGGGTTTTTTTTTTTTTTTTTTTAATTTGGAGCAAATTGCTAAGTTATTAAATAATATTTTTGATGTTTTGATTAAATATAAAATGTTAATCCGGCGAATTTCTTAAAATTTTGGTGAACTTGTCAAATAATCAAATTACAACAACAACAACAACAACAACAACAACAACAACAACAATAATAATAATAATAATAATAATAATAATAATAATAATAATCCAAACAAAACTGTATATAAAATAAATTTAAAATTTAAAAAAAAAAAAACAAAAAAAAAAAAAAAACAAACAAACAAACAAGAAGAAGACAATGGGCCACGGGCTCCCTTTATAAATGATGTGGATCATTTTGATCCCATATTGAAAATGTATGAAAAGAAAGAGCTCATCTATATATAATTATGAACATATAGTTCTCTAATCATGAACATAGAATTGTGTCCACCTTGCATGGTGGACACGGTTCCACAGTATAACTATTCGATTGACCCTGTTACATGTAATATCTGTTCATATAAACTTCCTCAACCTATTGAAGCCCAACGAGTCAAAAAGCTCTTATTTAAGAAACCTTATCTTAGTGTGTGAGTGATAGTATTATTATTATTATTATTGTTATTATTATTGTTATTATTATTGTTATTATTCTTGTTATTATTCTTGTTATTATTGTTGTTATTGTTGTTATTGTTATTATTGTTATTATTGTTATTATTGTTATTATTGTTATTATTGTTATTATTGTTATTATTGTTATTATTGTTATTATTGTTATTATTGTTATTATTGTTATTATTGTTATTATTGTTATTATTATTATTATTATTATTATTATTATTATTATTATTATTATTATTATTATTATTATTATTATTATTATTATTATTATTATTCTGTAACCTGTAGTTTGTAATGTGTGGTATTAGAATAAGTCTTTGGTTAGTATCCTATTAGTTAGGAGAGTTTAGAGGTATAGTGAGATATACACTCGTGTAATCTTTTGCAGTTGTAACTGAATTGAAACTTTTGAACTCTCATCTGGTATCAGCCTAATCGATCCTTTCTCTCACCTTCCCCACCTCAAATTTTATTTTCCTATCCAACCAACATGGCCGGATCGTCGGAGAGAACACTTTCCGCCACTGGCAGATCATCTCCGGCAGCTCCGAATCCGTTAGCCGGTATCCACCACTTCATCTCTATGAAATTAACATCTCCAATTTTCTATTTTGGAGGACCCAGCTGATTCCCTTTCTCACAGGCCAGGACTTGAAAGGCTTCGTCGATGGCACCACCCCCTGTCCGCCGGCAACGTTGAGCGCTGGTTCCGGCGACTCCGGTTCTGGCAGCACGACATCGGCGACTACCCCAAATCTGGCGTACAAGGCATGGGTGCTTCAAGATCAATCGATACTATCGCTGCTGATTTCCTCTATGTTGGATGAGGTCCTACATCTCGTGGTCGCCCGGACTACCGCCGCCGCCGTCTGGCAGTCAATCACCACCGCTTTGGGCTCCAACACTCAGGCGCGGTGTTTGAGCTTGCTAGGCCAGTTTCAGGCCCTCCGGCAAGGCAGCGCGACTCCATCAGACTACCTAGGCCGTGAAGAATTGCTGGTTGAAGCTCTGGCGCAGGCAGGTCAGCCACTGTCGATGGCCGAGCAAAATCTTTATGTCCTGAGAGGCCTTTGGCCGGAATATCGAGCGTACGCCGCATCTCTAGCCGCGCATGCTCCTGTCTCTCTTCCTCATCTGGCGGATCATATCCAGGCTGCTGATTTCATATTGGCAAATGACTATCCGGGTGATGGCGGCAGTAGCAATTCGCCCACGGCACTGTACGCAAGTCGCAGCAATTCTGGCCGGAATTCCGGCAATCACACCAGCGGAGATGGCAGACGGCGTGGGGGCCGTGGTGGCCGAAATCATCGTGGCGATCGTAATAATCGTGGTGCACCGCGTTGTCAAATTTGCAGGTCCCAAGGCCACACAGCGGTTTACTGTTATAAACGGTACACCACGCAACCCCCTGCTCAGGCACATGTTGCGGTTTCAGGTGAGTCCCCGACAACATCTGTACCGCCGACTGACGCGTGGTACCCCGACACAGGTGCTACGGCGCATGCCACTCCTAATGCCGGCATGATGGCCTCCTCTGAAGATTACACTGGCCCGGACACACTCAGGATTGGAAATGGCACAGGTTTAGTTATCTCGCGAGTTGGCCATGCATCGATCCCGTCAAAATCTAAATAATTGTTTCTATCTAATATCTTACATGTCCCAAAATTAACCGTCCCGTTATTGTCTGTTCAAAAATTCACTAATGAAAATGGTGTTTTTTTTTTAATTTCACGATAATCGTTTTCTTGTGAAGGATTCCAAAACTCAGGCGGTACTTCTTAAAGGTCCCACCTCCGGAGGATTGTACAAGCTTCCCGTATCCCGAAGTCATTTCGCGTTCGTCAGTTCTCGTGCTACGCCGTCAACCTGGCACCGTAGGCTCGGGCATCCTCACAGTTTGGTCCAGAATAAAAATAACACTAGTTTCGGGTCATGTACGGCTTGCCACCTTGGCAAGTCTTCTCGTTTTAAATTAGATAGAGTATACAATTCTAGTCAAAACGTTCTAGACTTATTGTATACAGATATCTGGGGACCTGCTCCAGTAATCTCGTCTAGCGGGTTTCGTTATTTTCTTTTATTTGTTGATGACTATTCCCGTTTTTGCTGGTTTTATCCATTAAGGGTAAAATCAGACATCTATAAAATATTTGATATGTTTCGTGTGTTGGTAGAGCGGCAATTTTCGCGCTCTATCAAATCTATCCAATCGGACTTATGGGTGAATACCGAAAACTCCATATCACCTTCCAGTCCCTTGGAATTAATCATCGTCAATCCTGTGCTTACACGCACGAACAAAACGGAAGAGTCGAGCGCCGTAACAGGCATATTGTCAAAGCGGGCCTGGCTCTTCTGGCCCAAGGGTTGGTCCCTCAACAATACTGGGACCATGCATTTGAAACAACCACATGTTTAATCAATTATATCCCCTCATCGGCTTTAAAATTTGAAAGTCCGTACTTCCGCCTCCACAAAAAGCTACCACCCTATCAATTTTTACGCATTTTTGGGTGCTTATGTTACCCCTATCTAAGGCCGTACAATTAGCATAAGATAGAGTTTCGTTCCACTCCCTGCGTCTTTCTTGGTTACCCACCGTCCTTTTGAGGGTACAGGTGCATGGACCTAACTAGTGGGAAAACTTATATCTGTCGCCATGTGCGATTTGACAAGTCAATTTTCCCTTTTGCCGCAGGTACATCACCCCGGGTTCGTGAGCCAGAACCCGTACCATGGGCTTCTGGACCTATAATACCAGTGCCCGCCATCACACCTGTGTATATTCCTGTTGTTGTACCACATAACTCTGACCCTGTGCCGTTAGCTCAGGAGACCCCTCTATTAGCTATTGAGCCTGCTACACTGGCGACTCGAGGGCGAGGTCGGGGTCGGGGTTGGGGCCGTGGTCGAGATCGAACTCAACCTCAAGAAAGGGACCACAGCATGCGGCTACGTCACATGACTCATGGTACTGATGAAGAATTCCAAGCCTTAATAGCAGTAACAGCTGACCCAATGTGTTACTCCCAGGCTGTTGGCCACCCGCACTGAAGGGATGCTATGGACCAGGAGTTCAACGCTCTACTCCATAACAACACATGGCGGCTTGTTCCACCTAAACCAGTCATGAATATAATTGGGTGCAAGTGGGTGTTTCGCACTAAACGCACGACCAATGGCACAATAGAACAGCACAAGGCACGCCTTGTTGCGAAAGGTTTCAACCAAGTAGCGGGCGAAGACTTCTTCGACACTTTTAGCCCAGTGGTCAAACCAACCACAGTACGCATGTTATTTTCGTTGGTTATCACCCATAAATGGACTCTACGGCAACTGGACGTTCATAATGCCTTCCTAAATGGGCACTTAGCTGAAACAGTCTACATGAAGCAACCACCAGGGTATGAAGACCCAGCTCACCCAGATCATGTCTGCTTGTTACAACGGTCCTTGTATGGTCTGAAACAGGCACCGCGGGCTTGGTTTAAACGGTTGCACGATTTTTTACTCACTACAGGGTTTTGTGCGTCAAAAACATATGTCTCGCTTTTTTACTACATCGCGGATGGGTCTCAGGTCTACCTCCTGGTCTATGTATATGACATCATCATGATGGGCAGTAATGCTTCTTTGGTTGACACATTACTTGGACGTCTAGCTTCAGCTTCCAAAATCAGGGACCTCGGCAAACTGGGCTTCTTTTTAGGTTGTAATGGTAGATTGTAAACCTCTAGCAACTCCAGCATCGACCACGCAACAGGTTACCCCGTCGGATGAGCCTTTTGACAATCCCACTCAGTATCGTCTCATAGTTGGTGCACTGCAGTATCTCACTATCACTCGACCGGACTTATCTTATGCTGTTAACCGCTTATGTCAATTCATGCACTCACCGACCACTGATCATTGGGGCATGGTCAAATGCGTGCTACGGTATATCAAAGGTACTATGGAATATGGGCTTCGTCTGACCGCTTCCTCCTCTACTTCTATTCATGCCTATTCTGACTCCGATTGGGTTGGCTGTCCGGTTGATAGGAAGAGCACCATTGGGTACACAGTCTTTATAGGGTCCAATCTCATCTCCTGGCTTTCCCGGAAGCAACGAACTGTGGCTCGCTCATCGACTGAAGCAGAATATAAAGCCTTAGCTAATGTGGCGGCTGAGGTTACGTGGGTTGTCTCTCTTCTCTGTGAACTGGGCCTACATACGGGTCAGCCGTCCAATCTGTGGTGTGATAATTTAGGAGCAACATACCTTTGTGCTAATCCGATTTTCCACGCTAGGACGAAGCATGTTGAGATCGACTATCACTTCGTCCGCGACAAAGTCGCAACAGGGGATTTTGTGGTTAATTTTGTTTCAACCAAGGACCAGCTTGCTGACATTTTCACCAAATCGCTCCCGGGAACGCGGTTCGCGGCTCTACGAGACAAGCTCAATGTGGTTCCTCACCAACCTTGTGCTTGAGGGGGTGTGTGAGTGATAGTATTATTATTATTATTATTATTATTATTATTATTATTATTATTATTATTATTATTATTATTCTGTAACCTATAGTTTGTAATGTGTGGTATTAGAATAAGTCTTTGGTTAGTATCCTATTAGTTAGGAGAGTTTAGAGGTATACTGAGATATACACTCGTGTAATCTTTTGCAGTTGTAACTGAATTGAAACTTTTGAACTCTCATCTAGTGGCTTATTATTTTAGTTTTTTATTATTATTAATTTTTTAATTTATTAGGGAGTTTGGGAAAGATTAACCCAAAATGTATATGTGGAAAAATTAATAAAATAATTTATTATTTTAGTTTTAGTTTTTAGCAGTTTGGAGCAAATTGCTAAGTTATTAAATAATATATTTGGTGTTTTGATTAAATAAAAAAAAATATTAAACAGACGAATTTCTTAAAATTTTGGAGAATTTGCCAAATAATCAAATTACAACAACAACAACAACAACAACAACAACAACAATAATAATAATCCAAATGAAATTATATACAAAATAAAATTAAAATTAACAACAACAAAAAAAAAAAAAAACAAAAAAACAAAAAACAAAGGGGAGCCACGAGCTCCCTTTGTAAATGATGTGCGATCATTTTTATCCCACATTGAAAATGTTTGAAAAGATGAGCTCTTGATCTCCTCTATATAAGAGGTACAAACATAATTGTTTGCCCATCGAAGGGGTATACAAACATAAGAAACCTTACCTTTTTTTTTATATGCTTAGGAAGGGGGATACCCAGTCTGTACAAATAGCTAAGTAAAAGGAAGATGGCGCCACAAAGGTATACCATCCAAGTCATCAAACAACGCTTCATGTCATCAAACAATGCTTCATCGGGAGCTGATAGAGGACACGCAAGCCTTTGGGTAGATTTTTGGCTCCTGTTGCTAAGGTATCAACAAGACGGTTCTGCTCGCGAGCGACAACGGATAGTTTCCACTCCTCCAATGTGCTAGTCTCTTGCAAGCATGCAGATATCAAATTATGTATAATGTTGATGTGAGTTCTACCGCTAAATATCACTTCAGATAGGGCTTTAGAATCTGTCTCAAAAAATAGCTTTCCTATAGCCTAAATGTTTAGCCAAGAGAATTCCCTTTAAGAGGGCCCAGGTCTCAGCTTCCAAGGGTGAGCAACTACCAATATCATATCTAAAACCAGCAATCCATGTGCCTGAGCTATCTCTAACCACCCCGCCGCAACCAGCCTTATTTGTATGAAGGTCAACCGATCCATCGATATTAATCTTAATCATGCCAGCTGGTGGTTTTTCCCAGTGTAGTAGTGTCCAAGGATTTTGACAGGCAGAGTTCTGGGCACCTCTAGCATGATCAAACACCTTCACGATATCCTCCATTTGGGACCTAATCCAATCCATCCTGAATGAAGCCGATTTCTCCAAATTGTTAAAGATTGCATCGTTCCTCCATTTCCAAATCCACCATAGAGTAATCGCAAATAACACATTATTATTGCAGGGGTAGTTTTTCTTCTCATTACCTTTGATGCCCTTGTCAAGCCAATCCAAGAATGATAAGTTTGCAGAACTTGGACCAAATTGTGGAAGCACGAGGTCCCAGACCTGAGCCGCTGCAGGGCAGGTGCGAAACAGATGTTGGATGTTCTCTACTTCATTTATGCATCGAACACACTTGTCGCAGTTTACCAGACCATGTTTGCACCTGTTGCTGTTAGTCAATAGCTTATCGTGCTTTACTAACCATATGAACGTACAGATTCTGTTAGGGACCTTTAATTTCCATATGTTATTCCATTTAGCAGCCTCTATCGCATCAAGAGCTCCCACAACGATGTTGTAAGCAGAGGAAATAGAAAAGTCTCCGGATGGCTCATAATTCCATCCAATGGTATCTTCAATCCCTTCGTCATTGCTAATAATAACGCCAACAAGTCTATCCAAACATTCAATAGGAAGCAAACTCTCTGGCTGGTCCCAAATCCACCCGTAATCGTGATCCCAGTAACTCGAGACCGGCTTATAGAGGCTTGGGAGAGCCAAGGGCTCGAACAAAAAGTCTTTTAGGGGAGCTGCACCTAACCATTTATCTAACCAAAAGAGTGTATTTTCTCCATTCCTTACCACCTTTTTAATGCCATTTTGCAGAATGTATGTAGACCTAAGGATGCATTTCTAAGTATGAGACATGTTACTTCTTGGCTTCCACGAAGAGCAGTCCTTACTGGAACATGAATATTTAGCCTTGAGCACTCTAACCCAAAGGCTATCACCTTCATGAAGAATTCTCCAACCAAGCTTTGTGAGGAAGGCATGATTCATTTCCTTCATTCTGCGAATGCCCAGACCACCACTCTGCTTATTCTGAGTGACTACTTCCCAATTCACTAAATGGACTTACCTTGCCTCTTCAGTACTCCCCCACAGAAAGCTACGAATTTGCTTCTCAATTTCTTCGGTTATTTCTGCTGGAAGCAGTGTTGTCTGCATGGAATAATATAGAATTGAAGCTAAAACTGATAGTGCTAAGACACTCCGGCCAGCCAAGGATAAGGTTCTTGACCTCCAACCTGACAATCTTGACTGGATTCGGTTAAGGATCCCTGAAAACGACTGATTCTTCAGCCTACCATGAATTGAAGGCATGCCCAAGTATTTTCCTAAATCATACACTTTGGACATCCCAACTAAAGCAGTGATATTTGTTGTAGGGATGTTGGCGTATTCCTTGAAAAATAGATAGAGGACTTCAAAAGGTTCACCTTCTGCCCTGAACTTGCACAGAATATATCCAAGCAATTCCTCATCACTTTTGCTTGCTCCGGGGTTGCTTCTCTAAATAGTACCATATCGTCCGCAAAAAAGAGATGGGATATATGGGGACCATCTCTTGAGAACGTAATACCTTTCCAACAACCTGCATTGACAGAATTATTGATCACATGGCTAAACCGTTCCATACATAAAGCAAAAAATAAGATGTGAGATGGGGTCTCCCTGACAAATTCCTCTTCCCGGGTGAAACCATTTTGACCGGTTTCCATTCCAATTGATAGCTAATCTTGAGGTCGAGACACATGACATAATATTCCTCCTCCATTGGAAGTTGAGGCCAATGTCTAGCAGAGTGTCCTCGATGAAGTCCCATGCTAGCCTATCGGAGGCCTTTTCCAAGTCTACTTTTAACAACATCCAGCCCACTGATCCTTTCTTAACCCTCATAGAATTTAAAATTTCCTGATACACAATAATGTTGTCTGTAATTTGTCGACCCGGTACAAAGCTTGTCTGATGGGGGCCGATAAGTTTCTTTGATACCTCCTTCAATCTAGTCGTCATGATTTTAGTTAGAAGCTTGTAAGAGACGTTACATAGACCAATTGGGCGCAGCTGTTTAACTGTTTCCGGGCTCGGAACCTTAGGGATGAGGGTAATCAAAGTATCATTACAATGGTCAGGGAATAGGCCATCTGCAAAAAAAAAAAAAAAAAAATCTTAGGCAAACTTTATTAAACAATCTCCAACAATGTTCCAAGTCTTTTGGTAAAATGCTGCCGTAAAACCATCCGTTCCCGGAGCCTTGTCTGGCAACATATCAAACATTGCCAGTCTAATCTCATCCCTTGTGAAAGCAGCATTAATTCTTGACCAATCCTCTGAACCTAAAACAGGAAACTGGCCATGAAGAAAATCATGGGGGTTAGAAGTGATTCCCTTGGCAAATAAATTTGTAAAATAATTGAGAATATACTCCCTGGTTTGAACTTCATTGGAAAATTTCCGGCCTTCATCATCTTTGAGGCTATTCACTTTCATAAAGTTTCCTTTCGCAGTTGTGGCCGCATGGTAGTAGCGCGTATTGCGGTCGCCCGATTCAATCCAATCTTCTCTCGATCTTTGGTACCAAATCATCTCCTCTTGATATAACACTTCTTCTAGCTCACAACGGAGTTTTTTTTCTAGTTTCAACAAATTAGACCTTACATAAGAAGCTAAGCAGCGTTGTACTCCAGCAATTCTGGCCATCAACCTTCTTTTCTTATGGAAAACATTCCCAAAAACTGCATAATTCCAATCTGACAAAGAAATTGCCAAATTTTCCTTATTAGACTCAACATTTCTTCCTTTAATCCAAACACGTTCCACAAGCTCATGAAACTTCGGGTGTGTGGACCAAGCTAAATTAAATCTAAAATTCTTAGAACTCGGAAAGGTAGCCTCATATTCAGAATTTACCAAGAGGGGCGTATGGTCAGATGCAATCATTGGTAGGTGCTGTACTAGAGTGTTCGGGAATTTTAACTTCCAATCAACATTCCCAAATGCTCTATCTAATATGGACCCTTTGAAAGTTGATGTCTCCACCCCTCGCATCCAGGTGAATATGGAGCCGGAGTAGCCTAAGTCTACAAACCATCTCGAAAGATCCAGTTGTTAAAATCCCTGCATCTGTTCAAGGTAAAGTTAACTGGATTTCTCACCTCCTCAGGACATGTGACTGAGTTGAAATCTCCAACAACCAACCAAGGACCCTGAAAGTTCATAGTAAGATCGTTAAAAATCTTTCTGCGGAGCTGGCGATATGGGCTGCCATACACCACCGATAGGAGCCAATGATCTGAGCTTGAATTGTCCACCTGCAAGGTTATAAACTGGGGATGGGTAGCTATAACATCAACTAAAACTGGGTTTTTCCAGAAAACCCAAATTCCTACTGAGTAGCGCAGCCCACCGCTTCGACTCGAACCCATTCATCAAAGCCAAAGGACGAGCAAATCTTATTAGCATGTTCACCTGAAACTTTTGGTTCTAAAAGGAACACAATACAAGGGTTATGAATTCTAATAAACTGTTTAAGAGTGCGGTGAAAAACTCGTGAAACTGCACCCTGACAATTCCAAATCAAACTAATCATTTAAAATAGGAAGCAAAAGCAAACAACGCTCAGGAGCGCAAAGGAGTCATTACCACCGGGCCAATTGGTCCAACGTCATCCATAGCCTCATCGCGAGGTTGAGTCTGGTTAGCAGGAGATGAAGCAATATCTGGAGGATCATTTTTGGTAGAGTTCTCTCTCTCGATCAAAGATGGAAAATCCTGATGATCGCCTATGTGATACACCACCGTATTAGTAGCGCCACGTCCACGATTTGAACCACGGACAACAGTGTGCTCTGTCTCCGCCGCGAATCTTCTCGGTGTTGCTCCTCTAGCCCCTCTACCTCTATAAGCCCCTCGTTGGACTACACTTGGCTGCCCAGGAGGAATGTTGTGATGGGTCTCCCTCTGAATATCTTGGTTTTGGTTAAGGACCATTGGTGACTTCTCCAACTGACGAGTAGTTCTGATCCTAGGAAGTGGAGCAATAACATTCTGGTCCACTGGAATGCAATTGTGGCCATCCTCTTCCATTGCATTAGCTTCTCCTTCAAGGTCAGCAATAGCAGCAAAACGTGATTGATTGTGAGTGGCCTTTTGGCCTATAATATTGGGCACATGATGATTCACTGTATTTGGCCTTCCATCCCCCTTCCTGGGTCTTCTTCTATCCTTCCTTGTGACTACCATCTAAGATCCGAAATTCGCAAAGAAGTCATGCTTAGGGTGCTCAGACTGCTTTGGAGGTACTTTTCCTGAGGCAGATTCTCACCCTCCTGCCTAGTACGTTCGTGATTGTTCTGGTTCTTACCATCACCACATTGATCCTGCCTGTGGCTATAAAGGCCACATTTGAAACAAACGAGGTGCAAACCTTCATATTCCACCGGCCACACCTGCTCTTCTAAGGTGAATTTGGCTAGCAACGGTTTTATGAAGTCGAGTTCCACGCATACTCGTGCAAATTTGCCTTTAGAAACAAGACTAGTCGTGTTGTCAATCTTGATCGGTCGACCGACTTTCTTTGCTATCTTCCACAAGAAATCCTCTTCAAAGTATTCTACTGGTAAATCTGGAAATCTAACCTAAGCTAACAGCTTCTCAATCTTGTTATCAGCAGGGATGAAGTTCGGTACCCATTCTTGAACAACCACATAGTGGTTGAGTATGTTCCAAGGACCCTCAAATTTTGAAAATTCATAATCCCTTAGAGCTTCAAACCTGGCAATATAGTAATTGTGGCTCAACGCAATCAACTCAAAAGGTGCCTCAGGCTTCCACATCTTCTGTAAACGTTGAAGGAGATACGTATAACCTACTGTTCTACCCAAAACTCTTAGAATTAGAGAGCGGCGCCAGGGCCTTCTGATTCTCTCTTTTTCCTCATCAAAGATAGGAATTACCGGATTGAATGGGTCCGACGAGTCTTCCTCCATAGAGCTGCCGTCCTTGGCTGGGGCTTCCTCTAGGGTTTCACCAATTACAGATTGCGACCAAGGGTGGTTGGGGGTATCAGATGGGGTCTTCCATTGCCCTGAACCTAGAGATTTCAATTATGCCTCTAGTGGCGAGAATAGGCCAGCATCAGCCGCTGCCATGGCCGACGAAGATTCTGGTGTCTCTCTTCCCCTCTTTGGTTTCTTCGTATTCCGCTCAGGCGGATTCTCTTCCTCCGGTGACTGGTGGGTCGCCATCGGCGTAGTGTGTTCAGACAAAGACTCAGTGATAGTCTCCATTCTTGGAGAAATCTTGACTCATTTCTTATTATTATTTTCTTCTGTTTACATTCATTCAAATTATAGTGAAGGAAGAAACCTTACTTTTGTCTTCTTATTTTAGTTTATTTATTTGTTTATTATTTATTAGTGGGGATTGGGAAAGATTGACCCAAAATGTATGTGTTGTTTTAGTTTTTAGAAGTTTGGAGCAAATTACTGAGTTATTAAATAATATTTTTGGTGTTTTGATTAAAGATAAATTGTTAAAATGACGAATTTGTTAAACTTTTGGCGAATTTGTCAATAACAATAATAATAATAATAATAATAATAATAATAATAATAATAATAATAATAATAATAATAATAATAATAATAATAATAATAATAATAATAATAATAATAATAATAATAATAATAATAATCCAAACAAAACGATATATAAAATAAAATTAAAATTAAAAACAAAAAAAAAAAAAGAATAAGACAAAAGGGAGTCACGGACTCCCTTTGTAAATGATGTTGGATCATTTTGATCTCATATTGAAAATGTTTGGAAAGGGAAGCTCTTGAGCTCCTCTATATAAGAAGAGCAATGCTCCTCTTACAAACATAATTGTTTGCCCATCAATGTGGGCAAGTATTGAGAAGTCCAAAGTCTTTTTTTTTTTTTTTTTTTTTTTTTTGTTTAGAAGTAAAGGAAAATTAAAAATAGAAAGAAAATATTACAATAATAATATTTTACATCATCAAATAGTAAATGCATATTTTCAAAAATAGTAAAGGTAAATTAAAAATGGAACGAAAATATTTCATTAACAATATTCTACATCATCAAATTAAAATGGAATGAAAATTAGGTAAAAATATCACTGCATTTATATTCTAATTGTCTAATTAACTTAAAATAAAAAAAATAATTAACTGAAAATGAATCTAATATTACTAATTAACTGAAAATATAAAAGAAAATGAATATTAATAATTGACTGCAAATAAAAAATGATCCATAATTGACTAAAAAAAAAAGAAGAAATGGTCAGATCATTGCATTTAATTAAAAGTGGAATAGAAATTAAAAATTGGAGAAAAATATTCCAATAATAATATTCTACATTATCAATAGTAAATGCATATTTTAAACAATAGTAAAGGTAAATTAAAACTGGAACGGAAATATTTCAATAATAATATCTACATCATCAATTAAAAATTGAACGAAAATTAGGTAAAAATATCACTGCATTTGATATTCTAATTGACTAATTGACGGAAAATAAAAAAGAATAATTGGCTGAAAATGTATTTGATATTACTAATTGACTGAAAATATAAAAGGATAACTAATTGAGTGATATTCTATCATTATATATTTTCACCCAAGTAACCCGTCCTGATGGATTGAAGGTGTTAGTTCTAGACGATGAACAAGATTGTGTTGCCACTACCATTGCCATTTACAAAGAGCTTTCAATAATGTGTAAATATAATTGGTGATATTAAGTTTTTTTTAAAATGAAAAAATTGCTATAAATTTAGACAAAAAAATATATCTTCCATACAAATGCTTTATTTAAAAAAAATTATTCATTATAAAAAATTTTAAAAGAAATATAATTTCATTAGTTATATTATCTTTATTTTATACAATTCAAAGATTCATTAGCTTCAAATTTATTAATTTATTATATTCACCACATTGTCCATTGTCTTCTTTTTACACTATCTTGTAATTAAATATCAAAGTTATAATACAAAACATGTTTATATATTTATTTACCAAGTATTTTATACAAATATAATACATATTAATATTTTGTTCAATACTTTCACATGATAACATACGACACACATCTCACAATACATGAAACATGTAGGGAAAAAACTGCCACTACTAAATATCAATAGGTGTTTGTAAGATAAAGAGTTTATATTACAACTAAACTCTCAGTCATATACACAGCAAGGCAACTCTAAAGCTTCCTACACCATAATCTCATCATTGCATGATGAATCCCTATATGTTGCCATCAGTAACCTAATTGCACATGACACACTACCAATAATAATAATAAAAAAAAAAAAAAGACATGTACTGAAGATGAAAACAATGACAATGTTACCCAAAAGAGAATTAAGAAGAATTAGAAAAATTTAAATCAAAAGTAATATTTATTTAGACTGTTGCTTTAAGACTAACTATTTAGATTAGCGTTATTACAAAATTGCAAACATTTATTTTAGTGACAATTATAATCAATCTCTCATATACTATCTTGAATTTATATACTTTAAATTACTGATTTAAATAAACAAAATTCAATATTTATTTACCTATGCATAAACATCTCCTATATAATATTGCATTAATATACTTTGAAATACTTATTTAAAAATAATCAGTAAGCATTATCCCATTCGCGCAAAGCGCGTAAAAAAATTAGTAATAATAATAATAATAATAATAATAATAATAATAATAATAATAAGAAACAGTGTAAAATAGGCTATCAAATTTGTACTATTTGTGTAATTAGATTATTAAACAAGAAAAAAAAAAAAAAAAGTAACCGAACCATTAAATGCATGTTCGTTACAAAACATGTGCAATTTAATGTGCAATTAGTCTCAAAAAAAAAAAAAAATTGAACCATTAAATGCATGTTCGTTACCAAAAATGTGCAATTAGTCTTTGGAGTTGCCGCTGGATTATTCTTCTTCTAAGAAGCTAGAAAACTAGCTACTTGATTAGTCGAGTTAATTCCATTTTTGGTTAGATTTATAAGTGACATTCCACTTTTAGTAATTTTTTTCAAAATATTTACATTTGGTCTAAGTATTAATGTGGCCGGCATGATCATTTTTGATCATTTATTAACAAAATCATTTAAATTCGCAAAAATACAAGAGCATTTCGCTCTTCAAATATGGATTTTTTAAAAAAATTATAAATTAAAAATATAGCAGATTAACCCACTTTGTAAAAAAAAAAAAAAAGATTAAAATGTCATTTTATTTAACATCATTTCAACGATTTTGTTGACGGATGATAAAAAATGGTCATGTCACAATAATTTTAGGACCAAATGTGAATGTTCTAATAAAAAAAAAAAAACTAAAAGTAAACTATTACTTATAAATTTAAGATAAAAAATAGAATTAACTCTGATTACTCCGTTGTTATTTGGTAAGCCTGTCCATGCTTGTTTCTTGTTTGGTTCTTTCCTCTTTATGAAAGATGATTATTAAATTACCAAACAGATTATTGGATATGATTATTGGGCTAAATTTCGTTATACCATGTATAATTAATCACAATCAATATATCTATGACTATATATGTTCTCAAAAAATTTTAATTAATTAAAGATGATGTGTCTTCCCCTTAATTAATCAAAATTATATGATCACTAGACGATTATCTTGATATTTCAGGCATCAATTTTAAAGCCTAAAAACAATTATGCAACAATGTGATAAACAATTCCAAGTATACTCCCAGGAAAGTTGGTTGGAACAGAGCCTCATTAAAAACCAACTCCTTAGACATAGTAACACTTCAAGAGAACTAGTAGCACATTGGCCACTTCCTGAGAAACTTTTTCCCGGTTCATGTTTTCTTACACTAACAGGGCGTTTGGTTGGAGAGGGGGAATTACGTGGGAAAAGAATTGCAATTCCATGGGAGATGAATTACTGGGAATAAAGTGAGAATTTAAATTCCAGTGTTTGGTTTACAGGAATAGAATTAGGGAATTTAAATTCCAATGTTCGGTATACATGGGAATTGAAAGGGAATAAGTAGTATAAAGTAAAAAAATGTCCATTGTTGTTGTTAGACATTAATTTTAGGTAAAAAAAAAAAAAAAAAAAAAAAAAAGGAATGGGTAATTTGACTCATCACTATCTTTCTTTTTTTTTTTTTTTTTTTTTCCTAAAACCTCAGGAATTAAAATCCGATGGGGAGATGGGATTTTAATTCCATAAAAATGGGGGAATTGCAATTCCTTTCAACAAAACAATGGAATTTTGTGGCCTTTGGAATTAGGTGGGAATTAAGTGGGAAGAGAATTTAAATCCCCTTCAACCAAACGCCCTGTAAAGGCATAATTGATGAGTAATCTTTCCAAATATTTAATAGTTCACATATGGAAAGACTTTTAATCTCAAGTGAGCATTCTAGACGGTCTAAAGGTGCTTGAACATAATGCACTACCGTATAATTCCACACACAAAGTTCACCTTAACAAAGAATTATTATAATTCCTAACTTATGCAATTCCTAAAGGCATAATTAAATTCACATAACTAGAAAATATAATGTTATGCATGGTTGCAAAAACCGCGCCTAGGCGCCCGGCCGCCGCCGCGAAGAACCCTATATTTTTTATTTTTTATTTTTTTTGCGTTTTAAATTGTGAAAAGTTCGGGAAGGCATAACTTTTGACTCGGTTGTCCGTTTTGGACAATTTTTTTTTTAAATCGCGAAATTTTTCGAGATCTATCCACCGCAAATAGCCAAAGGCGGTTTGGTCCACTAATTTCTCAAAAAAAATGCTTATTTAGCTCTTAATTTTAGTTTTTTATGTATTTAGATGGTTTAAACAATCTTTTGAACACTTTTACAACCACTTTCGTAAATAGTTTCTAAGAAATAACTATGGAAACCTTATGTTTTATTACTAAATTTTAAAAAATTTTATTTTTTTATTTTATTTTTAATTAAAAAAATAAAAATAATAAAAATAAAATAAAAAAATCGGCGCCTAGGCGCCCCCTTGCCACCTAGGGGGCGCCTAACTTTTTTTTTTTTTGCAACATTGATGTTATGCTAGTGAACAGTACAGTTATGTATGCAATTCAATAAACTCATATCTAGATAAATTGTACATCATAATAACAATTTAAAATGAGCTATAATATTATTATTCAAATAACAACATAAATCCAAAACTTAAAGGATTATAAAATTTGAATAACAATTTATAATAACCATATACTTTTCAATTATTGAAAAGTTTTAATTTGCAGGCCCAATACAAAAATGATCAATGCATATGGTAAACTTTTACGAGAACTACTTAAAATTGTAATTCTAACCATATCAAAACCATATGATATGTTGACATTTACAAATTAAATTCTCACAAACTAAATTGCATAATTTAAACCATAATATTATGCATTTAATTTAATTATATACATAAAACAAACTCAAAAATATGAATATAAAATCAAATATTCATACTCAATCAAAGTGGGCATCACAATCCAAAAACAATAATGATAACAATCTTACGATACATTGATTCTTCAATTCAAAAATTGGTAATCGTTATTACTATAATAATAATAATAATAATAATAATAATAATAATAATAATAATAATTATTATTATTATTATTATTATTATTATTATTATTATTATTATTATTATTATTATTATGTAACAGTAATAACGGAACAATTAATTTCTTCAATCATAACCCCTGACATAACTATAAAATGTTACAAGATATTATCATTATTAACACATATTTTGGATCAATAATGAAATGGTTTCAAAATTATGATTTTAAATTATACTATCAAAATCCAAAACACGATAGTAACGGTACAAATCATTGATCCATCGGTTCAGAAATCAATAATCGTTATTACTATAATAATTCTAATAATTATTATATAACAGTAATAACGGGATACTCAATTTTCTTAATCGTAACCGAACAACATTTAATATTAATAATAATTATTATTATTAAATGTTACATAATATCATCATTATTACCATAAGAGTTTTGGATAAGAAAATTCAATAATAATCTCAAAATATAATTCCTAACATCAATAATCAAAATCATTATGGCAACCGTGATACAAAAAACACACTACATAATTAAAAATATTATCAAATTATGGCAAAATTCAAAAATTGCAATGAATAGCCATAATAATCACATAATATTATAACAATCAAGAGATTTAACATAGAAAAACAATTACTAACACTGCAAGCCTTTAAAACATTTTGAAAATTTAAAAACTTAATAAAAATCCGAAAATCAATAGTGTTGAATAAAATATAATAACTGACATTTTAAACTTTAATGAATATATATAAAGACATAAAAAGCAGTTCTTGACTAAAACTTTATGATCTTACTAATTACCATAACAATGACTGTTAAATGCAAACGATTGCAATAATCACCGAACATCTCAATATATCATCCAATCAGGGCAATTAGTCACAAAATATAGCAATTTACCTTTTACCATAAATAATGTACCAACATAATAACAATATGCATTAAAGCAAATTTCAGCACAAATTATTATGAAAAACTTTTGATCTTAATGTGCTAATCTTCATGCACTACCGTAGATGTACTAAACCTTATATACTATTATAAACGTAATATGCTAAAGTTCAATATTCTAAGGAATTTAAATAATTCCTAAAATATGCTTTTGTAAGGCATAAATATAAATTGCATAATAAAAAAGCAAACTAAATATTATGCTTATTGTACAAAACATGCATATTACAAATACATAAACTCATATTAAACAAATAATATGCACAAACATTATAACAATTTAAAACATATGGGCATACTAAATAATAAAATTTAAATTCAACTTCAGATTATAATTTGAATAAAAATTTTTATTAAAAACAATATAAACAATGCAGATTACAAGCCCAAAACCATTTATACAAATATTTATCATAAGCAAATATTAATGAAAACAAACATAGGCCCAAAATTTTATTTTATTTTATGAATATAATGGGTTAGGCCCAATCTCCAGACCCAACCCATCTATCCCCTTATCTGTATGAACCAAACAATTAATCCAACCATAACCCGAGCCGCGGCAAATTATGCTGTGCATCCGTATGCACCATGCATGGTGCATACGGATGCAAAAACGACGTCGTTTTAATAAAACGCGTGTCTCTCCTTTAAAAAAAAAAATCAGGTTCGATTCCCAGCAACAACATATGAACTAAAATTCCATAAATCCATAATCGATGAACTATAATTCCATAATCTAATCTATAAACTAAAAATTCCAGAATAAATGAACTAAAATTCCATAATCTATAAACTAAAATTTCAGAATCGATGAACTACAATTCCATAATCGATGAACTATAATTCCATAATCAATGAACTATAATTCCATAATCTATAAACTAAAATTCCATAATGAATGAACAATATAATGTTGTTGCTGGGAATCGAACCTGAATTTTTTTTAAAAGAGAGACTGCGTTTTTTAATAAAACGACGTCGTTTTGGCATCCGTATGCACCATGCATGGTGCATACGGATGCACAGCATAACGATTGCCTAGCCGCTGCTGATCGGAAAAGGATGGGAGAAAGCTGCGGTGTATAGCGGGAGAGAGAACGCCAGAATGGGACCCGGCCGGAGCACCGCCGCTCGCCACCGTCACCCGAGACCTAGCGCCGCCATCCCTCCGCCATCTCCCACAGCCGCACCAACCAACCGTGGCCAACAAGCAGAGGGAGTACGATGGAGACAGTGTCGCCGCCCACGGTCTGCCAGCCTCGTTGTTTACCAGAAAGGGCAGCGATGACGCTACCGCCGGGAACCGTGCTTCGCCGTTGTCATCCAAGCCCCGTCGCCTGCTGTTGCCAGAAGAAAGGGAAGCAGCGACGTCGCTCGGAACCAGCTTCGCCGCCACCGCCTGTCATCTACATCGGTAACCGGAGAAAATGGCGCACTGACGACCATCTGAAACCGTTACATGGTCGTCGACCGAAGATCGGAAACGGCAAACAAATCCAGCGAATGCAAAAGGCAGCATGTTCAATTTTTATTTTTATTTTTTATTTTTTTTCAAAAACATTTGTATATTTCGAAAATACAAATTATACAGAAAAACGGAGCAATATGAATACAGAACAATATATATCCATATATATTTACACACATACGGCATACTGGATTTTGGATTCATATATAAAACAAATTCATAGGAAATCATTATATCCAAATATTCAAATTGCATATATATAAGATATTTATTCTGTTTTTCAGAATAGATTATTGCAAAACATAAGCAACTTGAACAACTAGGCAGAGATAAAAAGGCTTTGATACCAAATGTTAGAAATATACAAATCAATACATGTAAATATGTAATCTAACCTTGATAGCGGAAGCATATGATTGAGCATCTCCAGCCATAGTTGTAATCTCTGTTGCATTGCTTTGAAGAACAGTAAAGAACTGTGTTTTGTTTACCACTTGGTCTCCTATTCAACTAGATGGTGTAGTCTATAAAACTGTATCACAAGAGCAGTGTGAGGACCTATGCTTAAATAGTCTGTGTGCAATCATTATAGGCTCCGTAACGAAAACAATTATGTCCGTTTTAAACCACAATCATAATGGCCATAATTTGCTATTTACTTGCACCACTTAATGGTGGCATAATGATAATGGAAAATGTTACACATCGGATAACCACAGATATTTCTAGACTAACCTCTTTGAACCATCTCCAATCCTTCCGCAGTATATCTTGGCCGGCTAAAATTGATCGCCAACAGGAGCTGGGGTTGGCTCCTATTTTTGCCTTAAAAAAATCATCATTCGGGAAATATCTAGCCTTATAAATCTGGGCTGCCAAAAATGTAGGATTTGTTAATAAACGCCAACCTTGCTTCGCAAGTAAAGCAATATTGGTCTTATTTAAATCCTTAAAACCAAGTCCTCCAACCGATTTGGGTTTACACATCCGTTTCCAAGAAAACCAACAGACACCCCCACATTGATTACCACGGCTGCACCACAAATATTGATTCATTATCCTTTCAATGTGATCACAAAATGATGAAGAAAGATAATAAATGCTCATAGTATAAGTTGGTAATGCCTACACAATACTTTTCAATAACACTTCTTTACCTGCTCCGGAAAGAATTTTCTTGTACCAACTTCCTAGACGGTGCCTTAATTTTATTTTGAGATAGGAGAAAATTTTCCATTTATTACGACCAATTCCCATTGGCAAACCCAAGTAAGAACCAATATTTGCGGCAACATTAACATTCAGAACACGAATAACGCCATTTCGAGCAACATCTCCTGTATTCCGGCTAAAGAAAATAATATAATAGAGGGTAAATAAGGAAAATCATTAAAAACTACTAAAATCAAAATAATATGAATCATTCATTTTAAGAAATAATTATACCGATATTTTTTTTTGTTTCAGTTAAGGGCCTAAAAGTAATTATAGTAGATTTGTACCGGTTAACTAGTATTCATATTAGTTTGGGCGGGAAAGTTGAAGATGAGGATTTTACTTTTATTAATATTATAGGTATAGGCATTATAGATTATAGATTATAGATCATCGATAGATTAGATTATAGATTATAGATTATAGATATTATAGATTATAGATTATAGATATATTGTAAATTATATATATATATATATATATATATATATATATATATATATATTATAGATTAATTAGTATTCATATTAATTTGGGTGGGAAAGTTGAAAAGGATGATTTTACGTTTATTAATTAATTAATATAATAATAATAGAATTATGGATATTATAGATTTTAGATCATAGATTATAGATTATAAATATATTATAAATTATAGATATAGATATGATAGATTGGTGTAAATAATAATTAATAAATTATTATTTTCGTATAAAATTATACAAAATTTCAAAGTAATTTTTTCATTTATTACGCAGAATTTGTTTCCATTATTCTCACAATTATAATGATTTAATTATACTAAGAATTTGGTAACCATTTTCCATTTTCAAGTACCAATTGACTTTAATTTGTGGTAACAATTCATTAGATATTAGTTAATTTTCATATAAAATTTTGTTACAAATTAAGCTTTATTTATTTTTGTACAATTAATTAGTATTCAAATTAGTTTAGGCGGGAAAGTTGAAGAGTAGGATTTTACTTTTATTAATATTCCTATTATTATAAATAAATTATAAATTATAAATATGGTTATTACTTAGGATGTGTTTGGTTTCATGTGTTTACACATCAGGAATGAAATTCAAACTCATAGTTAGTGTTTGGTTGACAATTTTTTAAAACACAATTATGAGATTTAATTACCCTCAATTAAAAGCATTATCCCATAATTAAAAACCGGTATCATTCCATTTTATTGGTAATCTAATTTTTTAAGTTTGGATTAGTGCTTTTAGATTTTTCTTTTGTTTTTTTTTTTTGTTCATGTTTTGGATGTCATTATATTAGGATCAATTGTCTTGATTTTTTATTTTTGTATTTTTAAAACCTTTATTCCTATTATACTGTCATAAATAACCAAACATCAGTATTGATAATCATTCCAATTTCACTCTACTACCAAACATGAAAAATATTTTTACCAAAACTCTTTACTATTACCAAATATTTGATTTCAATTCCCATTCTGATTCTCATGTGCAAACCAAACACACCCTTAGGGCTTGTTTGGTTCACGGAAAATATTTTAAGGGAAGCGGAATTGAAATTCCATGGAAAAACAATTACTATGAAGATGAATTTCATTGTTTGGTTGGTGTAAAAAGAATTACTGGGAATACTAATTCTATTGTTTGGTTAGATTTGAAATGGTAAGGAATAACGAGTATAAAGACCTATATGCCCCTACAAATTAATAAAAGTAATATAATTAAAAAAAAAAAAAGTAAACAAGGGTAAAATAGGCATTCCATCTCACTTTTTCTTCCCATCTTCCATGGAAAACAAAATCCTTGGTCCAACCAAGGATTTTGTTTTCCTCAAATTTGAGGAATTCATTTTCCAATGGAAAATGAATTCCATGAACCAAACACAAGAAAACAACATTTTCCTCCACTTTAAGAAAAATGTTTTCCTTTGAAAAACATTTAAGGAAAACATTTTCCATGAACCAAACATCCCCTTATTATTTACGGTTGTAATTCAATAATATTACTTTGGGCAAATAATAATAATAATAATAAGGAAAAAGTGTAAAATAAGCTAACCCGTCAAATTTTTACTATTTGTGTAAAATGCTGAACAAAAAAATGCAATTAAATCATTTAATGTTATTACAAAAAATGTGCAATTGAACCATTTAATGTTCGTTACCAAAAGTGTGCAATTGAACTATTTAATGTATGTTATCAAAAGTGTGCAATTGATATTTTTAACGGGTAGAAAACAGGTTTCCGGTCATTTTTTCTTATGACATGTTCAAAAAAAAAATTATATTTTAAATTTCTTTGACAATTTTACTATATTAATAAAATTAAAAATTAAATTTTCTTTTGAAAAAAAAAAAAAAAGGAGGCAGCCCTCCTCCCCCAAGCCCCTTTTTTATAACTTGCAATTGGATAGATATACACGTCACGATGTTGAAAATAATCCACCAACAAGTCTTTGCCCATTGATATGCCGATGATATCAACTTAAGTAATACTATAAATATTTGCGCCGCTCTGGTTAAATATATAGTATAGTAATTATTATTAAAATGGAATGCGCATCAAAAATGTAAAAATTCGAAATTGTATTACATAATAATTAATTTTAAACCTTAGAAGCCTTGCCCCTCAAGGAAATTCCTTATGAAGTCTCCATTTTGAGCCCGATATTTTTCAAGAATCCCGAATACCTGCGTCTTTCCAACTATAAAAACGTGCTGCGGTTGCCTCTCAAACCCCCACTCTCTCCCCTATCTTCCCTCTAGCAGTCTTCGCTGTGCAGTGAGGTTAGAAACATTCTTTTTTTTGTTCGTAAATTTTAAGGGTTTTTTGGTTGATTTCTGTTGTGGGTGGCGTCTTGTGTTCTTCTTTCTGAGCCTGTGAATTTAGAAACATTTGTTTGTTGATATATATAATAAAAAACAAAGGGGTTTTAGGGTTTTTTTAGTTGATTTATATTGTATGTTGCATCGTGTGTTCTTCCTGTGAGGGTATAAACATTCTGTTAGTTGTTCATAAAAAAACAAAGGGGTTTAAGGGTTTTTTTTTTGGTTAATTGATCTCTGTTGTATGTGGTGTCTTGTGTTCTTCCTGTGAACCTTTGAGGTTATAAACATTCCGTTGTTCATAAAAAAACAAAGGGTTTTAAGAGTTTTTTTTGGTTGATTTTTGTTATATACGGTGTCTAGTGTTGATTGCAATCTTTGACAGTAAAAAAAGATAGAAAAGATTTGATTTTTTATTTGTTTTTGTTTATCCCAGTTTATCTTTTGGCTTTGTAGTGTTTGTTTACCCCAAGTTGCAGTCTTTGAGTGACAAGGAAACTCGCATGCATTAGAATCCTAACCATAGTTTACCTCCTTAGGGTTGCCCTAGTTTTTGGCTTCTTAGGGTTAACGGCGGGGTTAAGGATTCTGTCTTTAAAGTTTGGGATTCGGAGTATTGGAAATTAGGGTTTTTGAATGTCTAATTTGTAGGTCTCTTTAAGATCAGAAATTTACTGCACCTTGTGTTTACCACCATTATTACATGTTTTTTGATGCAGAGATGGCAGGGACCCTCTCTACTGAGACTGTGGGGAAAGTCTTTTCTCAGCAGTATTACACCATTCTGCGTATTAAGCCTGAGGAAAGCTACAAATTCTATGAAAATTCAAGTGTGGCAACCTGGGATGATGCCAAGGATTCTGTGACAACACTTGATGTAAGTACCATGTCACTGTTCTTTTCGATTTTCATTATTCCATTCTCTTTTTCTAGGTTGCCTGTTTCTTGAAACTGTTAATGTTGTCCTGTTTGTGTTTTTTGTCAATTTTCATGTTCTGCAACACATGTTTCAGGGAATTTGCGAGATGATCATGGCTTCCAACTTCAAGGGCTGTCCGGTTGAAGTGAAAGATGTTCACTCCCAAGATTCCTTACAAGGAAGCATTCTTGTTGTGGTTACTGGTCTTGCCACCTGGAAAGACAATTCGCGGAGAAAATTTAGCCAAACGTTTGTTCTTGCTAAACATAGTACTGGTTTCTTTGTCATGAATGATATTTTGCGGTTTTTTGATGACAAAGAACCAAAATCCCCATTGGTTGCTGATTCAGGTAGTTATATATGTATGTATATCTTTAGTTATAAACTAGTCTGTATATAGTACATATTAATTGGATAATGTTGCATTCGTAGAAACATTAAATAATGTCTCTTCAGAACCCGCCCAAGAATCGGTTGATATATCCATACAAGTGGAAGAATCCTCTACTGATGCTGATGGGAAGAGTGCTTCTGCAGATTCAATTGATGTTAAAGTAACAGTCGAAGAAGTTGCAGAAACTCGGCCTAAGCAAACGGTTTCTGAGGTTGTTTCCGACGTGAAGGATCCTGCTCCTAAGTCATCTTACTTAGAAATGGTTAGTATATATGTTTTTCTTATAGAATTCCACAAATATGGTGCGTAAAGTTTTTGTTTATGTAGTTAGGAATAATCATACCGTGTTTTACTGTAGTTGTCGAAGGGGAAAACATCCTCGACCCCTGCACCAACAACCCGGTTTGTCAGGGTGTCTGCTTTCGATGATCTCTCGGGGCAAGAAAAGGCGAAACCACTTGCTGCAGCACAAAAAGGTTCGCCTAAGGCCATGTCTGTGGCGGCTTCCACTGCCGACAATGTGACCAAAGACGAAGCTCCTCCAACTCCAACCAAAACTGCAGCAGAGACTATTCGTGCCCGTGAGTGTAAAATCAGTTTTTTTTGGTTATGTTGTATATAACGCGTGCATATATTGCATACTGAACCATTATCGTCGTGTTTAATTTATATGGTTTCCAGCAAAGGGAATATACGTTGGGGGATTGCCACCGAATACAACCGTAAATGATCTCACCGATGCTGTCAAGAAATTCGGTAGAGTCAGAAACGTTGAAGGTGTTCAAGTCGTCGTGTTGGAGGATAAATACTGCTATGGATTTGTACACTTCCAATCTGCTGATTCTGCAAAGAAGGCAGTTGAGGTAGTAACTTAATTAAGACCTTGTTTAGTACTCCTAAGTCATATAGTGTCTCAAGTATATATATATATAAATCATCTTGGATTCTTTCAGGCTCAAGGCATCACTGTAAAAGGAAAGGAGGCTTACATTTCTTACAAGAGACTTGGGAGGAATAATGCAAGAGGTAATACAAAAAATGGGTCAAATTTCAATTTGTTTTCTTGATTTTCGTGCCTTTACCAGCCTCCGCCCAACTCGAACACAATTCAAAATTGACCACGGTTGAGTTTGTTTAGGAATATGAGTTTGTCTTGTACTAGGAATGGGAGTGAAGCGGGTGGAGGATTATATGCCTATAAATGTATTGGTTTTATCTCTAAGGGGTTGTGTCAGCACTAACACCATTACTATGAATATAAGAATTGTTTCACCCTCGTGGGTGTAGGCACTTTGCCGAACCACGTAAATCTTGCTTTTCTTTACCCTTATGCCATTATCAGTGTTGTAAAACTCGGCTGCCTAGCCGCCTAGGCGCTAGGCGGCCACTTGCCTTGGAGTTTTGGCCTATAGGCGGCCAAAACTCGGTCGGCCGCCTAGGCGGCCGCCTGGGCGGTCAAACTCGGCCGAGTCGACCGATTTCGTCCGATTTTGACCGTTTTGACCGATTTTGATCGATTTTGTCTAATTTTGACCGATGTCGTCTTTCATTAATTATTGATTTTAATATTATTATTGACATTATGACTTATAAATTATCATTATTTCATTTATTTAGATGTGTTATTTGAGTGAACGTTGAAAACAACCTCATTAAAATTGTCGAACTACAAGTCTTACACTATTTTTTTTAATTTTTTTGGTGCCCGCCTAGCGCCGCCTAGAATCCGCCTAGGCGTTAGGCGCTGCCTGGCCGCCCGACTAGCGCCTAGTGCAACCTTGGCCATTATTATTGTTTCTTGTTCTTGTTAATCTCAACAACCACAAACTTGTGATATATGCAGCTGCTGCAAACGGCAATGACAACCGGGGCAGGTCTCCATCGGGCAGAAGCAAACCCAATAGCCGAGCTCCATCGTGCAATGGCCATTCTAGCAACGGTGAGACTCACCATTCGGGCGCAAACCAGCACAACAACAACAACAACGAGAATGGACACAAAAGTTTAGATGGAAGCGGTGGAGAAGCCGATGGGTGGATTGAACCGAGAAGGAGGAGGAGGAGAGGGAGGGACCAAAGGAGCAATGGCGAAGCACTTCGAGATCACACAAGTGGCACTGCAGCCACTAGCCAACAGTAGAGAGATATCTTCTTTTGTTTTGTTTTAAAAGGCTTATAGTTTTTTTGGTCCTCTTGGAACTATTACTATCTCATTGAAATTATTGAGTTTTCTTCTTTAACCTAAATTGCCTATGAGATATGATCATCGAATCATATATTTTCTTATATATTGTGTCTATATATAGTATGTGTTTTTATATATGCTACCATAAATAATGAAAATATATTATGGAAAGCTATAATAACCGATAATATATTATAGAAACAAATATGATATTTTTCTCCTGTAAATTTACTTCATAGTGTTCGTATCTTTAAACTTAGAAAAAGCATCATGTAAGATATAAGACCTAAATTGCCTGAGTTATGATCATATATTTCTTATTGTGTGTCCATATATATGACCATATGGACCATATATAGTAGGTTTGTTTATATAGAAAATATTACATGTACTCTTATTTATGCTTTCAAATTTCTACTCTCACACTTAGGGGGTGTATTCAATCATGACTTTTGTAGAGTTTTAAAGACTTTTAAAATGATAGATTTTAATAAACTTTGATTGACTTTCATAGAGTCCTTCAAAAATTTTTAAAACTTTATAAGACTATCTAAAAGTCTATATAAAAAACATTCATAGACTTTTATTAACTTTTTATTTTAAAAAGTCTACAAAAGTCATTGAAATTCTAAATTGAATACATCCTTACAAACTTTCAATGATTTTGATTCTTATCATTTACAATTTTCTTACAAAACATTTATAATATATCATAACATTCTTCTTATTATATAGTTCTTCACCCACATCAACATTCTCAACATTATTATTTTTATCCATAGTATGCTGAGACTTATATGCTAGTTACTTATATATATTATTAATAAACATCAACAAAAAAAAAAAAAACTATTTCATTAGAAATTCATAACAATATTGAGCAATAAAATTTATAATAAAAGATAGTTAGGATAAAAAATTCATAGAAAAAAATAAAAATCAATATAAACAAGCAATAATGAAGTAAAAATAATATTATTTCGAATTTTTAGATGAACATTCTAAAGTTTAGGAGAGAGAGAAAAATTGGTAGAGTTTATGTATAACGAAAATATAGGATAATGAAGAAAAAATAATTTTATTGAATTTAGATAGGTTCATATAGAGCCGTCAAAAATGGGTTTTACCCGTCGGGTCGACCCGTCTCGTACCGCCATAGGTAGGGGATGGGTTCTTCAAATTTTGATCCGCCAGGAGGCGGGCTTTTTAGCCCGTCCCGCCTGGGTCATGGGTCCAGGCGGGGCGGGTCAGGCGGGTCACGGGTTTAGCCCGCGACCTGCTAATACATATATATTTTGTATATATATTTAGTATTTAATACATGTTATTTTGGTTTGTATAATTGTGTTAGTGTGTTATAACTTATAGGATTATAGATTTATAGGAATACAATACTAGGTAGTGTTACTGTGTTAGTGTACTGTATGTCTGTACAGTGATTCTTTTTTTTTTTTTTTTTAAGGATATTGTACAGTGATTTTTTTAAAAAAAAAAAATTAACACAGCGAAAAATTTTGATTGGCGGGCTAGCCCGCCCCGCCAGCGGGCTTTGACATGGCAGGGCGGGCCGGCCACATTCCAAGCCCGCTAAGAGGCGGGCTTTTTAGCCCGTCCCGCTACGAGGACGGGCTTTGGTATGTTTTGGCCCGTCCCGCCCCGCGAGACCGTTTCGACGGCTCTAGGTTCATAGAGTTTAAATAGGGAGAAAAAAATAGAGTTTAAATAGAGAGAGAAAACATTCAAAAGTTGTTAGAAAGAGAATTTGAAATCTTGGGATTGATGATTGGATTTCAACTATTTATATTTGAGAAGGAAAAGTCTACAAAAGTCTTAAAATTAAAAAAGTCTACAAAAGTTCGTAACTTTTTGAATACCACATGACTTATAAAGATTCTTTAAAAGTCTTAATCGAATACCACACGACTTCTAAAGACTCTTTAAAAATCTTGATTGAATACCGTCTAACTTTTAAAGACTCTCTAAAAGTTTGAATTGAATACCTCCAAACTTTTAAAGTTCATAAAACCCTCTAAAACTCTATGAAAGTCATGATTGAATACACCCCCCTTAAAATAGACACTTAGGACTTATATGAAGAAAACAATTTATCAGAGTCTATCAGGCTACATTAAGAAGTAAATTTGAGGAAATAAGATTAGGAATATATGTAATAGAACTCGTGTTCATTTATTTAATCGGTACATGATAATACCACCATTATCAATACAATTACGAAGTCAAAAAGGTACTACTACCATCAATATCGTTTACTTTATACTAAAGGTTGACTAATGCAACTAAACGGTAATTTAATTAGAAAAAAAAAAAAAAAAAAAAAAAAAAAGAGGAAGAAAATTGGTAAGGGGTTGTGAAAACACTAGTGTATTTCTTTGAGTAGTAAAAGTTTCAAACTGATCTGATTAGAAGCCCTTATTCAGTGTATTTATATACGTTGGAGCGATTAATGCCCAAATATGAACTAAATCCTTAATGGCCCGTTTGGTTCACGGAATAGGCCGGAAATGACATAGCATTCCTAGTAATAGGCCTATTCCTTTGTTTGGTAACTATTTCTATTACCAGGAATAATATTCCTGGTAATAGCCTATTACCTCAAATAAGGTAATAGCTATTACTAGGGCCCCCTGGTATTAGCCTATTACTGAACGCTCAGGAATAGATTTTAGAATCTATTTTTTTTACCCTTTTCTTTAACCTAATTTTTTATCCTATATATAAATTTATCCTATTTCACCACCGTCGTCGCCACCACCACCACCATCGCCACAACCGTCGCCGCCCCCACCACTTCCACCGCCACCACCACCACTACCACCCCAGCACCACCATCGCCACCACCACCATCGCTGCCGCCGTCGCCACCACCAGCACCGCCACCAGAACCACCACCCAGCAGCACCATCGCCACCACCACCACTACCACCCCAGCAGCACCACCACCACCATCACCACCACCGCCACCACCATCGCCACCACCACCACCACCGCCACCACCCTCGCTATCATCACATATTTTTATAAGGGTATTTATGTCTTTTAAAACATATTTCATTTCTATTCCTTAAATCAACCAAACACTGTAATATAATTCCTAAAGTCTATTCCTTCCGCGAATCAAACAATAGAATACAATTCCTATTCTATTCCTTGCCTATTCCATTCCTTATGGAATAACATTCCTATTACCTCAAAATTCATTCCGTGAACCAAACGTGCTGTAAAATCTTTCTGATTATTTACAAATTTATTGATTACAATTTTCAAAGAATGGAAAATAATATATTAAAGCATGGTACGTAATAAATCACACCCAGATTATACCTTCTCCCCCCCCCCCCCCCCCCCCCCCCCCCCCCAAAAAAGGTTGAATCTTATCTCCAACTCTAAGGGCCTTTCACACCTCGGCCCGACAAAACATTTGAGAGGATGTAAATTTTCAGTTAAGTTGGCATTAATCGTTTGTGATGGAAGAACAGAAAGATATGATCTAACAGACTGGAAAAGTTGACTTTATTCATCAAGATGACAATATATATACACAAGTATGGCTCTAACCGTTCTAACTACTTAGCCATGATGGATTTACATAAAGGCCCTTTAGCTTTTCATGCAGCAGTGTTGTTCTCTCCTAATACCCCCGTAAACTGGAGTATGATGATCCTGAATGCCCAGTTTAGATGTGAACAATTGATAGGATGAGATTGAGAGAGCTTTGGTAAAACCGTCTGCAACTTGATTTGACGATGTCACTGAGAGAAGTTTGATGAGCTCTTGATTAAGCTTTTCTCGCACGATGTGGCAATCTATATCTATGTGCTTTGTACGCTCATGGAACACGTGGTTCTCTGCAATGGCAATCGTGGATTTGTTATCGCATAATAGGGCAGCAGGCTTCTGTGGTTCTATCTGCAAGTCATGCAGCAGTGTTGTGATCTACTGGACTTCACAAATGGTGGCTGCCAAGGCACGATATTCAGCTTCGGAGGACGAACGAGAAACCGTGGCCTGCATCTTTGATCTCCATGATATAAGTGTAGAACCCAAAAAAATATAGAATCCTGTTATAGACCTGCGAGTATCTGAGCAAGATGCCCAGTCAGAGTCTGAGAACACATTGAGTTGCATCCTGCTGGATTTCAGATAGAACAGGCCTTGGCCACGGGCCTTCTTGATGTACCCGAGAACTCGGTGTGCTGCTGTCATATGCTCAGTTGTTGGTTTGTCAACATATTGGCTAAGTTGTTATACAGCGAATGTTATGTCCGGTCTTTTGCAGTAAGGTAGAGTGGCCTGCCAACAAGACGCCTGAAGGCAGAAGCATCGTTGAGGATGGTGCTTCCTTATTTGGTCAAGCGAATTCCAGGAACCATAGGAGTATTAACCGGCTTGCAATTGATAAAACCTGCCTCATCTAGAATGTCCAAGGCGTATTTTCTCTGACATAGGATCCGGCTTTCGTCATGTGAGCTTCGATTCCCAGAAAATAACCCAATGAACCGAGATCTTTAATCTTGAAGGATGTGTCTAGGAAGGCTTTGAGTTCTTTGATTAACTGTAAATTGGGGCTTGTTACTAGTATGTCATCCACGTATACAAGGATGGCAATGAAGTCTTTAGCATTCCCTTTAGTAAATAGAGAAGGATCAGATATAGATTGCTTGAAACCTCTATGAATTAGTGCATTACTTAGCTTGGCATTCCATTGCCGGCTAGCTTGTTTTAGGCCATAGAGGGATCTCAACAGCTTGCATACTTGTCCTGGATGTTCTCCTTGAAACCTGGGTGGTGAGACCATGTATACCTCCTCATCTAGATCTCCATGGAGGAACGCATTGTTGATGTCTAACTGATGAATGAACCAATCCCGGGAGGTTGCCATGGCTAGGAAGGTGCGAATGGTAGTGATCCTTGCAACTGGTGAAAAAGTTTCAATGTAATCTATTCCCAATTGCTGAGTGTAGCCCTTGGCTACTAGCCTATCCTTGTGGCATTCTACTGAACCATCGGCCCTTAGATTTACCTTATACACCCACTTACACCCTATAGGTTTCTTCCCAGAGGGTAAATCGACTAGAGCCCAGGTGTTGTTGTCCTGTAATGCTTTAATCTCTGCTGCCATTGCTTCCCTCCAACAGCCGTGTAGTATGGCTTGATAATATGTTTGTGGCTCATCAATAGAAGTAACTGCCAAAACAAGCTTCTTGTGTGGCAAGGAGAGATGGTTGTGTGACACAACTTTGGATAGCATGTCAGGCGATGATCCCTGTGTCATAGCAGAGTCGCAATAAAAGTCAAGTAGCTTGCTTGGGGCACGGCAACATCGATCAGATCGCCTAAGTTGAGCAGGAGACGTGTTGCAAGGTTGAGCAACAAATTCTTGATCAGTGTGGCTGATGGGATCTTCTTGGTTACTGTCATGGATGCTGCAAGGTTGTGACACATCAAGATCTACTGGCTCATGCGTCTTTGGTGTATCCTGGAGATCTACTGGTTCATAAGATTGTATCATGCTAAGATCTGTTGGTTCATAAGGTCGTATCATGCTAGGACATGCTGGTTCATGAGACTGCGAAACATTGAAGTCTGCTGGCTTATGTGACATATTAGAATCCCTTAGATCATAAACATGTGGCTCCAAATTCATGTTCAGAGAAGCAGGGACATTGGGAAGTGAAGGCACTGCATGTGTAACTTCTTGACTGTTATCATCTTTATTTGACATGGGAAATTGAGATTCATTGAAGGTGACATCTCTTGATATAAAAATAGAACCATCCTCCAGATTGTACAACAGATAGCCCTTGATTCCGGCTGGAATGCCAATGAACATGCACCTTCTTCCTCTGGCTGCCATTTTATGTCTAGCATTTGGAAGGGTAGCAGCGTAGCATAAACAACCAAACACTCTAATATTACTGATGTTTGGATCATTCCCATACAATCTCTTGTAGGGACTTGACAAGGCAATAACTGGAGAGGGAAGCCTATTAATAATAATAAAAACTGCATGCATAATACAGTGCCCCCAAAATTCTAAAGGAAGATTAGCTTGAAATCGTATAGATCAAGCAACATTAAGGATACGTTGATGCTTACGCTCTACAACGTTTTGTTGCGGTGTGTAGACACATGAGCGTTGATGGATGATCCCATTCTCTAAGAAGAAATTTTCCATTTTAAACTCAGGCCTGTTGTCACTCCGAATTACTTTTTTCAAGACACCAAACTGAGTAAACACATAAACATGAAAATTCTTCACAAAATGCCTTGTTTCAGACTTGTTCTTCATGAGATGTAAGTATGTAACCAAGTGAATCTAGAATAATCATCAACCAAAGTCAAGAAATAATAGTCTCCTTTTAAAGAACGCACATGAAATGGCCCCCATATCAATGTGAGTCAAATCAAAACAAGCTTTTGAATTAGTAACACTTATTGGAAAAGGAGAACGTTTGTGTTTAGCCAAATGACATATATCACAAGCCACATTCTTATTTCTAGAAGTATCAATATCACATAAGAGATGAAGTTTGTTTGTTGGGAAATGCCCCAACCTTTGGTGCCAAATTTCTGGGCTGGCACACTGCATGTCATATTTCTAAGGTGGTAGTCTTGATGATTGCATCAAATAGAGACCCCCTTCTTCCCTAGCTAATCCAATTATCTGCCCATGATTCTCCTGGATCAAGCACTGTTTGGACATGAAAGTTAGTCTATAGGCAGCATCATGAATTAATTTGCTCACAGAAATGATGTTGAACTTGAATAGGGGAATATATAGTGCTTCTTTCAAACATAGGCTGTCACTGAATCTCATATCTCCAATGTACTTAACAGAAACACGTTGCCAGTGGGAAGGTTCACTTTAATTCCATTAGCTTCATGATAGTTATCAAGAAAATCAAGAGAAGATACAATGTGGTTCGTAGCTCCTGAGTCAAGAATCCATGTAGAATTATTCAAAGATAAAGAGTTAACCAGATACTTGCCTTCAGAGGAGTGTGACTCATCAAATCTTGGAGTCAAGGCAATTGCAGCTGAATTTGGGCTAGATGATCCTTATGCTTGACTTACTTGAGTTTGCAGATAAGAGATGACTTTATGCAGCTGTTTGGGAGAGAAACCAAGATCTCCTGCACTGCTCGTTGCTGCTATAGCTTGTTGTTTGCCTTTGGATTTGAAACCCGGCACCCAACCTGGAGGGTAACTGTGTTTTTTGTAGCACTTGTCGATAGTATGGCCAGACATCCCGCAGTATGTGCACTTTTCCTTCATAGCATTATTCCTTCTACCATTGAATGAGTTTGGAACTGCTGCCAATGTTTCATCACTTATGAGGCCCTGCACAACATTAGATTGGTTAACATCAAGCCTTGCTAGAGTTAGATTAGTAAGGCTGATTTGCCTTTCTAATTTTTTTGCCATAACGAAGACTTTATACACATCCGGCAGTGGATATAAAATGAACACGTTGGATTTCAGATTGTTGTAGTCATCGTTGAGGCCTTGCAAGAACCATATCACTTGATCTGTGTCTCTCTCTTTTTTGATGATGTCCATGAGATCACAGCAGCACCTAGGAACGCACTTGCAGAGAGGAAATGGTCTCAGAGTGTTCATTTCCTCCCACAAAGTTCTGCATCTCGTATAATACTCATTAACAGAGATAAATCCTTGCTTGAAACCGTAGATCTCACTCTACAAACTTGAAATCCTCTGTGCATCCTGCTGAGAAAACCTGCGTCTTAGATCCTCCCATATGTCCTTAGGATTGTCAAAATGCATTAAGCTTTGCGCTATGGAAGGACGCACAGACTTGAAGATCCAAGAGCAGATCATTAAGCTTCATCGTCTCCAAGCGGCGTAGTGGCTCTGCTCTTTGCTCGGCGGTGGAGTGCTCCTGTCGACGAGTATCCACTTGTTCTTTTTCTCTAAGGCGATCCTCATTGATACACTCCACGTTCCGTAGTTCGCACTCCCGATCAACGCCGGACTGACGAGAATTGCCGATGCGCTGTCACTGGAGCTAAGAAACAATGGATTCTCCAACTCATGAGTGTTGTAATTCCTTTCGGACTGAGATAGATTCCTCTGTGGAATCGTTCCTGGAGCCGCTTGATCTGGTGATTGCGTGACTGGCGAAGCAGCGTCCACTCCTGGGCTACTTTTTCCATCGCCGGAGATGGCGGCGACGTATGAGATACGCCGGTGCTCTGATACCATTTCAATTAAGTTGGCATTAATCGTTTGTGATGGAAGAACAGAAAGATATGATCTAACAGACTGGAAAAGTTGGCTTTATTCATCAAGATGACAATATATATACACAAGTATGGCTCTAACTGTTCTAACTACTTAGCCATGATGGATTTACATAAAGGCCCTTTAGCTTTTCATGCACCAGTGTTGTTCTCTCCCAATATAAATCACTGTATGTAATTCAGTGGTTTGACATACATAGTCAAATGCTGGTGCGCACAAGAGATATGTCTATTTTAGGCATAATTTCCACATTGCCACATCTTAGTCTCTTTTCTCAAATACTGCCTATTAAATCATTAAGCTAAGTCCGTGCGGACCCAGATTATATATTCTATAAATATGGAACACGTTTTCAAAGATTCTAAGTTGACTGCACCGAGACTAAGAAGTTGATTAAGAACCAGAACCAAGTTCGGTAAAGAACGATCACAGAATTCATCATCCCAGGACTAGTTTTTAGGGCGTGCAAAATGCCCAAGAGCACAATGCCTCAATTTTTAAAGGGCTCCATATTTATTTTTGACCTAGCTACTTAAGAAATTATAAAAAATAAAAATAAAAATTAGCAATTAATTCTGAAACTCATCAATTTTTTCCCAATTCAATCACTCATCTCTCTCCTAATAATTAAGACCTAATTAATTGAGTATGCCACATGACAAAACCGTTATGTTTCTCCAACGGCACAGATGATATCTCAAGCCCTGAATATGTAGAGATAACTTCAAACATGTACCATTCACTAAGTCACCACTAATACTGCCTGAGGAATTGATTCTTCCTCCTAATAGATCGTTCTACTTGCATTCTAAACGATAGCGGCAGCCCAACTGGTAGCCACTAGCCATGTAGTTTCAATATTTTTTTTTTCTGTTTGTTTGGACTTTGGAGATAGTAGGTTAGTATGATTCTAATGGTTTGATTTTAAATATTGAGCTTATACTTTTGGTAGAGCTCCATTTATTTACAAGAATGAGGCAACAAAAATCCAATAAACGTCTTTGCATCATCCTCATTCCTCACCCATCATATATATTACTCACTACTACTAATACTTGATATATATATATATATATATATATATATATATATATATATATATATATATATATATATATATATATATATGAAGAAACCAAACTCAATTGATTAAAGAATGAATACAGTGCATGGAAATGTCCTTCCAGCTACATAAACCAGTGGTTGAATGTGCAGCACGTGCTACGGTGTGAGCTAGCACATTCACTGATCTACTAACGTATCTAACAGTACAAGCCCGAAAATTAGATAAGAGGTAACGACTATCTCTAATAACTGTACCTGTATAAGATAAATCCCGAGAAGAGTCATTGAAGAGTTGACAAACTTGTTGGCAGTCTGATTGGATGCAAATTTTTTTCCACTGCTTCTTCAATAACAAAGATAATGCTTCTTTAATTGCAAGGGGTTAGTGGTCAGGATACAGTTGCAATAATACTTGATATAATTAAATATATCATACATGATTACATCTACACGAACGCTATGAAACCATGAACCATTTGATTGGATCCACGACCAAAACGCCTCTACGTACAGCTATGTTTTTTTTTTTTTTTTGCTATTAAGGTAATATATATGTATGTATGTATATATGTATGTATGTATGTATGCACTGGGGTATCCCATGTTCTTGTAGGGGAATCATTTTCAGACACTCTTTCTCTTCATTTCCATGTCTATATCAGTGACGTGTCCGTTAATTTATCGCATTATTTCAAATAGATCTCTCTCTCCCTTAACTAGTATACTACGTGTCACATACTCACATTTGCCCACCTTTGTCTAATTGTCTTTCTAGGGTTAGAATAAGAAGGAGAGTTCTCGTGCAAAATTGTGAATAAATATAATCAATGACTCTTGAAATAAAATTATTACACAAAAATATGCATTTGAAAGTATAAAACTATGTATTTAAAGAGACAAAAACATACTACGTACATTTTAAGGTAAAAATTGTGAATTTGAAGGTATAAAGATATGCACTTGAAGACCAAAATTATACATTGGTCCATAACTATGCACTTGACACAAAATGTGCACTTGACATAAAATGTACACTTGAAGACACAAAAATGTACCATCAAAGGCCTTAGGTGTCAAAGTGAGGAGAAATATGACAGATCAATGGCTCTAAAAAAAGAGAGCTTCTAATCTACACGACGTCATCTTCTCCAGTAAACTATTTCTGATCTACTGTCTTTATATTTGTTCAAATCATGGAAGGCACAAAATTATCTCCTGGAAAGCACAATAGTGTGCACTGGAAAGCACACCAGTGTCCTTTGGAATGCTCAACAATGTGCTATAGAAGGCTCAACAATGTGCACTCCAAAACAAAACAATATGCACTTCGAAGGTACAACAATGTGTTCTGGAAAGCTAAACAATGTGTGGTCTAAGGCAAAATAATATGCACTTCAAAGGCACAACAATGTGCTCTTGAAGGCACCAAAGGCACAACAATGTGCTCTTGAAGGCACAACAATATGCTCTGAAAGGCTCAACAATGTGTTCTTGAAGGTCAACAATGTAAACTGGAAGATACATCAGTGTGCTCTGAAAGGCACAACATTGTGCTTTGAAGGGTAAACCATTGTGCTCTGCAAGATGAAAAAAAATGTCCTGAAAAACAAAAAAATTAACTTATACAAAATTACCATAAGCCATCGTGTTTTTTTTTAAAAAATATTTTCATTTTGGACCCTTGATCCGGATTAGATCAATGGACAGGGCCAGTTTTTGGATTTTGGTGGCCCCATTCTTGTAAATTAATGATGCATTACCAAAAGTATAAGCGCAATCTTTTAACCCAAATTAAACCATAAGAATTCTTCTAACCCACTATCTCCAAAGTCCAAACAAGCAGAATTTATTTTTAAAATTTTTTTTTTTTTGAAATTACCTGGCTAGTGGCTACCTGCTGGGCTTTCGCTATCGTTTGGAATGCAAGTAGAACGTTATGTTAGGGGGAAGAATCAATTTTTCAGGCGGTATTGGTGGTGAACTGGTGAATGATACATGTTTCAAGTTATCTCTGCATATTCAGGACTTGAGACATCATCTGTGTCATTGGGGAAATAGAATGGGTTTGCTATGCGGCATGCTCAATTAATTAGGTTATAATTATTAGGATATAGAAGTGATTTGGAAAACAACTGGTTAGTTTCAAGGTTAATTGTAATTCTTTTTATTTCTTAAGTAGCTAGGTCAAAAATAAATATTTGACCTTCTAAAAATTGAGACCTTTTGCTGTTGGGCATTTTACACACCTTAAAATTAAGACCAGCAATTGATAAGATTAAATCATATTTTTCACCTAAACAAAGCTTTTCACCTAGTCCGTTTGATAGGATATATACCCCGGCACCGACCACATGTATGCCCGTGAGCTCGTTTATGAGCAGGTCAGGGTCAAGCGGTTCAGGACCCGGTCCACGAGTCAAAATTAGAGGTGACGGGTCAAACCCGCTACCTTGTGTATAAAAGGGCTTGGAGCCCTCAAAGTGAGGGGGGATTCCATTCACTCTCTCTCTAAGCTATATTGTATCTCTTCCTTCTCTCTATACAAGAAAACACACAAGAGCTTCCTTCTCTCTATACAAGAAAGCACACAAGAGCAAGATTAATAAAGAGGGCCTATTTGCTTACATCTTTTCTTCCGGGAATTAATACTATCATTTTGGCGCCGTCTGTGGGGACCGTGACAACAAGCTACGTTCCTATCACACTGGGAGACCAACACCACAACCACTACACTGCTAAGCTTATATGTTCACTTCCTTTGTTTATTGCTACTTCAAGCCTCCGGTGAATCCCAACCACACCACTGCTTCATCATCCGCCTCATTTTTGCTCTGGAGAAGAGCAGCCTTCACTTCTGCAGTGTTATGATTCCTAACCATCGGCATGCAACCGCCGCACCACTACCGCCTTCGCTATCCGCCGTCCACGCCAAGATTCAAGGCATCTAGCCATCCAAGAGAGATCACGCTACCAACAGAAGTCTGTAAATTACAAGCTACCAAAGATATAGTTTACAGAGTGAGAGTGAGCCGACCTTGCATGTACCCTCGTCATGGCCTCCACCTTCGCCATTGACGTTGCCGTCGCACATCCTCACTCTCCACCTGACCAGATCACACCCACTCTCCGTCGCCTAACTTCCTCCTCCAAACTCTTCGGTCACCAGCTCTCAACAGTGGCGGTTCATAGAGTTACGGGCAATCTAAGACAGAGCATCCTCTTCATTTACCGCCGCGCTGCTCATCGGAAAAGCTACACCGCCATGCATTTTCGATCGTAAGTCCTCTGTAGCGTTTCTTGTGTGTTCTTCCTATGTTGATGAAGAAACACATGTTAAAAAAGGGATAGAGGGAATGATAAGGGATAAAGGCAAAGAGAAGAAAAGTCAGACTTTGCATGCAAGACTATTTGTTGATGGTGGCAGTGGAATTATTCAAAAAGCAAAAGAAATGTAAAGTGGTTTATTGCATGTAATATAGTTGGCTGAAAGTGGTGGTGGGGTGTGAGAACCAAGAAAGTGGAAGGAAAGATGAAAAGGAAATGTAAAATACATTAAAAAAGGGGAAATGTGCATGCAAGTGCTCGCGGTCCGGCGCCCCAGTCCGGTCTGATCGTCGATCATGATCCAATCCCGTGGACTATAGTTCTGGTCTGATCGTCGATCATGATCCGATCCCGTTGACTGTAGCGGCCCCGGTCGAGCCGCACGTTGTGTCCTAGATTGTGGGCCCCTCTACCGTTAATTGACCGCTTCTTCCCCGAGTCAGCAGCAATCGCCGCACAGGTTTCTTGAGCATTTGGTATAACAGAAGTCAACTACAGTAGAATGAAAAGATTTCAGCCCCAACTCGCGTGCTCCAAACTCCCGACCTCGTTCTTTAGTGCCATAGGTCGATCATCGTGGACTCCAATGTTGCGTTTCCTCCCAGGCATAAAATGCCACTTCTGGATAACAGCTAAAGCTCCTTCAAGTATAAGCAGACCGGATGTTGTGATGGTTGGGCAAATATATGCAGCGATCAAGATGGCAAAATAAATGCATGCATGGCAGACTGTGTGGACCTTGACATATTATTTTCAATTTTGATCCTCAGAAGTTAGGAGGAAGAAAATTGAAAGTGGACTTTTTGGTGGCTGCCGGTCTAAGACGAGGGAAAATTACAGAATTTATAAAATTCGTAATTTAAATTCACATTGTAGAGGTTAACACCTTGTTAACTTGTATAGGCTATACATTTGTATGTAAAGTAGAATATCCAAATTTAATTGTAATAAGTCCGGTTAGGTTGGTATTTCCACCACCGACACCCTAAGCTCGGACAGGTCGGTTACGTCACCTCCGACTTACGACCGCAATGTCGTTAAACTTTTCCGGCCCCAACCGATGAGGGCGACAGCCCGACGACCGCAATGTCGTTAAACTTTTCCGGCCTCAACTGATGAGGGCGACAGCCCGACGACCGCAATATCGTTAAACTTTTCTGGCCCCAACTGATGAGGGCGAAAGCCCGACGACCGCAATGTTATTAAACTTTTCCGGCCCCAACCGATGAGGGCGACAGCCCGACGACCGCAATGTCGTTAAACTTTTCCGGCCCCAACCAATGAGGGCGACAGCCTGATAACCGCAATGTCGTTAAACTTTTTTGGCCCCAACCGATGAGGGCGATAGCCCAACGACGACAATGTCGCTTAAACTTGTCCGGTAACACTGGTGAGGGCGATAGCCCGACGACCAGTAATGTCGCTTAAACTTTTACCGCACCAAGATCGAAGCAGACAAGGTTCCTTTAGCTTCGATTCCAGTTATGTTTCCAAGTCCGGTTTGGTCGGCATTGCCACCACCGGCTTAGTCAGTTCGAGATCACATCTTGGTTTCAAGCCCTACAAGTTAGGCATTTTTTGACCGGTTAGGTTAGCCTTGCTACCACCGGCGTTTCAAAGATCAGTTAGGTTGGTCTCGCCGCCACTGGCGCTCTAAGTCCGGTTAGGTCGGCATTGCCACCACCGGCTCAGTTAGCACCATGATCATGTCTCTTCTTTAAAGCCCTACGAGGTAGGCATTTCTTAGACCGGTTAGGTTGGCCTTGACACCGCCAGCCCAGTTAGCCTGACATCGTATCTCGGCTTTAAGACCTACAAGGTAGGCAGTTGAGTTCGCGCGGTCAGGCATCCCGTCCTTTGATCGCTTGATCGTGTTTAAAAACCCGATCACTTGATCGGTAACGCGTAAAACCTCTACCCTGCTAGAGGTCCGATCAATCGATCGGTCAGTTCAATCTTCGTAAAGTTCCAAAGTCCTATAAGTTAGGCAAGTCAACCGGTTGTGCACCAAGCACTGTGCGTTCGGTCGAGTCACTCCTCGACAACGCGAACTCGAGAACCCATCGTAATCCACTCCCTTATGCTGACGATCCTAGCACCTAAGGGAATGGGGGGCTGCAATCGATAGAGTAGCTCGTTCACTTCTTGTTCGCTTCGTTAAAGTTTTCCCGAGTTCATCGGTTGAATCGCGTTCGTTTCACCAAAGCGCTTAGCTCGCTCGTCGGTCATATCATAGTCGTTTTTTACCGAAGCACTTCCCGTGTAGACCGAGTCGTTCATCGGTCTCGTCTTCGCTTCTCGATCGAAAAATGACCTCCGTGGTGTTGACATCGTTAGACCTACGGATCTCTTAGCGACCCCATCGCTCGGGGGGCTCCCGGTCCACAAATTGAGCGTAAAAGGGAGCACACTCTATCATTCAGCTTATTGTCGTTTTCGAAGCATGTCTCGTTATCGTTAGACTATCAGGTCTCTTAGCGTCCCTCCGCCCAGGACTTTTAATTCGTAAACCGAGTACAAAAAGGGGGAAAGCAGTCGACCACGTAACTCGTAGTTCTCAAAAGCAAATCAAAGTGATTAGTGCAATAATCAAAACCAGACAAGCGCGAGTCGGTTAAGAGCGATCTTTTTAGTCGAGCGCTTTAGATCAAAATTTGACCGAGCTCGAAAATAGTCGCAACCGGTCAAGCCCGAGTAGGGCGGGAAAAGCATTCTCGTCTGCGATCCGCAAGGTTGGCAGAAATTGATTAGTAGTTTTCATTGCAAAACCAGTCTCTCGATGAGTCGAGTTCGACCCGTTAATCGCAAGTAAATCCAAATCCCGTCCAATCCTGTAATTGGCAAAGTGGATCGTCAGATCGCAATCAAATCAACCTCCCGGTCATATTCACCGGTCCGGTCGTTAAAACCGACAAAGTATGATCTCGCAAATTGCGTCGCAAGTCTGACCATTAGGTCGGACGCTCCTTTTTGGTCCACCAAACTGCGCTTAAAGTTGTGCTCTTTTTTCCTGGGCTAAATTTTTTCCCATTGGGTTTTTTATAAGCTTAAGGTTTTTAATGAGGCAACCGGCGCATGTCACAGATCGTGTAACTAGTTTTTCCAGCCCGAACCCTTCTTTGTTAGCTCATCGTCAGGGCACGAACTGGGAGGCTCTTGATAGGATATATACCCCGACACCGACCACCTATATGTCCGTGAGCTCATTTATGAGCGGATCATGGTCAAGCGGTTCGGGACCCGGTCCACGAGTCAAAATCAGAGGTGACGGGTCAAACCTGAAGCTGGTCAAACCTGAAGCTGGTCAAACCCGCCACCTTGTGTATAAAAGGGCTTGGAGCCCTCAAAGTGAGGGGGGATTCCATTCACTCTCTCTCTCTCTAAGCTATATTATATCTCTTCCTTCTCTCTATACAAGAAAGCACACAAGAGCAAAATTAATAAAGAGGGCCTATTTGCTTACATCTTTTTTTCTTGTTCATCTCTTCTTCTTGTTTATACATCTTACATACAGTACATATACAATCGACATCCGAAAATTAGTACTATCACAGTTATATATATATATATATATATATATATATATATATATATATATTTTGGAGATACAGGTTGAGATTTATTGACATTTGACAGAGTGTGAAATACACATCTAGGACACGTGTTTCACAGAACGACACTAGCACGTGCCGCAGCAGACGGAGTTTGGGTCGCCGATCATCAGGCTTTTAACAATTGCAACTTGATTTGGTGGGGTACACCACTTAATCAAAAAAAAACTCGCACGTGAGATTAATAGTTTATATTGGCCGGTAATTTGGGCGTCACGTGTTTACTCGCCGTCGCCGCCGATGTTTTGCCGTCCAATTCTAACTTCCCTACTTCACTTGATCACCAATTTTCTTCTTGTGATTTCAGTCCACGTCCAAAACAAACAACTTATTACTCCGTAGCATTATTATTAGATAATATATTAATTTTATTTTTAACTTTAAGTCTATAATGTTATATTAAAATTAAAATTTTATTATCAAAATTGTTTAATTTTGAGTTTTTCTAAACTTTCTTTTGTGATAATATTAATTTTGATTATTTCAATAATTTTTAGGATTATTTATTTTAATGTTTACATTGCATTTTAATATTAACTTTAACATTTTAAAAATATTAGCCACTCTAACAATCAGGGACGAAGCCAGAAATTTCGATTGAGGGGGCGAAGAAATAGGGACAGATTCAGAAATTTTTTTCTGTAAATGCGAAACATTAAAACAAAAGAGATAATTTAAAAAAATAAACACATCTCATTATTAATATAAAAGAATGTTATATATATGTGTGTGTATTAAATATTAAAAAGCTATTAAAAACGTGACTGTGTTGAAACCATAGGGAATGAGTAAAAAGAAACTGTTGAAGACAACTATAAAATTATGTTAATACCAAGATTTGAACCCCTATCTTTTATCATAACTCAACATGTGCTCAACCAACTCATCTAAATCAATTCTTGTTGACATGGCAAATTATGTTGTGCATCCGTGTGCACCATGCATGGTGCATACGGATGCCAAAACGACGTCGTTTTATTAAAGACATGCGTCCCACTTAAAAAAAATCAGTTTTGATTCCCAGCAACAGCATTATGTTGTGCATAATTTGAACTATATATCAAGAATCAATGAACTAAAAATCCAGAATCTATGAACTAAAAATACAGAATGAATGAACTAAAAATACATGATGAATGAACTAAAAATCCATAATGAATGAACTAAATATCCATAATGAATGAACTAAATATCCAGCATGAATGAAAAAAAATCAGTTTCGATTTATGTCTACATATTCAGAATCAATGAACTAAAAATTCAGAATGAATGAACGGACTAAAAATTCAGAATAAATGACTAAAAATCCAGAATCTATAAACTAAAAATTTAGAATAAATGAACAACATAAAACTGTTGAGGGGATTCGAAACTGATTTTTTTTTTTTTTAAGTGGGACAAACGTTTTGCCATCAATGATGGGTAAAAACTTCACCGAAAGTCCGAAACCCAACTTGTATGTTTTTTTTTTTTTTTTTTTTCTACGAGAATTTTTCGATAATCATGGTTATTTTTCTTTTCATTTTTAAGGTATACAATCACTAGTATATTGCTTGAAAATTAAGGTAACATGTCAACAATCTAATCGACTTTTTTTTTTTTAGCATGAAAGAAATAGTCAATACTACAAATCACTTTGATTAGTAGACGATTATACTAATGAACAACTTTTTTGTATTGCAAAAGTCTCAGAAAAAGATATTTGAATTTAGCAAAAACTTATATGAGACTATCTCACATATCTTTGTTCGTGTGACGGGTTGGGTTAAGTTGAGATGTAATATTTATACTAACAAATGTAAAACTAAATTATGAATAAAATGTTTATTACTTATATAGAAAAATGTAATACTTTTGAAGAAAATATAATATTTTTACATTTTGATGTAAAATATTACATTTTTATCAAAAATATTACATTTTCCTTTATAAGTGCCACATTACTTATATTGGAAAATACAATATTTTTTTATGAAAAATTAATATTTTTACATCAAAATGTACTTCTTATTTCGTCTCACTTTTTTTTTTTTTTTTTTTTTTTTTTTTTTTTTTTTTTTTTTTTATAGTACTATTGATTATATTACAAGGTAGTATCTACCACCGGAGTTTGAAACTGTGACCTTCCCTCAAAGAGAGCCACAAATATGCTATCTAAGCACGAGGTGTTTGGCTGTCTCACTCTATTTGTTATACTCTTCTTTCTAATTCCTTTTTATGACAATATTTTTTTTTCTGCCTAAATTAAACAATAATAACTTGAATTCAACTTTTCGAAAAAGAAATATTCCTCAATTGGCATAGCAACTCTAATCCTATTATCCCTTAGCTTAGAGCATCCACATTAGTCTTAGTTTATATGTGGTTTTTGTCATTCCATATAGGAAAGAGTGGGAGGAGGAGATAGGAAGCAAAGGAAAAAAAAAAAACACGGGCAATCTTCAAAATAATAATAATAATAATAATAATAATAAACAAGGCATATTTATGCGCCACCTAGGCGTAGCGGGTGCGCGAAATGCGCACCTGTCAGGTTTCTTTTTAGATTTATGTTGTCAACGTGGGTCCCGACCCCTAAAATACTTAACTTACAGGAGATAAAAACTCCAAAAAGTGCACTACTCTCACTAATTAAAATTTAATTGTTAATTTTTTCTTCTTCAAAATTTGAGCAAAAATTACTGATATGATTGCTCTTAGAATACGAAAACTTACAGGAATAACTCTTCAACATCATGGCCTGTTGAGCATATAACAATTAATGTGCAATACAACTATCAGCTTAGACTTTTAGTTGAGATGGAGCACATGCTTTAATTTGGTATTAAAGCTAGACCAAGGGTTATGTGTTCAAATCTACGTCACCCGATAAACGCGACTATGGTCCACGTGTTAGTCATTGATAATATAAATAGACCCCGTGTACACGAAATAGAAATGTTTCTTACAAAATAAGAGGGATGAAGTACAGATAGAAATGTTAAATATCCTAAATTTGACCAAACACAACCTTTAAATCAGACTTAACAAATAATAATAAATAATAAAACGTTTAAATCAAGCTCAAGCTTGTCATCCACGTGTTCTTATGAGTACCGGATCTCCTGAATGCTTTCACGCCTTCACCTCTCCCTCGTTGCCAGCTATGCAAACTTCCTAACATTATTTATTTATGTTACTGCACCTTAATAAAATAAAATAAAATAAAAAATAAAACGCAAAAGATACAACGTCATGAATTTGAAAGGCCGAGAATGTCATCCACGTGGCTGATGTAATCTCCCCAAAGATCTGCCGACACGTGTCCTGCCCATCGTCCTTAACTCATTTATTCATTTTGGACACGCGTCCCACAAAACCAAAATTCCTATCAATCCACTTTTCTAGGAGTACTGCGCTGTGGGATCCACCATGCTTCATTACTTCAATCACCCCGTTCATATCTCCCGTGATTGCCACGTGCAACGATTCAGTTACATGATAAATAAATTAAGAAAAATAATATCGGTCCTATTTTATGTGTCTGATTCAGTTAATGAAGCTTGAGGCGTAATACTTGATTATAATTTTTTTAATTTAATTTTTCATAATATTAAGTTTAGGATTAATATACAAAATTTATATATTTAGAAACTACACTAAAAGTACTATTAAACACAAAAAATCATATTTAAAAATGAGTAAAAAGTACTAAAGAAAATAAACAAAGAAAAAATAGTTAATTTGACAAATAAATAATAAGTATGACAAATGGAGTATATGTAAATTCATAGAGTAATGTGCCATGATTTGATCTATAGACAAAATATTAATAAAAATTGTGATCCACTAATTTTTCTAAATGAATAAGAATATGGCACGAAAATTGGGAATAAAAAATGGAATAAAAAAATATACGTAGTACGGTAGTATTACTCATAAACTAAATCAAACAAAAGTTCAAGCTACGGAGTATTTCGTAATAAATAAATAATTTTTTAAATGTGTTACTGATTTTTTTTCTTTTTATAAAAATTTGGATCAAAATATGAAAATCGGAATTAAAATTTAAAGTTTGTCCTTTTAGTCCAAAATGGATATTGCTAGTTGTGTTTTTTTTTAAAAGATTCCTCAGACAGTTGAGAGAATCAGTAAGGATAATCGTGTCTCAGCCTCCATCTTAGAGCATCTACACTAACGGGAGAATGTGGAGTTATTTCAAAAATAAATTACTCAAGCCAAAAATAATACGGATGTGGGTATGAGTTATTTGAAAAAGATATCACTCTGCAAATGAAGGGTTAATGTCAGAATTAAAAAAAAAAAAAAAAAAAAAAAAAAAAAGAAGTAAGCCTGTGCGCGAAACGCGCACAGCCTGGGCCAAACCCGGGCGCGTGCACTGCACGCGCCCGATGGTGCGTCAGGCGCGTCGGTCGGTATTAATTTTTTAATTTTTTTTTTTTTAAAAATTATTATTATTATTATTATTTTTTATCCCCTCTCCAATTCTCTTTCCTAACCACTTTTACATTATTCCCACATTCTTCCTAATTAATGCCTATGCTCTTAGCCCAAATTGATGAGACGGTCAGCGTAACTATTTTTCTTTCTTAAAATGTGTATCATTATAATGGTGAGAAAGTTCGTACAATTATTTCCTTATCGCAAAATGTGTATCACCACACAAACATATAACTGTGACTCTGACAATACTCTACAATATTGCTTTTAGATTTTTTTATTTTTTATTTTTGTCAAAATAACCAGCCATGTCTGTATTTCATAATTTGCCTTGTAAAAATGATGAGTGCGATTACTTTTATTATATATATATATATATATATATATATATATATATATATATAAGGTTGCATTCAAATACAAACCCCTTTAAAATACAAATTTTCCTTAAAATACAAACTTGAGCTCGTGCACACATTAACATATTTACATGCACACAACGCGTACTGTTAACAATTTCTGAGATTAGCACGTGCACACATTAACATACTTACATGCACACAACGCGTAAGAGGAAAAATCAGAACCATCCATCAAAGCTCGTGCACACATTAACATACTTACATGCACACAGCGCGTAGGAGGAAAAAGTCAAGACCGTCCAATACCACCATCCAATGGCGTCAAATTGTCCACAGGTTTGTATTTTAAGATGTGTTTTTACCTGAATGTAAATCTATATATATATATGTATGTATGTATATTTTTAAACCGAAAAGAGGGGAAAGCCCAAGTGTCAGTCTCACAAGCATCTCATATGAACCCTTCAAGTTATTAATGAAATTCTCAATCGTTATACCCTGTTCCACGGCGCACAGTGCACTATGCATATCGTGCCTCCCAAAACGACGTCGTTTTGGGAGGTGCAGTAGAAAATTGATATGATTATGTATATTTGTTTATACAATTATGTATATTTTTTATTATGTACATTTTTTATACAATAATGTACATTTTTTTTTATACAATTATGTACATTCGGATAAGGAAATTTTTGTGTATTATGCTAAGAGTTGATGTATATTATGTTAAAAGTTTATGTTTATTATGTATTATGTTAGATTATGTGTATTATCTTTTAAAAAAGAGTATGTGTATTTTGTTATATAATTATGTACATTCATGTATACAATTATGTGTATTCTAGTATAACATTATGTACATTTTTGAACATGAGATTTTTTTTTTTAAAGAAAATTAACTGCCAAACACCGGGTAGTGAAATTTAAAAATAAAAAATAAAAATTGAAACGACGTCGTTTTGCATTTAGGTGTATAATGCAACGCGCGCCGTGGTGCAGGATATAAATTGCCCTGAAATTCTTGCACGGTCGGTCAAAAATGCGTGATGGACGTTGAGAGAGCCTCATGCCAATTGATCCAAACACTACTTTGGTGTGATACTTTTAATTAATAAATAATAATTATTAATTATACATATTTAAGGACTCTTTTTTTTAATGATAATATACCTGTATACCCCAAAATGGTCCCTCGACTATCGCTCATTCTCAATTTTGCATTTCGACTTTCAATTGCACCTAATGTAGTCCCTTGACTTTTAAAAATTACCCCAAATTGGTCCTCCATTAGATTTTGCATCAATTGAGCGTTAATATTAGGGGTATTTCAGTCAATTCGTTAAAGTTGAGGACGGACAATAGAGGCATAACAATTGAACAAATTTGAGTTCGAACGCCGGCGGCTCTACGGCGGAATACGGAGATGGAGATTCTCGACCAAATCACTAAGGGTGAATTACTAACGGTGACTAAACAAATTCGAGAAGTTGAGCAATTTGGAAGTGAACAAAATGATGGAGATTCTCGACCCTAATGTGCTAGGGACGGCGACGACGCTCACCGGCAGCATCGAGAAAGTTCGGGACGAGAGGAAATTAGCGATCAATGGCTTCTTCATCTCCAATCTGACACCAAATCTATTCACCAAAAACCAATTCGGAAATTCCCGAATTTCCAATCGGCGGTGAAAGATCTCGTAAAAAATTGGTAGTCTAGAAGCTTCTCCTGTCGGCAACAATTCTTCAGCGGTGACTTCTTCCCAGTTCGACAGTGACCTTCCGTCTGCAACAACTCTGGAGATTCTCGACTTCGGCTGGAATTTACTTGTTTGGCTTTTACGAAATTCCTTTGGCAGCAGCGTGAATTGGCGGAACCATCAACCCTTTTGGCATAAGCAATTCAATTCTTTCTCTCTAATTTTCTTGATTTGTGCTTAGCTTGCAATTTTAATTACCATTAAAGTTCTTTTGTTTATTTGATAGAAAGTAATTTTTGAATTGAGGTTGTGCTTAGCTCTGCGCGGATGCCACCGCCCACATAGCGGCGGCTGACATTATATTTGTGTGTCGGAACATGTTATTGTGCAGACATTTTTCTCTAGATGAGCTCAAATCGGCCACGACTGATTTTGATGAGAGCTATGTTATTGGTAAAGGCGGTTTTGGAAAAGTCTATCGAGCTTCCATTAACGAATCATATTGCAGCACTGAAGATGGAGCAAACAGTTTCGTCGCAGTGAAACAATTGAACAAGGCGGAGTCGAGACAAGGAGAAAACAAATTCTGGATGGAGATCAAGGAGAAAACGAATTCTGCAACGAAGAACAAGGGCTGTTACTGGTTTACGAGTTCATGGCCAGAGGATGATAATCGTCCCAGTCTCTGTTGGGAACAACGGCTGAGCATTTGCCTCGGCGCCGCGTGCGGATTGCAATACCTTCACGCCGGAAGGGGATGTCAAGAGCTCAAACATCCTGCTAGACGAAGCTTTGAAGGGGAATGGACGGAAATACCCTCAATCTTAACGCCCAGTTGACCCTAAACCTAACGGAGGACCAAATTGGAGTAATTTTTTAAAGTCAAGGGACCACATTGGGTGCAATTAAAAGTCGGAATGCAAAATTGAGAATGAGCCATAGTCAAGGGACCAAAATGGGTAAAAACTCTTTTTTTATATATAAGTTAATTTCATTTTTTGTCTTAAATTTATAGGTGTTAGTCCACTTTTACTATTTTTTTTTATCAAAATATTCTCATTTGATCCTAATATTATTGTGGCATGACCATTTTTGGTCATTCTATCAACAAAATTGTTGAAATACCATTAAATATATACAAGAATGTTTCGATTTTTTTAATACAAAGTAAGTTGACCCGCTATACTTTTTATGTTTATTTTTTAAAAATATTCATAATTGAAAATCAAAATACCATTTATTTAACAAAATTTAAACTATTTTGTGGATAGAAGACAAAAATAGTTATACCACAATAATACTAAGACTAAATTGAATACATCGTTTAACCCTTTTCAGCTGGACCCAGTTCTTGAGAGCGCACGATGATAGTTTAGTGCGTAGTTTTAGTTGTAGTAGTTACTAGGCCAATACCCTTTTGTTTAGTGATACTTTTAACTGGTTGTAGTGAACTACCTTTTTGATGGTGCATAGACACCGGGGTTGTTTCCCCTGTATTACTGTTTTGATGAGCTTTGACTCTAGTTCCCGTAGATGTTTTGTAGCCTGTGCAGTTACCGTGAGTGATGACTGTGGCGGTGACATTCCCTTTTAGCTTATCTTTTTGGATTATTATTCTAGTTACTTAAGTTATCCTTGAATTATCTTAATTAAGTTTGATTTATATCGGGTTTTAGATTTTAGAAAAAGGGGGTGTTACAAGTTGGTATCAGAGCAGTACAAACCGCCGAGACATAGGAAAACTGAACTTTGAGATTTGGTATAAGAGCCCTAGGTTGAAGTTCTAGGGTGGTTAAAGTTAAAGAAATGAGCCCTGAGTTGTAAGTTCTAGGATGAGAGAGACTTCCTCTGACTTTAAGTTGAGTGTTTAAGTATAAGATTTCTAAGTTAGGAAGTTCTTTTGAGGATATCAGTTAGGCAAAGAAACGCGGTGAGATTGTGAGTTTCTTACGCTTGCTTAACTTGATTATATGTTATCTAAATTGTTTAGCATTCAGTTTATTTTACTCTCAGTAGTTGAAAGTTATGTGAAAAGTTTTACTGATTTGACAAGTGTAAGTGCTGTGCTTTATATTTGCTAAGTGAGTTATGTGGCTGTTGCGCCCTGTTGGTGTGCACCTTCTGGAAAGTTCTTGTTTGTTAGTTAAGTAATTGCCCTGATTAGGCTTGTTAAAGACCCGAGTAAGAAGAGAAAGGGGTTTGGACGTCTATTGACGCAAAAGTTAAAGTAGTCGCGTGTGCATCTAGACAACCGAAGAACTTTATGAAGAAGGCTACTCTACTTGTGGTTTGGAGTCAGTTGTAGCAGACTTTGCTCGAAATGATCACTAGTGCAGTATCATCTGCAAGATGCCAAGACCTAAGCTAACCCCAAGAGTTGAAGTGAACCTTCGTTCAACTGGAGACATATACGTACGAAGAAAAGGAAGTGATTAGAGCTTAAAGGCTACGGCTTAGGAATTCTCAATCGTAGACGAAAGACAAGTGTAGACGTTGATGTAACGAAGAGGAATTAAACCATGCCAAGTGAATGCTTTCGGATCAACGATGAAGGACTTTCAAAGGTTAAATTTGGAAATTTAAAGGTTAAACTTTGAGAATGGAAATTTTGGAACCTAAAGTCGGATTCTACAGCGTGAAGATAATTCCAATTACTTTTGAGGAGATAAAGAAGGGATAAGTTAGAAGATGTGAACTTGGAAGAAACAAAGTCTAAGACGATGGATGACGACTTTGGACCTTTGGAGATACATGAAGATGTGAAGAAGTGTACTAATTAGGAAGTATGTTCATATGAAGTGAATTATGGAAGGAGGACATTGTATCCTATATTCAGTACACCCGGATGTAATAGCTTGCATGAAGGTTCAAAGAAGGAAATTTTAGTGACAAGAATAAAAGATCAATTGAACCTCAAGAAGGAGAGAGAATAATGTTAAGATTTCCAGTTACTAAGAAGTGACGAAGGTCCGTAAGAAGGAACAAGTTAAAAGATGTGGACATAGAAGTGATAAGTTATGTGATAACATAAGGAAGGAATTTTAGGGTGTGTTTGGTTGGTGGGTTTTGCCCATAGGAATGTGTATGGAAGTGATTGTTGTTGTTTGGTTGATAGGTTTTTAGAATACTATTATGGGTTTCAAATATCTCATCAATTGAAAAACCCATACCCAAATAAAATAGGGGTTTCATTCCCTTATTCATTCTCAAGCACTACTATTAGTAACTATTTCCATTCCACCCTACTACCAAACATGTTAAATACTTTCACCAAAACCCATTACCATTACCAAGTATTTGATACCCATTCCGATTCCTATGTGCAAACCAAACACACCCTTAGTGATAATATTGAAACAAGAGGGAGCTGAACATGTAACACCCCACTTTTCTTAAACTTAATTAACAAACTTAACCTTGAAAGGTAAGCTAAGACAGCGGAATAAAATTACTAAATAACTTAATAGAGGTGTCATCGCCACAATCACCCTTCACGGTGATTGCACAGACAAAGGTTAAACAAACTAAATCATCAAAGTCTACTGACATAAGTCAAACTAGGGGATAAGAACCCGATGTCCAGCACCATCAAAACAAGGGAAGTCAACTATGAATCTCAAAAACCAAACATCAAGAGTTTAGACTACAAAAGCTAACTATGCTAGTCTAGTCTAACTCGTACTCTCTCACGAACTAGGCCCACCTGAAAGGGGTTAACAAACAACAAGTAGAAAACAAACCCGTTAGCACGAAGCTAAGTATAACGCCACTCAACCTTGTAAAGTACTACAATATATACTTTTGGAAAGCATTTGTTTCACATTCTTAGATTAAGCATTCTCAATCACTTAAGCAATACTTTAACATGCTCAACAGGGTTTCTATATGCTTGCAACCTAATTAACAAATAGGCATGCTATCACAATTATTTAGCTTATCAACAAGCTCATACTATCACATACTTATCTCATCAATAATCTCGTATTATCATTTATCTCAATAAGCAATCTCATGCTATCACATAATTCAATAAGCAACTCTCATGCTATCATATAATCTCTAGGCAATCTCATGCTAACATATACTCAACATGCAATCTCGTGCAATCATATAATCTATAAGCAATCTGATGCTAACATATACTCGACGTGCAATCTCGTGTAATCATATAATCTCTAAGCAATCTCATGCTAACATATACTCGACGTGCAATCATATACTCCATATGCAATCTCGTGCAATCATATACTCAATATGCAATCTCGTGCAATCATATACTCAATATGCAATCTCGTGCAATCATATACTCAATATGCAATCTAGTACAATCATATACTCAACATGTAGTCTAGTGCAATCATATACTCAATAATTCAATATGCAATCTAGTGCAATCATGTACTCAATATGCAATCTCGTGCAATCATATTGATCATGAAATAGAATGAACATGATGCTTTAGTATAAGTATAGGTAGATACACGTATACCCACTTTTGTAAAAAGAACACTTTTCTGTGGAGGTTTCTTAGAGTCACAATGACTCGTTTTGCTTTTCTTTCCTAGAGTCTCAATGACTCGCTTTCTTTAGAGTCGTAATGACTCGCTTTCTTATAATCGTGGGCGAGGTAGGACTTCACCATAATGTGAATGGACCTATCTGGGCTCGGCAACTAGCCGGCCTAATACTCATCTCGCCCACAGAACCACTCTCTTGGTTCTTTTCTCAAACTCTGTGGAATCAGGTCTCGAATTATCAGTGTGTACACCCCCTGACCAGAATGTAACACCCCGCTTTTCTTAAACTTATTTACAGTTCTAAAACCAAAATGAAGATAAACTAAGCAGAGGATAAATAATCTTAAATAACAAACTAGTGGAAATGTCACCGCCATAACCACCTCTCCACGGTGATTGCACAGGCTAAGGATAGAACTAAGTCATTAAATCAAACTAACATTTAAATTACTTAATTTAAAGTCATAAAGGGGAAAAACACCCCGGTGTCTATCACCAAACATACATAGCATAAGTTTACAATCCATCATCAAAACATCATAATAATAAAAAGAGTTTAGACTACCAGATCTACTAAGCTAGTCTAACTCGATCAACTCTCAAACGCTAGGCCCACCTGAAAGGGGTTTTGCAAAACAACACGTAGACAAGTAGGAAAACACTCGTTAGCACGAAGCTAAGTATAACCACACTCACCCCTGTAAAGTGCTACAGTATATACTTTGGAAAAACATTTGCTCACAAACTCTAATCAAGCAATCTCAACACTTAGACAACTTTAAGATACATCACAGACTTTCTATATGCTCACAACCTATAATATCATCAAGCATGCTTCAACGATAAATAACTCATCAACATAATCACTCCAACACACATTTCTCATAACAAAACTCCTCATAACGAACTCATGCTATCAATCAATTGCATGCCATCAATCAATACGAAATTATCTTCATGCTTTCAAGTTCTCATCTTGCAAACTAGATATATAAGACATCAAAATGCAACTAAAGCAATCATGCTCAATATACAATCTTGGTTAATCATTCTCATTATGCAATCTAGTGCAAACATTCTCGTTATGCAATCTCGTGCAAACATTCTTATTATGCAATCTCGTGCAAACATTCTTGTTATGCAATCTCGTGCAATACTATAAGTATACTTATACACTCGTTTGTAAAATAGAATACTTTTCTGTGGAGGTCTCTTTGAGCCACAAGGACTCGCTTGCTTTCTTTTCTTAGAGTCGCAATGACTCACTTTCTTTCTTTCTTTTCTTAGAGTCGCAATGACTCGCTTTCTTTACTAATGGATGAGGTAGGAACTTCACCGTAGCATGAACGGACCTATTCCAGTACGGCTTCTAGCCGACCTATACTCCCGCTCATCCACCGAACCACTCTCTTGGTTCTAAACTCATCTCTGTGGAATCAGGTATCGAATTTTTAGCGTGCACACCCCCTAACCAGGATTTCAAGCCTGGCAGGCAATTTCCAACCTCGTAACGTGGGAATACGCCGTGTTACATATACTTGGACCGCAATGTCCATTTCTTTCTTCCGAGAGGACGTAGTCCAAACGGGGTCCTCCAAAACAAGGTTTTCCTCACCATAGATATATATATATATATATAGATATATCGCTCATGCATTTCATATATGCAACATTTAACTTATGCAAAAAAACATGCACATACTTCTCAACTCATTCTCAAAGACAAGATAAAGATGACCTACATGGAAATGGGATTCTTGGAAAATAATACTTAGGTTCACGTTGGCCACTTATGCACTTTTAAAACATGATATACTTGGAATGCAATTTACTGTACAACATGCTTCAAATCTATATATCATAGTGAACTCTCAAGAACACACAATCATGCTTGGTTTGCATCATTTCATACTCCGTATACTTTCACAATAATAAGAGACTATAATTTCCATTGAACATAAATCACATTCTAGTCATGCTTCTCTAACAAATCTCATTCACAAAATGTTCATGCTTCTCTATGCAACTATTCAAATGTCATCAAGAAGGCAAAGATAAGCAAAATTCCAAAACAGAGAACTCAGACAACAATTCTGTAAAGCATTTCATCACAAATTCTACTATAACATGCTCATTTCTAATCCAAATTCAACGAAATCAAAGCCCAAACGTGCGTCAAGACGGGCCCGAGGTACCGAGCCACAAGGGCCCATGACACCTGGTCCGAAATGACACGTAGCTGAGCCACAAGGGCCCGACCACTGCACAGGAGCAACTCACGGACCGTGAGGCGGGGCTCAGTAAGGCCCGCCCTCTCAAGCCGCTAGCTTGCCGGCTCTAGGAAACAACCCTCTCCTAGGGCCGTTCCCTAGGCCCGGCTAGCCACGGCTCTAGCCAACGGTCCCCTTGTTGGGCCGTTGGCTGGGGCCGGTGCCTTATCTGGTGCACACTGCCTGTGTACCAGATGATCTCTTTTCATCTGCAATTCAACCTCAAACAATTCTAACACAACCAAAACATCAAAAACACATCATAGACAAGCAGTAGATCACTTCATAGCTCAAACACTTCAAAAATCTAACATTTCTACTCATTTCTACCTATGAAAAAAGGGCTTTACAGAGCCAAACTTAAAAGTGGGTGTCCATGGGGTTATACCTTTGTATCTTCCTCTGATTGCTTGGACCTCAGCCTCCTATCCACTCAAACTCCACCACTACCTTCACCACCTAGCACCCCAAACAACAATACAAGCTAACTAAGAGAAGACTCAGAAAAAGGGGCTAAGGAAACAATACTATAACAAAGTGAAGGAATGGAAAATGGAGGAGGAAACTTACTGTGAATGTTGCTCTCTTCTATCAAACAAAGTTTGGAGAGGCAAGGGAATGAGATCAAGGAATCAATGAGGGAATAAGATGAGTTTTATAGGGTGCAAAACCCTAGGAGATTCTCCTATGATTGGTAGATGGCAAAGTAGTAAATGCTTAGCCAAAAAGATGAATAAGGAGAAAGGTTTTGGAGGGATGTGGTTCACCAAGCTTCATGAACCAAAGGCTAGTTTTAAGATTCTAGAATAGTTTGGGGGTAAAAACGGAATTTCCCAAAAATGATTTCTAGACAAACACTTGATTTAGGCTTTTCAAATTCTTCCCGATTTCACTCAAAATAAATTCTAGTTCAAAACTTTGGTACGCCACGTACCCGAAAATTTAGGCTTTTAGGAATAAAATTTCTCGGTGTTGAATTTATTTAAAAGGTCACTTAAAATAATTTATTCCAACACCGTGTTTATCGCGAAAATCTTGTAAGAGTGAAAATTGGCTATTTTGAATTTCTTAAAACGGAATTTAGAAAATTAAATTTCGGGTTGTCACACAGGATTCCAAGCCTGGCGAGCAGTTTCCAACCTAGTAACTCGGGAATATCGACCTCGTTACTTCATATCGGATCGCAATGTCCGTTTCTTTCTTTACTTTCTCTTTTTTCACTGTTTTGTCGGTTCTATCCGATCTTATCTCTTTTCTTCCGAAAGGACATAGTCCTAACGGTCCTCCAAAAACTCGGATTACTCACACTAAATACATATGGGTATAGCTCATGCATTTCAATTCATGCAACACTGTACTTATGCAAACTTATGCACATAACTTCTCACAATTTCTCAATGCAACTAGGTCATGGCTTTCCAAAGTAGATATAAGTTTTTGAAAATAGTACTTAAGCTCACATTGGCCACTTATGCACTTTAAAACATGATTTGTTCAAATATGCACTTTATTGTAAAATATGCTTAAAAACCACTTTCATTGTGAACCTTCAACAATTGCCTAACCATGCTTATAAAATCATAACTTAGCCAATCTTCTTTGGCAAACACTTAGCAGGTATACAACATGCACTTGAACTCAAAATACTCAACATAATCTCATTTACTGTATTCATGCTCTGTAAACATAATATTCTTAGCAAAATTCTCAACAAGTCATAATAGACAGCTAGGCATGTTTTTCTAGCAAAACTTAACAAACATGGATCATCTTTCATTATCCAACAATCATATAATTGTCATGCTTCTCAAAAAAATAGCCACGAGCCAACACTTAGCATTTTCCTTTACTGTAAATGTTCTCAAACAAATTCTATAGCTCCTCCCTAGGGCCGTTGGCTAGTTCCGTGTCTCATCTGGTGCACACTGTGTTGTGCCCCAATGAGCTTCTTCTTCATCTGTAAGGCAAAAACAGGCCAAATAACACTCCCAAATCATCAACAACACATCATAGATCACTTACTAGCTCAAACACACATTATTCTAGCATTTCTACTCATTTCAAACACTAAAACAAGACTTCACAGGGTCTAAAATAGCTTTAGGAGTCCATGGGGTTATACCTTTGTAGATTCATCCTCTTGGCTAGGATTCCATCTTCTTCCCAAGCTAGCTACACCCTCCTTCACCTCCTAAACAACTCAAACAAAGCACACAACCATCTTAATACTAAGTTCTCAGAGATGGAAGGATAGAAGAAAAGCAGAGAAGGGAAACTAGAAGAAATGGAATGCTAAGAGTTGAAGAAACTTACTGTGATTTCTTGAATGATCTTGTAGAGCTTTTGGGGAGGAAGACAAGGTTGAGAATCAAGAGGCAAAAGTATGATAATTTTCTTATTTATATAGGCACAAAACCCTAGGAGGATCTCTCATGATTGGTGGAAGGCAAAAATGTAAAAGCTTGGCTAGAAAGTTGCATCAAACAAAGCTTGGAGTAGTGTGGTTCACCATGCTTCATGGACCATGGTCTAAAATCAAGATTTAAAATAGTTTGGGGTTGGAAATGAATTTCCCAAAAATGATTTCTAGATGGACACTTGATTTAGGCTTCTCAGATTTCTCCCGGTTTCACTCAGAATGACTTTTCAGTTCAAAAGGTAAGCAATGTACCCGAATATTTAGGATTTTTGTTTCAAATCATGTTCCAGTGTTGAATTTATTTAAAAGTGGCTCAAAATAATTTATTCCAACACCGATTTCATTGCAAAAATTTTTATAGAGTGGAAAAATGACTATTTTGGAATTTCTTAAAACCGAATTTATAAAATTAAATCTTGGATTGTCAAAGAACATATGATAACAAGATGATTAAATTGTAGAAGAATTAAGATTGATGGGAGCAAACCTAAAGGATTGGTTTAGTCATTGGATTTCTTTAAATAGAGTGAGATTTTAAATAGATGGATTTAGTGTGAGACTTGTTGTTGGCAGGAAAAAAAAGTATTGCTAAGAATTCCGTTTGAAAGGAAATGGTAAAGATTAGTAAAAGGGGAAAAAAATCAAAGTCAGAGTTTATTGGACTATAAGAAGTTTCGGAAAAGATTCAGAAAAAGAGATTTATAAGTTGGCATTGCTAACTGAATCGGATAAGGATTTAAAGTGCATTGAACAAATATGATCGTAATTCGTTGCAAGTGAATTCTCTTGAAGTAGAGAAGGTGAACAATTGGTAAAAGTAGCATGAATAGTTAAGATCTTCTGTTATTGGAGGCACGACACTCTATCCGGATCACTTGATAGATGGAGTAAATGATAGTTTGTATTATCAAGAATTTTTGGATAAAGTACTCATTAATTGGTTAAGTTATGTTTTTGAAGTTAGCAAAGAAATTATAAAAGGAATGCACCGATTCGGATTGAAAGGGAGTTGCTACACTTAACCTACAGAAAAAGAAAACTAAGATTAAGTTGGACCACACTAAGTGGACAAATGAATTGACCGATCTCTAAGATGAGTTATCATGTATGGTAGGAAGGATGAGACTATGATATTATGACTAGTTTGATGATAGAGACCGAATGATGAAAATAATGATTAGGCGATAATGAGGGTTGACTATGTTTATTAATGATAATTGGAGGATTAACCAACGATGGGAAATAGATGATGATGAAACATAAGGATTGTGGTGGTGGAAGTTTATTAACTATGATTGGAGTAAACATGATAGTGTTATGAGGAACGGATCTTGTTAAATGTAACATATCAATGATGGGTGAGAACAGTAAATAGTCTGTAAGGAAGTACTTAATACTCCAAACAAGGGATATTGGGATATGTGTTGGATTGAAATTGTGAGTATCTTACTCTTGTGAAGATTAACAAGTTGCCATCAAGTGAGAAGAAAAGTGTTTATGAATCGCCTTCAAATTTCATGCAAGAAACGTAGAAGTTCAAAGTGTTGAGACTGAAGAAGTGGTAAGGATGATAAGAATAAGGAGAGTAATGAGGAAAATTATGAGATAGTGAGTTTTAACAATGCTTCTATGAATGAGGCGACCAATGTTAAAAGATACAAGAACAAAGAAAGATCAACGTTAAGAACTCGTGTTATAAGTGATGGATGAACTGCAAAGGAGTGTGGAGTTAGGATTCTCCTCACTTGGTAAAAGAATAAATCAAGGTATTTCTAACTTCACCCATGGGTGACAAGTGTTGAATCCAGAGTTTGAATGAGGACCCTTCGGAGACGATCCATCAAGGGTAAGGTTGAGTTTTGGTTGTCAAGGTTATGCACCAAGAGACTTTGGTACAAGGCAATCGTTAAGTTTCTTTAAGTTTTAGCAATCCCATTTAGTAGATGGAATATTTGTGGTGTTGGTTCTTGAGTGCTTGCATGCTTATTCAGAATTCCTACTCTGTAAAACCATTCCAAGAATTCTTAAGTCCAATTCTTTTGCAATCTTCCCGAGTTATCCTTTATGAAGAAATTCCATTTTAAGAAACTCAATTCATTTGACCTTAGCTTCGAGGACGAAGCTGATTTTAAGGAGGGTAGAACGTGACAGCCCAAATTTATTTTCCTAAATTCTATTTTATAAAGTTCCAAAATAATTATTTTTACTCCTTCGAAAATTCTTCCAAAATAGGTGTATGAATTAAATATTCTAAATCATGATTTTTATTAATTCAACACCAAGTAGTGGCCTAGTTTGAAAATCCTAAGTATTGGGTATATTTATGTACCAAGTTTTGGCCCAAAAAATCAATTTGAGTGAAACCTGTGAAACTGATTCAAGTGTTTTGGCCTAGGAATATTCTTACAAATGAATCTATTTTATTCCCAAAAATTTATAAACCTATTTCTATCTGAACTCGACCCAACTTTTTTACCCAAAAAGATAACTCGAGATTTTAATCGCGAAATGACCCAAACACCCATCCCTAGCCGTTCATTTCTCTCCAAGTGTGACCTAGGGTTTTGTGCCCCTATATAAGGAACATTATTCTATCAGCCAAGCCAAAAAAATCCCTCCCTGCTCTACTTCCTCTCCGCAAAATGTTACAGAGAACAAACTCCACCAAGAGCTCAAAGCTTGCAAGACTTCCCTCTTCTTCTTCATTTTTAGAGACCCTTCTAGCAAAGTTTAGGGTTCAAGATTTGGTAAGCTTTCTCCTCTCTTTATCCATTCCATCCTCTAGATAAAGCTGTTAAGATGATGTATTTATGTGAGTTTATTTGTTGTGCTTTTGAGTGGAAATGGTGAAGTTGTTACTATGCTTTGGTTTGGAGAAGGAAGATAAAGGGTGTAGAAGAAGAACTTAGGAATGGATTTGCTAAGAAGAAAATAGGTCAAGGTATAAACTATAGATTCCCAAAACTATGATTTTTAGTCTGTTAATATTAGATTCTTGAGATTAGTTGCTTAGAAATGTTATAGAATACTTGTTGAGTTATTTGTGTGTTGATGATGTTATATGTTTGATTTATTGTGGTCTGGAAGCATTTATTTGAGCTCTGTGTTGAATCTTTGGAGAAGAAGACCTCTGGTGCACACTGTCTGGTGCGCTAGACTTGCCTTACGACCCTAGCCAACGGATCTAGGAGAAATCCGCTGGCTAGGACCGTGGTCCAACGGACCAGGGTGACGGATCTCAGCGAGATCCGTCACTCAAGGCCGCTGCTTGATGGAGCCAAGTGGCGGGGCTCCTCAAGCCCCGTCACCAAGCTCCGCCAGGTCAAGTTTTGAGAAGGCCGGACGCTTTGAGGCTCAGTAATGTATTGTTTCAGACCGGGATTCGTGGGCCCTTGAGATTCCGACACTCGGGTTCGTAATGACGCGCTAGTATGAGTTGTTTCGTTTAATTTCAAGTAGAAGCATGTTTAGCAAAAGCATGAAAGATGAACTTCGTGTATTCGAGGCTTAGAAATGCATGACAGTGAAGTATATATTTTGCTTTTGTTCTCACTTCTCAAGATTGTGTAGTAGCTATGCTATTTACTTTGTTTAATTCTTGAGTTGATGATTTGTTGAGTTATTTGAGATAAATTGTTTAAGGCAGTGCATTCCAAGTTTCACAGTAAAATAGCATGTTCATCAATTTCATGATTTATGTAGAGTTGAGGCAAAGTAAAGTCTAAGTTATATTTCAAAACCTTATATCTATTTTGGAAAATCTATATCTATATGCATAGAGAAGCTTGCATGATGAATTGATTTCCAAAATGTGAAAGAGAAGTTATATGAGATGTACTTGTGTATTGGGAAGCTTGCATGACATCTAGATTACTAGCTTGAGTAAAGAAGTTGCATGTGTTATATATGTTATTATATTATGTGAGGAAAACCTTGTTTTGGAGGCCCCCGTTAGGACTATGTCCTTTCGGAAGAAAATATAAAGAAAGAAGTTTTGAGAAAAGAAAGAAACGGTCACAGAGGACCGACAGTTTATTCTAGAAGTAACTTGGTAGAACAATCCCGAGTTGCTAGGTTGGATACTACCGACTGGCTTAGAATCCTAGTTAGGGGGTGTGCACACTGAAAGTACGATACCTGATTCCACAGAGTTTTTATAAGAACCATGAGTACCGGTTCTGTGGGCGAGGTGAGTATTAGGCCAGCTAGATGCCGAGCCCGGATATGTCCATTCACGATTTGTAAATTCCTACCTCGCCCACGAGTTCAGAAAGAAAGGAAGAAAGAAAAAAGAAGAGAAAAGCGAGTCAAGTGACTCAACAGAGATCCTCCACAAAAAAAGTATTTCTTTTGATAAAGAGCGAGAGAATAAATAAATAAATAAATAAATAAATAAATAAATATATATATATATATATATATATATATATATATATATATATATATATATATATATATATATATAGCTTCATATCCTTATTCATATCATGTCATAGTTTGAGTCTCATCTTGAATATCTGAAAAGTACAGTGTCATTCGTTGTTTAAGTAGTAGTATGAAAGCATGACTTTACTTGTTAAACATCATTCATCTCATTATCTATCTTGAAAGTATCATCTTGGTTATGAGAAGTGCATAGTAGAATATAGATGACTTATATCTGTTGTGGCATGAGTATGTGCATAAATATAAGTTATGAGTTAAAGCCTGTTTATATGAGTTCATAGGTTGCGAGCATATAGAAGTATCTATGTGTATTTAATGAGATTCGTTGCCTAAGTGTCTGGATTGCTTATATTCATACTTAAGAATGTGTGTGAATGCAAAAATGTTTTCCAACCTATTTCTATAGTACATTACAGGGTTGAGTGGCTTTATACGTAGCATTAATTTCTAACGGGTTTATTTTCCTACTTGTTTTATAACCCCTTTCAGGTGGACCCAGTTCTTGAGAGCGCACGGTGATACTTTAGTGTGTAGTTTTAGTTGTAGTAGTTACTAGGTCGGTACCCTTTTGTTTAGTGGTACTTTTAACTGGTTGTAGTGAACTACCGTTTTTATGGTGCGTAGACAACGGGGTTGTTTTCCATGTATTACTGTTTTGATGAGCTTTGACTCTAGTTCCCGTAGATGTTTTGTAATCTGTGCAGTTACCGTGAGTGATGACTGTGGCGGTGACATTCCCTTTTAGCTTATCTTTTTGGGTTATTATTCTAGTTACTTAAGTTATTCTTGATTTATCTTAATTAAGTTTGATTTATATCGGGTTTTAGATTTTAGAAAAAGGGGGTGTTACACAAGGTGACCTTAAATGGTTGCCTTTTCCGAAGAGGCGACTAAAGCTGATCTCCTTCTCGGGAGAGATGACCAGAAACGATCACCTTCTTTGTAGAGGCGACCAAAATTGGTCCACTTCTCCGAAAAATGGGACAAAAGATGATTTGAAATGATTGTCTTCTTCAAAGACAGACTTACGATCGTCATGAGTTGTCGGAGTTAGTCAAATTTTCAGCGGTGTGATAGTGACCAGCTATAACATGTCTATAATCTGCAGGCCTATTTTTGTGCACGAAAAAAAACATTTTAAATAATTTAATTTTACATTTTCAAAGTCCAGAGCTCTAATTGCCGCAAATTATGCTGTGCAACCGTGTGCAACATGCATGGTGCACACGATTGCAAGACGACACTGTTTTATTATGATGGAGTAACGGTGTCATTAGTGGCACTGTTTAACTCCACCAATCAAATAATTTTTATTTATTTATTTATTTTTTATACACAAACTCCAATTGACGTGTAATTATAAATATATAGCATTGCAAGTCTGAATATATAGTTATGAAGTTATGGATATATAGTTATGAAGTTATGGATATATAGTTTTGAAATTATGGATGTGTAGTTATGCAATTATGGATATAGTTCTCTGTGAACAAGAACTTTAAGAATTCTGAATATTGAGTTATGTAATTATGAATGTCTAGTTGTGAAATTATGAATGTGTAGTTATTATTTTTGAATGTACTATTTTCAAATTATGAATATATAGTTATGTAATTCTGGATATGTAGTTATGAAATTATGGATATATCTTACTGTTTGAATACGAATGAAACCGTCTAACGCCGTTAACGACAATTCGAACGATTTTTTTTTTTAAATGAAACAACGTCGTTTTGTAACCGTGTGCATCATACATTTTAGACACGGTTGCACATCATAACGATTGTCTAATTGCTCTATTGTATAAAGTTAATGAGCTTATTTTACCTTTCTCCAAATTAAAGTTGAAATGATTGGGGGGGCAGTGGGCGCAGGTTGTGCGGTGTGGTCGACCGCATCTTAACATTCTTCCGTATATAAACAAAATTCTGGAAGCTCTATCATAAGAGACACCACCAAAAAGGCCTATTTAGTCAGACCCACGTGTCAGCCTTTCCCCTCACTTACTTCCGCCACTTGTCCTTTCCAAGTACGTTTATAGTCCCACCCCCACCCAAGAAAATCCAGGGGCATTTTCGTCCTCACATTCCTCTTTCTCTCTCTCTCTCCCCATTTTCCATGTTTCTCCTCTCTGGGTCTCTCTCCCTCCTGATTTGCCTCAGTATTTCCCCGTTTCCCACTCCCCTCCTGCTCTCCCCTTTCTCTTTTCTCCGCATTTTCTTGACTTTCCGGCCACCCATTCGCCGGAATCTTCCCATTTCCTTTGATTCTTTTTTCAGCTCGGCCTAACAGACGTGTGGGTATCTACTATCTAGAATCTAGTCATTGGTGGATTTTTTTATTTTTTTTTACTGCTCCTCACTGTGGGTTTGTTGGTGATATAGATCTTCTTTTTATGGTTACTGGGGATTTTCTGGGATTGATTTGAGTGTGGGTATTGGATAAAGATTGAATCTTGGAGCTGAAGGGCAGGTAGTATGCAGTTAAAGAACATATTTTTGTGTCTGGGTATGCTTAGGGATCAACATGCATGTAATACTGGAGCTTTATAGCTTTATGTACAGTATGGGGGATAGCGAGGAGGCGAGGAGGAAAAGCAGAGTTGAAATGCAGAATCTTTCTCTGGATTCCACCGGCGCTGCTTCGAGGGATTTGTTGCAGAGATTCATGGAGGGCGGTGGGGGTGGGGCGGCGGGGAAGAAAGAGGAAGATGAGAGTGAAATCGAGTTGAATCTCGGGTTGTCATTGGGAGGGAAATTTGGGGTGGACAGAGCTTCCAAGAGCCTTGTAAGGTCCTCTTCTATCGCTGCATGTTTGCCGAGCGTGAGAGACGACGACGCGGCGGCGGCGCCGCCGGTGGCGTATCCTGCCTTGGTCAGGACGTCTTCCCTGCCGGTGGAGACGGAGGAAGAGTGGAGGAAGCGGAAGGAGTTGCAGACCTTGCGGAGAATGCAGGCTAAGAGGAGACGGTCGGAGAAGCAGAGAAATTCCGCCGCCGCCGCCGCCGGAGGCGGCAGCGGCGGCGGCGGCGGCGGCGGCAGCAGTTTGGAAGATGAAAAGAGGGAAATTGAGAAGAATTTCAAAGGGAGATTGGAGAGAGAACAGTACTTAACCGCCGCGAAAAGGTTCGGTTTATCGGCGCCGCCGCAGTTTGGGCTCCCTACCTGGGCTGCTGCCGCCAATCAGGCTGCTTTTGGGAGTGGTATTGATATTGTGAAAGGTCATTTCAGTCATTTTAGTAAAGTTCAAGGGCTTGGACAACCTTCTTCCCAAGGGTCAGTTGAATCTCAAGGGGGAAGCTCTTCAAGCATGTCTGAATTGGAAAGTAAATCTCTTCAAGGTACTTCATTTCCTCCCTACAATTACCCCTTTTTTACCACTTTATTCTGTTTTTGGTGTTCCAACAATGTGTTATTAATTATTATTGAGTAACGAGGAAAACCCGCCGCCATTATCTGAGTGTGCGCTAGGACGAGGGAAACATGTTGTCACTAGTCAAATGTACGTACTAGGTAGCCTCGCATTGCTGTCACTAGTCAAATGTGTGTACTAGATAACCCCACTTTGTGGTCAAATGTGTGCACTGGGTAGGCCCGCCTTCTTATTCTAGGACCACACGAGGTAACCTCGCATTATTGTCACTAGTCAAATGTGTGTACTAGGTAACTAAGGTAACCCTACCTTGGGGTCAAATGTGTGCACCGGTAGACCCGCCTTGTGAACCTAGGACCACAGGCCCGCCTTCTTATTCTAGGACCACAAGAGGTAAACCTGAGGTTGCACATAGCTAATTGACTTAAATTATAAAGGCCAATAGACTGCTCCTAGTGGGAGTACAATGTGCTTTATTACATTTTATCTTGATATCGGCCAGACAACAGATTTATTGTGTTCTGCCTTGCTTATCTGTACTGCAGTTCTGTTGGAACATGTCCATAGATTCTGGCAAGTTTAAAAGTGATTTCCAAATCTGCAAAAATTTAATGTAATTATTGTTTGGTTGCTTATCTGTACAGTAGTTCTTTTAGCACAGTTCACGATTTCTAGCAATTTATAGCTAATTTGGAAATTGGAATCCACGTTATTGCATACTCGATTTCGCAGCCTGTGAAACAAACAGCATTGTTAACTTGCAGTAAAAAGCCTCGGTTCATCGAAAAGGGAAAGTTCTGTAATGCATCGTATTGTTGATTAACCCGTCTTTTGTAGTGTGATGACTGTAATTATTCTGTGTGGTGAGGATCCAAGCATTTCCTTTTTTACTTTTCAGCTTTTACTTTCTCTGCCAGGAATTAGAACTCTTTATTTGTACTGTACTGTGATTTCCCTCCTCCTACTGTTTTATCTATTTTACAAATGTAGAGGTCTTACGGTTAGCTAGTTTTTTTTTTTTTTTTTGGTCGGGCCATGAGGTGTCCTGAACAGACCCTAACTGTAGGAGATACTTTTAAGCCTGTACCATACTCAGACTAACCCCCATTCGCATCGGGTCAGCCCAATTAAGGGCGAAGTGCTGGCCAGATTGGTTTTTCCATACTAGAGGGGGTTCGAACTCCCTACCTCTCTTAAGGGATGAGAGTGCACGGTCACTCACGTCAACCAAGCTGGTTCCTACGGTTAGCTAGTTGACTTAGCACTTGATGTTTTTGTTCATTATAATGGAAAGTCGGGAAGTGGTTAGGGACAAGATTCTTGTCTACCACGAATAGATCTTCTCTAAACCGCTAATGCGAACCAAGTAGCACATAACGTGAAAGAGATCTTAGAATTGGTAGGTGAGAACTATGACGTGAATAATAGTGTATTTTCGATGTTGTGTGGTGTGGGTTGTGACTTTAGCGTGGTTGATGGATTCTGAAATTAGTGCAACAGTGAATGCTGAGAGGAGTCTATTGTGTTAGTTGAAACAACATTAAATTTGGCCTTTGGAATTATTATCCAATATGTTCTTCTTATCCAATATGTTCTGCTACTAAAAGACCAGGACATGAAGGTGAATAAACTGGTTAATGTTTGCATTAACTGTAGAGGAAAAGTTGGGAACAAAAACAACAGTTAAAATCGAAGCGTTTTTAGAACTACTATTACCTGAATTGTAACTTGTAAGGTTAAAGTTTAAACCTCAAAACGGGTAGAAATACGTAGTAAAAAATATAAATTAGCTTTATATCTTTCACTGTTTACTTCGATTCTTTTGCCAATGAAATCAATTTCGTTTTCCAGGTTCTGGTGACGTGAGCCCCGGGAGTTTCCAGTCCACGCAAGACACGGGTAGCAGGGACGTTGGTTCGTCCGGGGTTAAGACGATGGATCTAGCAAGCAGGATGTCCGGGGCCGAGACGGAGGGTACATCTCATAAACCCAATAGTACGAGCGATCAAGCAAGGGAAATCGGAACGAATGCCATGGAGGATATGCCGTGTGTGTTCACCAAGGGCGACGGTCCTAATGGGAAAAGAATCGACGGGATACTATACAAATATGGCAAGGGGCAAGAAGTACGAATAATGTGCGTGTGCCATGGGAGTTTCCTCTCGCCCGCCGAGTTTGTGAAGCATGCAGGAGGCAGCGACGTCGCTCACCCCCTCAAACATATCGTCATCAAACCCAACTCCGCACCCTTCCTGTAATAAACGCTACGCTACGCCCCCGTGTCCGGGAGACAAAACATCACCACATAGGACAGACATCCTAGAGAAGGAGAAAGAAGAGTTTGTTTTCTTATTTTTCATTCTTTTGAACACATATGTTATATGTAACTACAAATGGTCATGTTGAAATGTTATGTCACAGAAGAATATTTTGTGCATATTTGATATGGGCAGAAATATACACGTTTGCCTACAAATGCTCATGTTGGAATGTTATGTTGCAAAAGACTATTTTGTGCATCTTTGGTGTGGGCAGAGTGCAGAGAGTAGCTTTGGTCTGTTATTCTTCTTACACATTTGCCGTATAAAGCAAGGGGGAAAAGGTAATTTAGGTCCCTGCTGGGTTTGAACCAGTGATCAAGAGCTAGGGTTAAAAAACGTAATATAGGGCCCTACCGGGTTCGAACCGGTGACCTCTTGATCTGCAGTCAAATGCTCTACCACTGAGCTAAGGACCCCTTCTGTTGTTGATACTCTTTAATTAGCAATTTAACTCTTAAAGGCATTTCCAAAAGTAGTTTATTTTTTGATCTTGCTTATAGTGTTGACTGTTGAGGTGTAGGATACTAGGATTAACAAATATTTGAGTTCAAAGAATGGCTTTGAAGCAGTGAGGGGGCTCATATACTGTGTGCTATTACAACTGCTGGAAATGGAGATGACAGAACGATATCATATTGATATTAATAGAACTTTTACGTGAGTGATGAATAATGGAGTAAGGACGATATTATGTGGTAATAGTGAGTTGCGTTGAGAGAGATCGGAAAATATTGGATTAAATTCAATATAAATGGGTGTGTCAAGATTTAAGAACTTGATTTAAAAAAAAAAAAAAAAAAAGGTGACAATTCGATGAATTGATTCGTTGAAGTTTGGCAAATGGTTGAGGGTTGTCACTATTAGGATTCTATGTATTTGAGTCAGTTTATGATTCACAATTCTAGTCTCCATCTGTCTCTACACGGTTAATACAGTCTCCATCTGTCTCTGCACGGTTAATACAGTTATCATCGTCACTACTCACTTGTAATAGTTGTAATGTGCTAGAAATTGAAATTTAGAGATTTTGTGATGGTTGTAAATTGGTTGATGGGCAATTGTTATGTTGTTGAACCGTGTCCACCTTGCAAGGTGGACACGGTTCTATGTTCATAATTAATGAACTACATGTTTATAATTATAAAGTTATATATTCATAATTTTTGAACTTTATATTCACCATTACAGAACTCTATGTTCATAATTACTGAACTATATGTTCATAATTATGTTCACAATTTTTGAACTATATATTCATAATTATGAACAGTTTTGAAACCATATTCACCTTAATAGGATTCCACAGCATAATTTGCCGTTGATGGGTGAGGAGGTGCCTAGAGGTCTATTACATAATCTCACTGAGCGTGGTCATTTGTTGGGGATTTTGAAAGACAAGGCTAATAATACTCGATGGTCTAATTTTGACTTTGATAGAACAAATTAATGTACATTCAATACACAAATAATGTACTTTTAATAAAAATGTACATTGTATTTAGAAAAAACACATCATTTGAATACTGAAATACATTATTTCGTATAATGAACATTCTGAACACGAATAATGTTTCAACATTAGCATTTGTCTTACTATTGTAACCTTCTCCATCAATTAAAAGTTGTGATTATCAATTGTAATTGGGATATTAATTGTTAATACTAATATAATTGTGTTCTTATCAATTATAGTACTCTGCACTTCTTAGCATCAACAAACACAACATGTCATTCATGTTCTTCACACTGGATTTCTCACCAGGATTCCAAACTGTGAGAAAGTGCCTTCCAGACAACCTCAAATTTACAGTTAGAGGAAAAATCTACTGTGAAAAGATGAAGATATCATTGCCTTCTGAAGCAACATGAGCAAATCTTTTGGTTGAGAATTGATAAATTTTTCTACGATCTGCCTGAAATGTTTTCGTTTTCTGAGAAGACAATGGAAACCTTCTTAAAAGCATGGTTTTTTCCTCAAGATTTTTGTCCGGAAGCCTTTTTCGAGCTCTTAGTATGTTGTTTGGGCCCATTTTCCACCCTGCAAAACGTCACAAGAGTTTGTTCTATGAATTTCTCATTAGAAATGTGTTAAATCAACAGGGCTAATACGACAATATGCTTGAAATGCAAAATATGAGAGAGAGAGAGAGAGAGAGAGAGAGAGGGGGAGGGATACGTGTTAGAAGATCGTCTTCCACAGAGGTTTGAACACATAAAGCTTTGCCAGGTCGGGCGTTTGCAGCAGCAGCTCAACAAGGAAATACAGCTATTCCAGGCCGGAGTCAAGCAGTGGCCGCACATCCAGGTTACTGGCTTACAGCAGCAGCAACATCGCCTGTTAAACGACTTACAAGGGGCAATATAGGCAGCTTAGATAGTTACAAGTTGTGTATGTAAATCAAAGACGACAAGGAATGGCACTCACGTTAGAAGGGCAGAAGAACCCGTATGTTCTCCGGATTTTCTCGTCTCTTTCGGTAATTCTACTAAAGTTTGGCTTGATACTGGGCCGTTATCCAGTCCCAGGTCCTCTTTGTTATTCTCTTCTCCTCCTCCCGTGTCTTGAAAGCCTCCCCTGAGACTAATTGATTGCTTGGGGTCCATATATTCATATTCTCGAGCCTTGTCCTGTTCCCCGGGGTAGGGTAGGTCCGCACCCATGCCAGGAACAGGACATCTCGTGAAGCTATCAACATGAATACTGAACAAGGATTCACGGGAAGAGCAACTCATTTCCCTTTGCACAGAGGTAGAGCCATCAGTATTAGGATGATCAGATCCCGCCCTTTCTATGACTTGAACTTCGGGAGCTTCTGTCGGTTGCATGTTCGGCAGCAATCATAGATTGGCAACATCTGAAATTCCTGAGTTGGAAACTTATAAGAATTCACTGCATAGATACACACACACACACATATATATATACATCTCTGAGACGGGTCGATTTTTTCATAAGTATTACAATTTTCATCATAACTCTTCAATCCATAATATTACATTTTTCCTCAGAAATATTACACTTTCTTTAGGTAAGAATCAATCAATTTATTCATGATTAATATTACACTTTTTCTAACAGTTCATCCTTAAATCTTACATTTTGATTTAGAAGTATTACATTTTCTGAATCCTTGACCATTTTCATTCTTACATTTATTCAAGAACTGAAATAAGCTACAAATGTAAGGAAAAAACCCAAAAAACAAAAAAAAAAAAAAAAACAAAAACAAAAAAAAAACTAACCGTATAGAAAGAAAGGCTTTATAATTTTGCTACCGTACCGCCGGTGGTTGATCTTGCCGGTACTTGCAGTCATCTCCTGCAGTTATTCCGGCAGAGGACCTGCAAAATTATTGAATTGAAAACAAAAAGAAATCGCGAAATGTGATGAAAGTTCAAAGGATTATATGAATTCAAGCAAAATAAATTTTGAATTTCGTGATGAAACTCAGAATGTACATTCCTTCTATAATCGCCAGCATCTTAAGACGATATATTATGATTTAGGTTTCATAACATCGTGATTTGATGGTGCGTAAGGAATAAGACAAATTGAAAAAAAAAATGCAGGGTAAAAAGGAATTAGGGTTTTGGAGAAAAAGATTACCCCGAATTTCAGTAGGAGGAGGTCGGAAAGAGATCAATGGCGAAATGGCCGTTGAGGATGCTGAACTGCTGGGGGCATTTATTTCTATTTAATAAGTATAATAATAACACACTTTGCCCCCACCCGTGTTGATTAAATATTTTCGTATTAAAAGGTTACGGGTTTAGCTCGTTAGAGGGAGGTATGTAGTATTTGGAAGAAGAGATTAAGCAATCATTATGTTGTGAGTACGTGCTCACTTTGGCACAAATTCGTTTTCCGCTAGGAGTGACCCCGTATATAGATTATATCCATAATTTCTATACTTGTAGATATATAATTTCTATATTGTATATTCATAATTTCTATACTCTCGGTGAGCTAAAATTTATACTTTAGCTTCATAAAATTTCTAACCACGAATCTATATCCATAATTTCTATACTGTAAATCCATAATTTCTAGACTCTCGATGAGCTAAAATTTATACTTTAGATTCATAATTTCTAACCACGAATCTATATCCATAATTTATATACTGTATATCTATAATTTCTATACTGTATATCCATAATTTCGAGACTCTCAGTGAACTAAAATTTATACTTTAGATTCATAATTTTAGCTCACCGAAAGTCTAGAAATTTATGGATCTACAGTATAGAAATTATGGATATAGATTTGTGTGCACCATGTGCATGGTGAGTACGTGTTCACAATATAATTTGCTGAGATTAAGGTATCCTTTTTGTACGTACTGACATTTGGTCCTGTTTGCTGAGCAATTGAGTCACGATGATTTACATCTAAATACTCTGTCGGGCCAAAGTGTGGGGCCCTTGGGATTGAGATTCAACCTTTATCTGCATATCTGGGTCAATGATTTATTGATTTATTTAATGCATATCATTCACGTAATGAATATATTTAAAGATATACTTTTTTAAATCACAAAGAGAAAGTATTCCAACGGTGAGAGGCTAACCTCTCACTTTCACTCTCTGCAGGTCACGTTCATTTGGTTACCGGTAATAAGCTCCTCAATTCTTAGGGAAGGTTAATAACCTCCGCCCAATCCATATGATGGTGAACGCATAACGTTGTAAGAAAATCAGCCACTTTGTTCTGTTCGCTATAGACACCTCGGATGCCTCCCGTCTTTGTTGAGCCACCTAATCGAGTTGTTAATGTGCCTTGTATAAGACCTCATATTACACTTAATATAATTGCAGACTTTTTAGCGAGTGAATCACTTCTAGCGAAGTTTAGTATACACTCTTGATAGTACAAAGCTCCATTTAAAACTACCCTTTGAAACATTAACCATTTATGTTTTCAGCAGGAAGTTCATGCAATTGAATGTTTATACAACAAGAAACACACATGTTATACATGGCTACCTGCTAAAGTATCAAAATCAGAGTTAATTGAAAAGCAAAAACTGCAGGCTCCCCAATCTAAAATCTGAGGATATATATACTTATGGCATATACAAATTCTCTAGGAGAACATACATCATTTGATTTGATCATAACATAAGTTCTTCATTCCTCCATTATCAAGGAATCCTTTCACGATTTCAATATAAGTTTCCTCGCCAAGACCTTATACTTTCTCCGCTAACCCCTTCTCTTAATTTAAGCATAATAGTAGCAGAAACAGATTCTAAACTACCAGAATTCATATATCCACTAATCAAACTACTAAGAACAACCTTCCTATCGGAGAATCCAAACCTAGTCACAAGAACTTCTAACTCGAGAATTTTATGTTTCATCCCTTTTCTTGCATACAAATAGGCCAATAGTCCAAATCAGGCTTCAAGAACTCCAACTTGTCATCCATGGCAATTCTACAACTCTCATTAAATATGTGCAAATAAGCAACTAAGCAACAAGTTTTTCTACTGGTATCAACAAGGGCATTCCCCCACAGACTAAATGGCAGGAAAAATTGATTCTTGAATATACACTTGACCTCAATGCAAAAGCAGGGGCAGCAGTGTTGGCATTCCTCATTGAATCCAACAAAATTTTCAACAGTTTCAGGGAAGAGCAATTCTGGGTTCCTCTCAAATCAAGAACACCACAGACGCAAATGCTCTCTTGAGATTTAGGGTGTCGGAGAGGGAAGAGAGGTGGGCGATGAGAGAGTTATCTGGATTGAATGACTTCCAGGCCTCATCTACGTTGTGGGCAGTGAGGGAGGCTTGAAGGGCGGACTCAAGATGGGATTTTTGGGTGGCGTCGTTGGGTTTTGGGGCGGCGGTTCTAAGAGAGAAGATCGACGGCCGGAGAAAAGAGAAGAGGCTTGAGATTTCTGGCTCTGTAGAATAACGCCGCCAAAAACTCTTCAACTTCGCCCTGCGCTTCTCTCAGAGAAAGGCAACTGGATGACCTGCGCTGTGATCTTTTGTATTAATAATTATTATTCCCATTTTATACACATAGCTGGAATAGCTCAGTTGGTTAGAGCGTGTGGCTGTTAACCACAAGGTCGGAGGTTCAAGCCCTCCTTCTAGCGAAAATTTTTAAAATTTTTCCATCTTATGTACGTCCTCTCAAAAAAAAAAAAAAAAATTATTCTTATGTATGTCAATCTTATATACTTATGTATGTCCTCTCAAAAAAAAAAATTTATTCTTATGTATGTCAATCTTATATAGAGTTTTTTTCCAAAATGGTCCCTCGACTATTGCTCATTCTCAATTTTGCATTTCGACTTTTAATTGCACCCAATGTGGTCCCTTGACTTTTAAAAACTCCTCCAAATTGGTCCTCCGTTAGAAATTCCGTCTATTGAGTGTTAAAATGAAGTGCATTTTCGTCCATTTACCTATTATATGCCTAATATACTCTAAAAAATAGTCAAGGGACCATTTTGGGAATAGTCGAGGGATCATTTTGAGAAAAACTCATTTATTTATTTCATTTTTGTTTATTTTCATTTTTGTTAGACTATCAAATTAGAGTTTCTATACATTTTTTTTTTTTACAAATATAAATAGTTAAAATCCACAATCAAATCTCAAAATTTTAAACTTTCTATACAAATTTGTTCCTTCTGTCTAAACATACAAACTTTTCCTCTAACCCTATCAAGTTTTACAATAAGTTCTGTGAATTTCAAAAATATAATACTCATATACTTTTTATGTTCACACACACACTAAAACTTCAATAGACAATCAATCACTATGTATCATATTAAATATTATTTTTATCATTGAAAATAACATTACTATTTTTATCAATTTAGACACCCAAAATGTACTCTTCACTTCTCGGTCACTATGCCTTTTGAAAATAAAAATATTATTTTTACAATCAATCGCTATGCTCTGGCACTTCTTCGAACTGAGAAGTACGCGTCACTTCTCGGTCAATGACAAAATCTTAGAAAATATTTTTGGAAAGTTGGTTTAACTTAGCCTGTAAGGCCATTAGTTTCATTCCAAAGTTAGTACAAACCATAGCTACCATTTCCAAATGCCTATCTACCCAGAAGTACACCATGCTAAAGAGAGTCTAGAACTATGGCTATCAATTTTATGTCTTAAAGGACAAGTAAAATAAACCAAATACAAAAATAATTACCACAAAACAAACAATTCTAAACCTAAAGTCTCATCATTTACCAATATTATAAGTTCTTGTCATTTTGAAGTTTGTTTGTATTTTATATATGAATGTTAATAAACTTAAATTTGAAATTTAAACTTGTTTACCATAGTACGTAAATAAATAATAATTTTATTTTAACTATAAAAATAATATTTAATGTTACAAAACTTATTGTAAAACTTGATAGGGATAGGGGAAAAATTTGTTCGTTTAGACAAAAGGAAAAAAAAATTGTAGAGAACGTTTAAAATTTTGAGATTTGATTGTGGATTTTAACTATTTATATTTGTAAGAAAAAAAATGTATTCAAATTCTAATTTGATAGTGTTAAAAAAATGGAAATAAATAAATGAGTTTTCTCAAAATGATCCCTCGACTATTCCCAAAATGGTCACTCGACTATTTTTCAGAGTATATTAGGCATATAATAGGTGAATGGCCGAAAGTGCCCTTCATTTTAACACTCAATAGATGGAAT
>NW_017619515.1:327500-440000 GCF_001879475.1 Ipomoea nil
TTCCAGCTATATGTGTAAGTTGTGTATTTTGGACATTCAGTATGTATGGATAACAGCCACATGCTCTAACCAATTGAGCTATTCCAGCTGTGTGTGAACATTCTGTATCTAAATTGTGTATGTAAAATGTGAACATTCAGTGTCCACGGCATAACAATTGGTCAATCTCAGCGGATAGGTAATCATTGATGGACTGGCCCAAAATTCCGAAATAAGTGAGATATATTAAGGTTAGGACCAATAATTTTAAATTCAACTAACGCTAAGGGCATTCTCATTGGTGTAATTTTTAAAAAAGTCTCTATAATTGTGCACTTCACATGAAGGAGTCTGGGGCTCACTAAATGGGTACTCTCTCCCTCTTTCAACCAGCACTTCACATGAAGGAGTCTGGGGCTCACTAAATGGGTACTCTCTCCCTCTTTCAACCACCTTATTGGTTACTTAAAGATGCTTACGCTAGAAGGAGGGCTTGAACCTCCGACCTTATGGTTAACAGCCACACGCTCTAACCAACTGAGCTATTCCAGCTATATATGTAAGTTGTGTATTATGAACATTCAGTATGAATGGTTAACAGCCACATGCTCTAACCAATTGAGTTATTCCAGCTGTGTGTGAACATTCTGTATCTAAATTGTGTATGTAAAATGTGAACATTCAGTGTCCACGGCATAACAATTGGTCAATCTCAGCCGATAGGTAATCATTGATGGACTGGCCCAAAATTCCGAAATTTCAACTAACGCTAAGAGCATTCTCATTGGTGTAATTTTCGAGGAGTTTTAGAAAAAGTATCTATAGTTGGGCACTTCACATGAAGGAGTATGGGTACTCTCTCCCTCTTTCAACCACTTTATGGTTAATTAAAGATGCTTACGCTAGAAGGAGGGCTTGAACCTCCAACCTTGTGGTTAACAGCCACACGTTTTAACCAACTAAGCTATTCCAGCTATATATGTAAGTTGTGTATTTTGAACATTCAGTATGTATGGTTAACAGCCACATGCTCTAACCAATTGAGCTATTCAAGCTGTGTGTGAACATTCTGTATCTAAAATTGTGTATGTAAAATGTGAACATTCAGTGTCCATGGTATAACAATTGGTCAACCTCAGCCGATAGGTAACCATTGATGGACTGGCCCAAAATTCTGAAATAAGTGAGATATATTAAGGTTAGGACAAATAATTTTAAATTCAACTAACGCTAAGAGCATTCTCATTGGTGTGGTTTTCGAGGAGTGTTTAAAAACTTAAAGGTGCTTACGCTAAAAAGAGGGCTTGAACCTTTGACCTTGTGGTTAATAGCCACATGCTCTAACCAACTAAGCTATTCCAACTATATGTGTAAATTGTGTATTTTGGACATTCAGTATGTATGGATAATAGCCACATGCTCTAACCAATTGAGCTATTCCAACTGTGTGTGAACATTCTGTATCTAAATTGTGTATGTTATAATGTGAACATTCAGTGTCCACGGCATAACAATTGGTCAATCTCAGCCGATAGGTAATCATTGATGGACTGGCCAAAATTCCGAAATAAGTGAGATATATTAAGGTTAGGACCAATAATTTTAAATTCAACTAACGCTAAGGGCATTCTCATTGGTGTAATTTTCGAGGAGTTTAAAAAAAAGTCTCTATAGTTGGGCACTTCACATGAAGGAGTATGGGTACTCTCTCCCTCTTTCAACCACTTTATGGTTAATTAAAGATGCTTACGCTAGAAAGAGGGCTTGAACCTCCAACCTTGTGGTTAACAGCCACACGCTCTAACCAACTGAGCTATTCCAACTATATATGTAAGTTGTGTATTTTGAACATTCAGTATGTATGGTTAACAGCCACATGCTCTAACCAATTGAGCTATTCCAGCTGTGTGTGAACATTCTGTATCTAAATTGTGTATGTAAAATGTGAACATTCAGTGTCCATGGTATAACAATTGGTCAACCTCAGCCGATAGGTAACCATTGATGGACTGGCCCAAAATTCTGAAATAAGTGAGATATATTAAGGTTAGGACCAATAATTTTAAATTCAACTAACGCTAAGAGCATTCTCATTGGTGTGGTTTTCGAGGAGTGTTTAAAAACTTAAAGGTGCTTACGCTAAAAAGAGGGCTTAAACCTTTGACCTTGTGGTTAACAGCCACACGCTCTAACCAACTAAGCTATTCCAGCTATATGTGTAAGTTGTGTATTTTGGACATTCCGTATGTATGGGTAACAGCCACATGCTCTAACCAATTGAGCTATTCCAGCTGTGTGTGAACATTCTGTATCTAAATTGTGTATGTAAAATGTGAACATTCAGTGTCCACTGCATAACAATTGGTCAATCTCAGCCGATAGGTAATCATTGATGGACTGGCCCAAAATTCCGAAATAAGTGAGATATATTAAGGTTAGGACCAATAATTTTAAATTCAACTAACGCTAAGGGCATTCTCATTGGTGTAATTTTCGAGGAGTTTAAAAAAAAGTCTCTATAATTTGGCACTTCACATGAAGGAGTATGGGTACTCTCTCCCTCTTTCAACCACTTTATGGTTAATTAAAGATGCTTACGCTAGAAGGAGGGCTTGAACCTCTGATCTTGTGGTTAACAGCCACACGCTCTAACCAACTGAGCTATTCCAACTATATATGTAAGTTGTGTATTTTGAACATTCAGTATGTATGGTTAACAGCCAGACGCTCTAACCAATTGAGCTATTCCAGCTGTGTGTGAACATTCTGTATCTAAATTGTGTATGTAAAATGTGAACATTCAGTGTCCACGGCATAACAATTGGTCAATCTCAGCCGATAGGTAATCATTGATGGACTGGCCCAAAATTCCGAAATAAGTGAGATATATTAAGGTTAGGACCAATAATTTTAAATTCAACTAACGCTAAGGGCATTCTCATTGGTGTAATTTTCGAGGAGTTTAAAAAAAAAGTCTCTATAATTGGGCACTTCACATGAAGGAGTCTGGAGCTCACTAAATGGGTACTCTCTCCCTCTTGAGTTTAAAAAAAAAATCTCTATAATTGGGCACTTCACATGAAGGAGTCTGGAGCTCACTAAATGGGTACTCTCTCCCTCTTTCAACCACCTTATGGTTACTTAAAGATGCTTACGCTAGAAGGAGGGCTTGAACCGGAGCTCACTAAATGGGTACTCTCTCCCTCTTTCAACCACCTTATGGTTACTTAAAGATGCTTACGCTAGAAGGAGGGCTTGAACCTCCAACCTTGTGGTTAACAGCCACACGCTCTAATCAACTGAGCTATTCCAACTATACATGTAAGTTGTGTATTTTGAACATTCAGTATGTATGTATGGTTAACAGCCACATGCTCTAACCAATTGAGCTATTCCAGCTGTGTGTGAACATTCTGTATCTAAATTGTATATGTAAAATGTTAACATTCAGTGTCCACGGCATAACAATTGGTCAATCTCAGCCGATAGGTAATCATTGATGGACTGGCCCAAAATTCCGGTAATTTTCGAGGAGTTTAAAAAAAAATCTCTATAGTTAGGCACTTCACATGCTCACATGAAGGAGTATGGATACTCTCTCCCTCTTTCAACAACTTTATGTTTAATTAAAGATGCTTACACTAGAAGGAGGGCCTTGAACCTCCGACCTTGTGGTTAACAGCCACACGCTCTAGCCAACTGAGCTATTCCAGCTATATATGTAAGTTGTGTATTTTGAACATTCAGTATGTATGGTTAACAGCCACATGCTCTAACCAATTGAGCTATTCCAGCTGTGTGTGAACATTCTGTATCTAAATTGTGTATGTAAAATGTGAACATTCAGTGTCCATGGTATAACAATTGGTCAACCTCAGCAGATAGGTAACCATTGATGGACTGGCCCAAAATTCTGAAATAAGTGAGATATATTAAGGTTAGGACCAATAATTTTAAATTCAACTAACGCTAAGGGCATTTTCAATGGTGTGATTTTCGAGGAGTTTAAAAAAGTCTCTAAATGCGCCCAACTAGACGCAAATGTTCACTTCACATGAAGGAGACTACTCTTTCTCTCTCTCTCTCTCTTTTGTGGGCCTCACTCAAGGGACAAAAAACCCCATCTTCATGCAACATAATTACGCTAAAAGGAAAGCTTGAACCTCCAACATTGTGGTTAACAACCACATACTTTAACCAATTAAGCTATTCCAACTATATATATATATATATATATATTGTGTATTTTGGACATTCAGTATGTATGGATTACAGCCACATGCTCTAACCTATTGAGCTATTTTAGATGTGTGTGAACATTCTGTATCTAAATTGTGTATGCAAAATGTGAACATTCAGTATGTAAATTGTGTAGTTTGGACCCGGGTCAACCTTGCAAGGTGAACCCTAGTTCATGGTATAACAAGTGAAAATCAAACAGGTAGATCCAATTGATATGATGTTAATTTTAACGAAGAGCTTGCCCGAAAAATATCAAGGTTAGCGCTTAAAAGTTAGTGCGCTAGCCTGAAAGTTCATTAGTTGAACCCATGCGATGTTGGCTCGAAAGTTAGTAAGTTAGCTTGAAAGCTCATTTGTTCAACCCATCTCATAAGTCAAATAAATTAAGGTTAGAGTCAAGAATTTTAAATTAAATAAAAAAAAATCAATAAACCGAACAGCCGAGACCACGATAAGCCCAACAGCCTAAAACCGCGATAAGCCCAATAGCCCAAAACTAAACGATTTGATCCAATTGACATCTCTAATCTCACCATTTATGTCATTACTAATTTTTTTACGCGCATTGCGCGATTGAGATAATGCCCAATGTTTTTTCTTATTAAATAAGTACTTTAAAGAATATCAAGGCAAGATTATATTGGAATTGTTCATGCATAGATAATTAAATGTTGAATTTGTGTATTTAAATATGTAATTCTAAATTTACAAATTCAAGATAATATAGTCAAGATTGATTATAATTGTCAATAAAATAATTGTATAGGTATGGTTGAAACCAAATACGGGACATAAGGGAGAGCAAATAAAAATTAAGGCATAAAATATTAAATACATACTAATATTGAAGAACTAATAGATTGCCAAACAAGGATATTGCGAGGTAGTTTCTCACTTCAATTTGTTGTGTGATTTGAATACTCTTTTTGTCAATAAATTTCCCAAGTAGTTAATATAATTGACTTAATTATATTTTTTTTTATTTTTTTAAACAATTATTTTTATTATTATTATTATTATTATTATTATTATTATTATTATTATTATTATTATTATTATTATTATTATTATTATTATTATTATTATTATTATACCCTTAGGTCATTTTACATGTTAATCTAAACAGCTAATTTTTTCAAATATTTTTACCAATCGTTGATATAATTCGCTGGTCAAATCCGCTAATATAATTCGCTAACTGCTGATTGTTAAACAAGGACATTGCGAGGTAGTTCTCACTTCAATTTGTTGTGTGATTTGAATACTCTCTTTGTCAACAAATCCCTCAAGTAGTTATAAGATTGGCTTTATTAATTATATTTTTTAATTTTTTTCATGGTAATAATAAAATACTTGGTAAATAAATATATAACATTATTTGGTATTATAACTTTGATATTTAATTAAAAAAATAGTGCACATAAAAGATAATAGACAATTTAGTGAATATAGAATATAAAGAATTTTTACATTGGAGAAATATAAAGACAATATAACTAATAAAATTATTTATCTTAATTAATTTATTGATAATGAATATTTTTTTTTTAATAAAGACATTGTAGGGACAATGTAGCGAATATAATCAATTGATGAATTTGAATGTAAAGAATTTTTATATTGAAAAAAAATAAAGAAAATATAACTAATGAAATTATTTCTCTTATTCAATTTATTGATAATGAATAAATTTTTTTTTTTTGAATAAAGACATTGTAGACACATAATTCTAAATTAAAGAAATGCATATGTATCATTTTTTGTTTAATTTAATAAGAGTAAAATAAAGTACTAATTATACCAACTTTGATTGGGATGAGGTTCGAACCTAAGACCTTTATTATTGAAATTAATGAATAAGTTAACGGTGAAGTAACGGAAATTAACGGAAAAGATAATATTTAATGGAAAAGTTAACGGATAATCATATTCATTAAGGATAAATTAGGAAATCTTAAGGAAAAATTAAAATCTGATCAATCTGAGCCATTCATTTGATTAAAAAATTTGACCGCCATTTTTCCTACCCATTATAGGCCTAACTCTCTTGAACTCTTATTAGTATAGTAGATAGATAGTAGATATAGTAGATAGTAGATTTCTTGCATTCAGTTTCCCCTATCACTGCAGCAAGTTTTCCTATTCAATGTCCCCTTTCATAAGTTTCTATATTCAAGGGCAAATTATATCGTGCACCAAGGTGCACAATGTATTGTGCACCCTAAGAGTTTATGTGTATTATGTTAAGAGTTTATGTATATTATATATCATGTTAAGATTATGTGTATTACGCTAGAAGTTTATGTGTATTCTACTATATAATTATGTATATACGAAACAGAGAATTTTAGGGTGCACAACAGATTGTGCGCCCTGGTGCACAATATAACAATTGCTATTCAAGTTTCCCTTCATGGCTGCATACTTTGCAGGCTAGAGAGATTCTAGGGCTAGGACTGCAGATTTTGAGAGAATGGGAACAGTTTATTCACTGATGATTTCACATATACAATACATATCAAGAGTTTACCAAACATGGGAATTGCAGAGATTACAAAAAACTTATATTATTGCTTTACATATTTTGCTAAACTACAACACTAACAATGGTGTGGAATCCCTGCAAGACATGCACAGAGCTTTACATCTTCTCCAAGTCGTCGAAATGAGACTCTGTTTGATGCATTTGCTCCAATGCCTTGCAGCATATAATTGTGTTTTTGCCAAATGAGAAATCGAAATTTCTTGTGTATCTGCAAATCTGCAAATCTGAAACAATGTATTGCTTTTTCTGGTGTGTTACCCTACTTCCGGTGCCCGGATGAACCCATCAAGACACCAACGGCGATGATGAACATAGACAACATGCCACCAAGAAACATGTATGTTCGTCTTGATGATCTCCGGTATTCCCCGAATAGAATTACTCCCCAGAATGTGCTAACAAGAGGTAATGCCTGAAACGAACAATTACAGTCACTATCTGAGGGTGTGAACTAGGTAAACCCTACCCAGCAAAGGATCAGAAAGTAAACCAGTCTAGGTTGTTGATAGCTGACCGGCTCAAATCAAGAAGGTCAAGTCAAATCAGCCAGTAAAGGACCACAAGGAAGTAAATCAACCTAGATTGTCCATAGTTGATTAGCTCAAACCAAAAAGTATCTAAGGGTGTGGAGTAGGTAAACCCTAGCCGACAAAGGACGACGAGAAAGTAAACCAGTCTAGGTTGTTGATAGCTGACTGGCTCAAACCAAGAAGGTCAAGTCAAACTAGCCAATAAAGGACCACAAGGAAGTAAATCAGCCTAGATTGTTCATAATTATTTAGCACAAACCGAGAGGGTCAATAGGCCGCTCCTAATAGGAGTGGAACGTAAAGTCTTGTAGTTACCAAGTCAATAGTCTGACCAATTTGGCTGCGATTGCTCCATTATTGATTGATCTATGTGTTACTGTGTTGTAGCTTAACTAACCTGAACTGCATCGGCTGCTGCATATCCGGCTGCTTGACCGCCCATGAATTGGAGACCGTTCCCAAACCCACACAATAGACCTGCCAACAGCGCCCAACCTCGACCATTCCAATCGGACAGATAGGCCTTGAAGGATGACTTAGGCGCGTTTAGCACAGGGCGGTACAGAAAACTGATGTTGAGAATAATGGCAAGCAGGAAACAAGAGACCGAGAAGTAGAAAAAAGCAGTATAGACGGTTAAGTGGGGAACTCCGTCTTTTAGAGTGTGCCACTGATCATTTGTTGCGAGGTTGAATGCTGGCGAGAAGAGGGAGAAGCAAACTCCAGAGAAGAATGTTATGCCCAAACCAATCACGGTGCCCTTCCCGAAAACCTGCAAGCAAAAAAACACAAAAATGTTGTTCCTAAGAACTCACACTTCCCATGTTTGGTTTCGTGTAGTCTATGTTCATTTCGAGACAAAAATCGTCCCCCCCGGTTAGGGAATATTCTTGCTAATGGCAATAAAATGCGAAGAATAAGAGTCTAGGATGACAACCTTAATTGATCTTTTGTTCTCAAGCTGTATAAGATAGAGTGCTGTCCCAAACTTCGCCTTCTCTACCGAGGCAAGTCCATTCTCCAAATCGTTTTTTCCAACTGTGAATGCTCAAATTCACCAACTCAATAAATAGCTAAACGACAAAGACGTGAGGCGTTCAAATTGATAAATTCAACTGATATCACATTACCCGAGTTCATATGAGTCTCGTTGGATTCAGACATGCTCTGGTTCCTAATAACGCAAACAAAACTTCACATAAGAACTTTCGAACTACTAAATATAACGTTTCTTACAAAGTGCACGAGTTAATTGCAGAAAGGGAAATGAAAATGCATTTTCGGGGAAGAAATTAATTCCCCAACGAGCTACGAGAAAGTAAGGAAAGCATCTCGAGATTGTGATATATTGTTTCCTTTTAACTAATTATATGACAGATGGAGACCAGATTATATCGTTTTTGCATTAGAGAAACATACTCGGCTCCATTTTTGGAATGACCCGAGAAACCACTGAGCTTCTTCTTGTTATCAGCAGCATTGGATGCGTGCACGGCAGAGCCTAGACAAACAGCAACCAAGAAGCACCCGACACCGGGAAAAAGAATCTCGGCTTTGTTGATTTTGTCATCCAGAAAGTAATTCAGTGTCGTTCCTGTTACAATCAGGAGGCGTTCACACGTCAAGCATCAAAACATCATCAGTGTCCCAAAAAAGGATATTCAAAATCGAGGAAAAAAAACCTTTTACCTATGACCACAGTAATGCTCGAACTAACCACCTCAGTTACCGACAAACCAACATACGCCCAAGCATATTGAGTTGCCAGGTTTCCAAGGCTGAGGACTATCCCACCCGCCATCGCAAACAAGACACTCTGCCAATTATCCTGCAACATTTATCCCTAAAACTGTGACCCGAAACCAAAAAGGAAAACGAAAGGAAATAAAGGAATAAGGTCCAAATTGACCACTGAACGTAACATGAAAATGCAATTAGGCCACTGAACGAAAAAAACGTGCAATTAGGCCACTAAACATCCCAAATGTATGCAAATGCAATTTCACCTGATAGCAGGTTACCATCCATTCTCTTCGTTCAGTGGCCTAATTGCACTTTCAAGTTACAAGAATGACCTCTATTTGTAGTAGTTCATTTAGCTACGGGCAAAGATTCATTATAATATCACCATGAATGGACACAATCATCACATAATCATTCAAATATGCTAAGTTAGCCTCCCCTAGTACTACTCATTGGCTACGAAAAGCGCTCACCTGAGTTACTTGGTCTAGGAAATTCGGCCTCCCGGATCCAATCTCCCCGAAGGTGAAAGCAATGATCACGGCAGCCAAAAGATTGGTGATCGTATAATCGAGATAAGTATGTTGAGGAAGACGGCCTCGTCTTTCGAGTAAAGTCAAAAGGGCAGGCCATGTTCCCAGGAACAAGAGAGCCAACAACATGCAGACTATGGCACCCCCTTTGCTCTCCACCATATACATTTTCAACCCACCAGATAAAAACCCTTCAGGCCAAACTGTTACTAATGAGGTAATGCCCTCAAAATCCTGGCAGGGACAATCACAGAAACATAAACACCAGATATTATGAAATCTTGACAATATTCAATATACCCAATAAAAAATTAACCACAATACTGAAGAATTCAACATCCCATAATATATAATGGCTTTACAAGACTGATTCCAAGAAATGAACAACTAGTAATTGTGGACAAGGACACATGATCTAGACCAGTAACCGTAGTGTGGGCCCCATCTAATTAGCGGCTGAGTCACTGTGATTTACCCTCCATTATTCTGTTGTCGAGGGTGAGGGGGACTCGGGGTGAGGGAATTTCGCCTTAATAGTAAAAAATATGCAACTTTAACCAAAACAGCAGAAACTATTCCAATTGAAAACTACATAGTACAGTATACAATTAAGACCAATAAGAATAGAATATGAACTCCAGTCAACCTGAAAGGAACTAAAATCAACAGATCACATCACAACACACATAAGACTTTGAATTTTGGCAACTACCCAGAACAGATTCAGCAAAACCCAAACAAACATAGGAACCACTCACCATGTTGATAGTACAACGTAGGAGGAAGAAGAAGAAGGAGGAGAAAACAAAAAACAAATTGCATAAAAGCTTGAACTTTTTTGCATAAATATCTGCCAAACAACAGAACCAAAAACATATCACTTTTAATGTTAAGGAAAAGGATTGGCCAACCACCTGTCCACTTGCGAATATGGTCCACTGCGCGATTCGGAATCAGAATAGAATCAAATGATGACACTCCAAGAAACCTGCTAAGGGTTCCAAGAATCTGATTTCTCTTCTGAAGACGGAAGAGTTATTGGTGACAGCGAAGTAGGATTGAGGACACAAGCAAGGCGGTTACAGGACTTTATTAGAGTGGGGCGAAGCAAAAATATTGATGACAAAATATCAAATATTAATAATATATATACTGCAGATCTTCCGGGGAATCAAAAAGAATCACCCAGTTTTGAGAAAGTAGTGGATTGAGCAGGGAATCTAGCTGTCAGATTCCGGCAAACGACCTCATCCTTTGACTCTACTCCTACTGCAAAAATGTGGCAACCTTTTTTGACTTTTTCAATCTTGTAATAATAACCGATGAAAATGTACATTACATTTCATATAATATAGGGAAAATGGCACTTTTTCTCCCTATGTTATATGCTTATAGCACTTTTTTCCCCTGAGTTATTCATGCATTCATATTTGCCCCCTCAATTATTATAAAAGTAGCGGTTTTTCCCCCTGATAATATTAAATAGACATTTTTACCCTTAAATACATATTTTATTTATTTCTCTTGTTCACCAAATTATTGTTTATACGTAGGGATGGCCACGGTTCGGTTCGAACTGAACCGAACACTATAGCAATCAAATAAAAAAAAAAATCGGTTATGATTCATAACATAACCCAATATTTGGGTTTCCGTTTATTAAAATTGTGAAGTGGAAAAAAATAGATTCTGAACCGTGAACTAGAGGTTCAAATCGGAACAACTACTAGCAATAGCTTAAAATTAGAATTATAATATTTGCAAATAGTGTATGTTTTTTTCGCATTTATATTGACTCTCACATATAAGTATATATAATCGCGATTTGGTTTTTATTTTGAATCGTTATTTCACAATTTCGGATCCAATTTGAACTGTTGGTTCAAACATTATTTTAAAATTTTATTTTTTTTATTTTTAAAGTATTCTAAATTCAACAATTAATGTATTTTATTTTTTCAAATTGTGGTTATAATTTGTTGGAGAAGTAAAATAAAGGAAATATTTATTTTAAGGGTAAATATGTCCATTTAATATATCAGGGGGGAAAATTGCCACTTAAATAATATAGGGGGAAAAAGTGCTATAAGTATATAACACAGGGGGAAAAAGTGCCATTTTCCCTATAATATAATATAAATTTTACTATATGTGCTCTCAAATTCTACTCCATCACTTTTATTCAATGATGTTGTAAACAATGATAGAATATTTTTATTATGTGGGTTCTAAAAAAATGTCTAAATCACAAATTTGTGAGACGGAGTAAAAATTAGAAGTTCATGTAGTATTTTCTATAATTTAATTTAATTTATTTTTTTGTACTTCAATATGGCTCTGTTTGGCAGAACTTATTTAAGAGCTTATAGTTTATTTTAAGCTACTAATAAGCTATAAGCTCTGTTTAGTAATGTTCTCAAAATAAGAGCTTATTACTTATTGTTTATTTTAGGAACATTACCAAACAGAGTTATATATAGCGTTCCAAAATAAGTTCTTATTTTAAATTAGGAGCTTATTTTGTGAACATTAACAGAGCTTATAGTGTTCTAAAATAAGCTCTTATTTTAAACTATAAGCTCATTTCGAAACATTAACAGAGCTTATAGCGTTCCAAAATAAGCTCTTATTTTAAACTACGAGCTCATTTTGAGAACATTATATTACAAAACAGAGCTACCGGTAACATTCCAAAATAAGCTCTTATTTTAAACTAGGAGCTTATTTTGGGAACATTACCAAACAGAGCCACCGGTAACATTCCAAAATAAGCACTTATTTTAAATTAGGAGTTTATTTTGGGAACATTATATTACCAAACAGAGTACCGGTAACATTCCAAAATAAGCTCTTATTTTAAACTAGGAGCTTATTTTGGGAACATTACTAAACAGAGCCACCGGTAACATTCCAAAATAAGCTCTTATTTTAAATTAGGAGCTTATTTTGGGAACATTACTAAACAGAGCTTATAGCGTTCCAAAATAACCTCTTATTTTAAACTAGGAGCTCATTTTGAGAACATTATATTACAAAACAGAACTACCGGTAACATTCCAAAATAAGCTTTTATTTTAAACTAGGAGCTTATTTTGGGAACATTACCAAACAGAGCCACCGGTAACATTCCAAAATAAGCTCTTATTTTAAATTAGGAGCTTAGTTTGGGAACATTATATTACCAAACAGAGTACCGGTAACATTCCAAAATAAGCTCTTATTTTAAACTAGGAGCTTATTTTGGGAACAGTACTAAACAGAGCCACCGGTAACATTCCAAAATAAGCTCTTATTTTAAATTAGGAGCTTATTTTGGGAACATTACTAAACAGAGCTTATAGCGTTCCAAAATAAGCTCTTATTTTAAACTAGGAGCTCATTTTGAGAACATTATATTACAAAACAGAGCTACCGGTAACATTCCAAAATAAGCTCTTATTTTAAACTAGGAGCTTATTTTGGGAACATTACCAAACAGAGCCACCGGTAACATTCCAAAATAAGCTCTTATTTTAAATTAGGAGCTTATTTTGGGAACATTATATTACCAAACAGAGTACCGGTAACATTCCAAAATAAGCTCTTATTTTAAACTAGGAGCTTATTTTGGGAACATTACTAAACAGAGCCACCGGTAACATTCCAAAATAAGCTCTTATTTTAAATTAGGAGCTTATTTTATGAACATTACTAAACAGAGCTTATAGTGTTCCAAAATAAGCTCTTATTTTAAACTAGGAGCTCATTTTGGGAACATTACCAGACAGAGCTACCGGTAACATTCCAAAGTAAGCTCTTATTTTAAACTAGGAGCTTATTTTGGGAACATTACCAAACAGAGCCACTGGTGACATTCCAAAATAAGCTCTTATTTTTAATTAGGAGCTTATTTTGGGAACATTACTAAACAGAGCTTATAGCGTTCAAAATTAACCCTTATTTTAAACTAGGAGCTCATTTTGGGAACATTATATTACCAAACAGAGCTACCGGTAACATTCCAAAATACGCTCTTATTTTAAACTAGGAGCTTATTTTAAGAACATTACCAAACAGAGCCACTGGTAACATTCCAAAATAAGCTCTTATTTTAAATTAGTAGCTTATTTTGGGAACATTACTAAACAGAGCTTATAGCGTTCCAAAATAAGCTCTTATTTTAAACTAGGAGCTCATTTTGGGAACATTACTAAACAGAGCTACCGGTAACATTCCAAAATAAGCTCTTATTTTAAACTTGGAGCTTATTTTGGGAACATTACCAAACAGAGCCACCGGTAACATTCTAAAATAAGCTCTTATTTTAAATTAGGAGCTTATTTTATGAACATTACTAAACAGAGCTTATAGCGTTCCAAAATAAGCTCTTACTTTAAACTAGGAGCTTATTTTGGGAACATTAACAGAGCTTATTTGCGTTCCAAAATAAGCTCTTATTTTAAACTAGCTAGGAGCTTATTTTGGGAACATTACCAAACAGAGCTACCGGTAACATTCTAAAATAAGCTCTTATTTTAAACTAGGAGCTTATTTTGGGAACATTACCAAACAGAGTTACCGGTAGCATTCCAAAATAAGCTCTTATTTTAAACTAGGAGTTTATTTTGGGAACATTACCAAACAGAGCTTATAGCGTTCCAAAATAAGCTCTTATTTTAAACTAGGAGCTTATTTTCAGCTTTCAACTCCTATCTTATACCTTTTCAGCTAGGTTTGCCAAACAGAGCCTATGTCTCATTTTATTTATCTAGTTCACTTAATACGGTTTGGTTGAAGTTATTTATAACTCAATTTTTTAAAATATTAAGTTTAGTATTAATATATTAAATTTATATATTTAGAAATCACACTAAAAATTATATTAAACACAAAAATGAAATTTAAACATAAATATATAATACTAAATAAAATAAACAAAGAATAATGAGTTAGTTTGACCCATGAATAGTAAATAGGACCTGTAAAATGGAACAAAAAGCAAAATATTTAATTTAATATTAACATATAAAATTTATATATTTAGAAACTACGTTAAAAGTGTTGGACCCGTTGGTAGAAAAAACAAATAATAATCAAAAATAGGATTATTATTTTCTGGAAAACAGGGGAAGGAAAGATGGAGAATTTTGGCTTGTGTTTGGTGTTGGGTTTTTGCAAGAGTCAAGTGAGCACTCTTTCCTTAAAACCTTATTTGCCACCTCCCAAAGATGCTATGAGCGTTGTGGCCTAGGCTTCCCAGGATAAAACTTGCTAGTGATTCAATGTTTGAGCACTCAAACAAGGAATCCGGCGAGCAAGACACGGTTATGAACACAGTAGGCTAAAGAAGGAGTAGAAGCAGAGAGGTTTTGAGGCTAAAAAGATGAACTTTCGTGTTCTATATTTCTGTGTATTAAAACTCTACTGCCCAGCTCCTCTTTATATAGGGGTGAAGGATTTAATAGCTTTTAATTAGGCACTTAAGGGTACCCCTCCACCTTCCTGTAACAGCAACCATTAGCATGACCTTCAATTCAAAAATTAAAAATTGGAATTAACTCAAAAAATTAATTCCGTAACAGTAAAATTGAACACACAGGTTCGTGTAGGCCGAAACTTCCAGTTTCGACCGCCGGGCCGAAACTTCATGGGTCCCAAGTCTCGGCCCCCTAGGCCTTGGGCCGAAACTGCATTAGTTTCGGCCAAGGTGGCCGAAACAATGGCAACAACTCCACGGTCGGCCCCCCTAGGCCAAGACCACAGTTTCGGCCCAAGGCCGAAACTACATTAGTTTCGGCCAAGGTGGCCGAAATAATGGCAACAACTCCCAGTGGCGTGTTGGAAAAACCCCGTCCGTTTAGCATAACTTATGCAGGCGGGCCACCTCGGGCTTGAATCAAGCCTCTCGATCTCGTTTATAGTTGGAATTTGATTTGCACCCCCCCCCCCACCCCCCGCGCGCGCGCGCGAGAGAGCCTCTATGCTATACAATTCTACAAGCTTCAAAAGAGCTCTTGTATATAAGGGGGCAAATCCTCTTTCCAAACCAATGTGGGACAAAAGCTCACTTTTTCCCTTCATTTTCCAACTCAAATGGGTCTACTTTGAGAATCAATATCTCATTCACGCATTATCCGTTTTGAGCGTACAATATATCAATCTCTTCGTCTCACTACGAAGAATCCGAATCCACTTTGACCCGACTCAAATCGGAAGTGGACCCCACTGATAATTGTATCACAAAATAGCCACTTAATATGCCATTTTATACCATTTTAAGCTATTTTTTCCAACAAAAAGTACGGTTAAATAAAATAAAAAATTATAAGAAAAATTTAAACAAAATAAGTTTAAAAATTGTATTTTTTTACATGTGAATAGTAAATATGCAAATTATGGTGTGGATCACAGATAAATGTTTTTTTTAATATACTGAATTCTGAATATATATATTTTTTTTAATGTACTGAAAGTTTATTTTTAAATAATATACTAAATAATGAATTTTAAATACATTAAAAAATAAGCATTCAATATATTTAAAATAAACCTTTAATATACTAAAAATAAATCTTAAGTTAGTGGTTCACCTTACAAGGTGAATCATAGGGCAAGTAAAATGAAAATAATTATTATTGCTCCAATATTATTGTTTTTTTTTTTTTTTTTTTTTTTTTAGAGTAGTATTGACCATGTTACATGTAGTATCTATTCTTATATACTTTATCAACCTACTAAAGCCCAACAAGTCAATATCGCCTATACTGAAGTTCGAACTCATAACCTCCCATATGGGACAATTGTTATATCGTGCACTAGGGCGCACAACGTATGTACATAATTGTATAATAGAATACCCATAAACTCCTAACATAATACACATAATCTAACATAATACATAATACAACAAACTCTTCACATAATACACATGAACTCTTAACATAAACTAGGGATGGCAACGGGGCGGGGCGGGGGCGGGGAATGGGGTCCCCGTCCTCGTCCCCGAAATATTTCCCCATTCCCCGTCCCCGCCCCGTTCCCCGGCGGGGATGAGGAATTATTCCCCATCCCTGTCCCCGTGGGGAATTTTCGGGGACGGGGAATCCCCGCCCCGTTTTTTATTTATGCCTATTAAAAAATAAAAAACTAATTTTTCAAAAAAAAAAAAACAAAATTAAATATTAAAGAGTTTACAGTAACTACAAATTTTAATTCCTAAACAGTTTACTACACTAAACACTAAACATTTTAATTCCTAAACAGTTTACACTAAATACTAAAATTATTAATTGAAATTCTTAATATTATTAATATTATATATTATATATATATTATTAGCCGGGGATTCGGGGACGGTGTCGGGGATCGGGGATTGGGGTCGGGACGGGGCGGGGAATGCCCTCCCCGTCCCCGTCCCCGTCCCCGTCCCCGTCCCCGGTGGGGATTGGGGAATTCCCCCCATCCCCGCCCCCGTTCCCCGAAATAAATCTCCGAATCCGTCCCCGTCGGGGCGGGGGTCGGTTTTCCCCGTCGGGGGCGGGTTCAATTGTCATCCCTAACATAAACTATTAACATAATACACATGAACTCTTAGCATAAACTATTAACATAATACACATAACTCTTAGGATGGATAATGCATTGTGCACCCTGGTGCACAATATAATAGGAGAGTCACTTCATGCCACTTGACCCCAAGGTCTTTGGCCCAATATTATTGTTATTTAAAAAAAATTAAAAAATATTTTTATTTAATTTTTTTTTATACTTTTTAAACCGTTATAAAGTCAACACTCTTAATCATGTCTTCCTATAACTCCTATAACGATGTGCGCGTTTCGCGAACATCTTGGCCAAAGCCGGGTGCGTGCAGTGCCAGTCGGGACTTCTTTTTTTTTTGTATATTTTTTTTTTAAGTCAGTTTTGTTTTTTTTTTTTTTTTTGTTTTTTTTTAAGTTTTGTTTTGTTTTGTTTTGTTTTTTTTGTGTTTTTTTCTCTCCCCTCCCACATTTTCTTTCCTAATCACTCTTGCATTCTCCCCCTAAATATCCCCATTGATAAGGATGCTCTTATTATTAACACTAGTATTTGCCCCCGTGCGATGCACGGAATGGATTTGTTGTAATATATTAAAAATATTTGGATTGATATATAATTATTTAAATTAAAACACCAAAATTATATATTGCAATTGAATAATTGATTTGGATCGATTATATTTTCTGATGTTATCAATGCTTCAATTCGAACAAATAATTATTCAATTAATAGCCAACGTGTAAATGTAGGCATCCGGTGCTGAAACTTTAGAGATTTTATATAGTAGTGTTTATGATTTGTATTAATTAGCTCGTTGTCTAGCTTGCAACTCAGTTATATAAATTATTTGTATAGAATATACAACATACAACATAAATATTAATATTAATTGATATTTAATGTAATATCACAAAAATAAAGTGATGTTTAAATAATATATACATGCAATATGTACCTTAGAGTCATTAAATAAGCACTTTAGAGTTTGGTGGTTGGCGCCTTGAAGGCGGTGTGTTAATATTCTCTGGACAAATAACAACGCGTCAACTGAAAGCCTATAGAGTTTTTCCTTGTCTTGGAAGATAGATCAGAGGCAGTGACAAAATTTGACTTCATTACTAAACAATAAAGAGAAAGTTGAGAAATATAAGAGAAGAATTAAAAGTATATAATGGTAGAAAATAAATGAGTTCGTGATCATTTTATATTCAGACAATACATATCAATATCAATTTGTCTATACTATAATTATTAAATATTAATTAGTACTATTTATTAATACAATTAATTACTTAATTATTATTTACTTCATATAATTATCATAATATAATTGCCGATTATATTTTCAGTGAAATATTAATATATATTCATTTCGTTTTCTGATATTTCATTTCCTTTTGAATATGTTCATTTCATTTTTTCTTCATACAAAGAATAAATATTGATTACCATATTTTTTTTCCTTCATAATTTTTTGCTAATATTATTTGTTGGTTACTAATTTTTTGGTAGGAAAAATTGTATTATATTTCAAATAAAATATTAATATATTCATTTCGTTTTCCCTAGTATTTTATTTCCTTTTTCCTTCCTAAAAAGAATTCAATTGATTTTCATTCCTTTTTCCTTCATAATTTTTTCTTAATATTTCATTTGGTGGTTACTAATAACATATTCCCGTGTGTAATATTTATTTATTTTTTTTCGTTCACAAAAAGAACTAATATTTATTTTCATGTAACTAAAAAATAATATAATTATAAAAATATAATTGCTGATTATGCTTCCAGTGATATATATTCATTTCCTTTTTCCTTCATAAATAATTAATATAATAATAATAATAATAATAATAATAATATAATTTGCTGATTATATTTCCTGATTCCTGTGAAATATGAATATATTCATTTCATATTTTCTTCATTCTTTTTTCTTTCATAATTTTTTTTAAATATTTTATTTGGTAGTTACTAATTTTTTCGAAGGGAAAACTTGTGTTATATTTTCAGTGAATTTTTAATATTAATTTCTTTTTTTCATTTGGTATGATTCACATACCAATTATTAACAGAATACTAATAATAGATTCTCGTGTGTAATATTCATTTTTTCCATTCATAAAACGAATTAATATTCATTTTCATATAATTTAAAAGTAATATACTTATGAAAACATAATTGCCGATTATATTTTCAGAGGAATATTAATATATTCATTTCCATGGCATAAAACTTAAATAACTTTATTCTAAAAAATCTTTTAAAAAAATTATAAAATCAAATAATAATCATCACAACATACTATTACCATATAGAGCAAATTACACTTTTGGTCATGTGACTATACATGGTGTGTTAATTTGAATACTTGACTTTTAAAACTAACAACTTAGTCCTTTAACTATCATTTTTTTAGCAGATTTGGTCCTCCCAATCATATTGCCGGTGGAATTTGACCGGAAAGACGTTCGACTTTTTAAATCAAATATTGGTGGGGGTAATTCGGTATTTTTAATTGTTGAACCGAATTACCCCCACCAATATTTGATTTAAAAAGCTGAACGTCTTTCCGACCAAATTCCATCGGCAATTTGACTGGGAGGACCAAATCTGCTAAAAAAATGATAGTTAAAGGACTAAATTGTTAATTTTAAAAGTCACGTATCCAAATTAACACAACCCCTATAGTCACAGGACCAAAAGTGTAATTTGCTCTTACCATATATTATAAGGCATTGTGTTATTAAATATTATTACATGAGATTTAAAAAGTTTACATTTAAACCGTCCTCACCCCTCAATTCGATTTAGCTTTTGCTTGATTGCTGTTTTGCCCAGCGAACCACATAAACTCATAACGCTACTTGTTGAAGTAGAGCCTCTTTAAGTATCTTCAAGCTCATACCAGACGATATAAACTGTAAAACATATTGAAATACAGGGGAATATAATTAGAAAAAGGTAGAAAATTAATACGAAAAGAAAGCAGAAAGATAAGTCTGATATTCTTTGATTGATGAGACAACGAAACGACAAGGCAGCTCTAGTATTTGTTTCTTAGAATTGAAATGATGGTTTAGTACTTTGATCAACAGATCAGAACATCTCTTAATTAATGTTTGTAAGTGGGAGATTCCTCAGGTTCGGGTGGACGAACCATAGGGGGCCTAAGTGGTCTCTTATAACAAAAACAGACCTTATCAAGATGGTCACAATAGCAAGCACTCAAAGGATCGGGAGCTTCACAATCCTTATTTATCTTGCATGGCAAATCATTATTCTTCTTTGCTTCACCACCACTCAAAATACCTGCAATCATTATATCAACTCACAATATTAGTGTTTTCACACATCTAATAAGCATATATATTTTTTTTCTTATATTTTTAATATAGACTCTTAGAATATATCATTGTGAAGTTGAAGATCTGATTTTACCAAAGAAATTAATTTAATGTCGGTATATAATATGCCCATAGTAAAATATTTTATAGGTGAAAGCTATAAAAGATGAATGGACTTACATGAAGCAACCACCAACAGAAGGAAGAGACTCGAAAAGAGTTTGGAAGCAATGAAGAAGATGATATTGGTCTAAGGAGATTGATAGTGATGATAATATATATATATATATATATATATATATATATATATATATAGATTTAATGCTTATTAACATTTAATGCAATTTATATAGTATTTTCAAATAATTAATTATGTCAAACTTATACCCTCAAATCAATTGAAGACAACTATATCCTCAAAAGCATTGTATAACCAATCAACTTTTTAGGTCCCACGAGTATTAGTAAAATGATAATTTTGGTCAACATGTTTAATTTTTACTAATTTTTATCAACGATTATTATTTTAGTACCAATTTTCATCCACGACTATTGTTTTTGTACCAATTTTCATCCACTACTATTGTTTTAGTACCAATTTTCATCCACTACTATTGTTTTAGTGCCAAAATTCATCACGCCGATCACTCATTCGTTTAAGACATGCCGAAATTTAAAAATTTTATGGGTATTCTTGTCCTTTTCAACTTAAGATCTCAATTTGAGCATTAATAATAGATATAAGCCTTGAGATTGATCCCAATTTGCAGTTCCTCCTCATCCTACCCTAATTTGAGGATGAGAAATGTGAATTGTGATCGATCTTAAGGCTTAAATTTTTTTATTCATGCTGAAATTGGGATTTTAATTTGAAAAAAAAAAAAACAAAAATACTCTAAAATAATTTCATATTTCGGCATATCTTAAACAAAGGGGTGACCGGTATGATGAATTTTGACACTAAAATAATAGCTGTGGATAAAAATTGGTACTAAAACAATAGTCGTGGATGAAAATTGGTAAGAATTAAACATGTAGACCAAAACTGTCATTTTGTTAATACTTGTGGGACAAAAATGTGTATTTGCTACACACACACACACACACGAATACAATTATAGACGAGCCGTTCGGTCAAAGCTCAGCTCGAGTTCGAGCCGACTTGTTTCATAATCGAGTCAAGCTCGCGCGAACTTCAATTTTCGAGCTCAAGCTCGAACCTACCTATTGTTTATCAAGCTCGACTCAGCTCGTTTACACCCCTATCCTTGTAGAGTAATTTCAGGTTTATTTCGTGATCCGAAAAATGTGATTTGGAGCGAATTTTTGGACGTTAATTGTGGGTAATTTCAGGTTTATTTCGTGATCCCAAAAAATGTGATTTGGAGCGATTTTTTGGACGTTAATTGTGGGTTAATGTGAAAGCAATAAATGATAGTTTTGTATGTTTTCTTGGACGTCAATTGCTGACTAACGTGAACAAAATATACTGCACACTCTTATAATTTTCCACGGGGTTGGAGTTTCAGTTTTCACGTGACCATGCGTTGTCATCTCTTATGGAATAGCATTCCTATTACCTCAAAATTCATTTCGTGAATCAAACATGTTGTATATGTGTTACTTCGCAAAGATTTTAAAATTAAAATTGAATAAATAAAAACATTATGATGGCACATACATGGCTGCGAAGAATATGCGATTAACAGGTGTCTTCACTGTTAATGAGGCTGAGACAGTCAGTTTACGTGAAGCTTTGAGTTGGATTAAGAATACTGGAATGGGCAATATTGATGTAGAAATGGATTTTCAGATTGTTTTTTATTCCCTTACATCTTCCTCTTTTAATTCTTCGTTTGGTCTTTTAGTAGAGGATATTAAAGAATTGGCATTGCTCATACACGATGTGCAATTCTGTTTTGTTAGACGATCTGCGAATTGTGCCGCCCACACTGTTGTCAGGAGGCCTTTTCAGAGTCAGGTTGTGAAGAGTGGTTATATGCCCCTCCAATGTTCCTTGGAAACTGTCTTTCACATGATTTAATGAATTAAGTTATTGGCTTCAAAAACATTATCTTTTCGTAATTAATCATACCAAATTATATTTACTTAAGATTTTACCTTTATACCCTACAAAATAACTCTATTAAAATAAAGAATAAGGGTCAAATTAGTCCTCAACTACAAATGTAATTGTGCCACTCAACTAACAAAAAATGCATTAGACCATTCAACATTGTAAAATCATGCAATTTGTCTCAAGTGACCTGCAGTGGCAGATTACCAACAGGTAATTGTTAAAAATTAAAAAATTAAAAAAAAAAAAAGGTCTCCGATCGTCTCCACTGATCTGGAGACGAAAGGCAGTCATGGACACAACGCCAAAAACGAGAGAGAGACGAACGCTGACTGTCATGGAGGGAGAGAAAGGTCACCAGTCGAAAGCACCACTGCTTCGCCACCATCGAATTCTCTGCCTTCTCTCCCACCCAAAACATTGCCATCAGCGCTACCACCCCGAGCCGAGCCGTAGCTCGAAGTAGCACCACCGCCATGGTTGAACATCCTACTGCCGACGCCGCCGCAATTCGCCTCGCGGTGGCCGCCCATCGTCCGTCGTCGCAACACCAGCCAATCGACGATTTGCAGAACACTCAAAGCTTCATCGTCCTGTTTCTCCATGTTCCGTTGCCGCCGCTGCTCCTGGTCGTAATGCCGTCCGTCGCCAGGAGGGGAGCCGGGAAGCCTAGCCTCGCCACCGTTATCCCCTCTTTCGCTTTCAGATCCATGGAGACAAGACAATCTCCATGCAATTGAGTGACCCAATTGCATTTTCACACTACGTTCGATGGCTAATTTGATCCTTATTCCTTAAAATAATAATGCTCACCCCAGATGTAGAGTTGAATTCTCCTCCTAATCCAAAATACTTAAGGGCGTTTAATTAACCCAAATAATTCTGGTTAATCGTTTATCAAATTAATTTTTTTTTTATTACTACTGACTTTGTAAATTGCAATGTAATATATGTTCATACATACTTTCTCAACCTATTAAAGCGCAATAATCAATGCACTCACTGGGGTTCGAAGTTGTGACCTCCCATTTGGAATTTATCAAATTAATTTGGTTATGTTGTAATTTGGCCTATCAACTAGCTCAGTTCTCGCGTGATGTTTGCACGGTACTGCGTCTTGATTGTATGTATATGAGTATATAGAATAGATAAGTAAAAGGGAGATGAAGAACACAATGTATAGAACACAATTTCATAAGACTATCTTTTCATTAAGCCTTCACCCTCAATTTATAGGGACCATTACAACCTTTCACATACTTATCATAAACAAGATATTAAGTAGAAGGCAAATGAAGAGTCTCAAGATTAATGGCCACTAATTGAAATATTTATAACACTCCCCCTTGGCCATTAAATAACTATACTCATGCCTCGTTAAAAACCTCGCTAGAAAACCCAGTGGGAAAAACTAGACGAGGAAAAGAGTACACGAAGTATATTAAACCATTGTGTTGCACCGGTTGCCTCATTAAAAACCTTAGCCTAAGAAAACTCAGTGGGAAAAAACTTAGGTAAGGAAAAGAGTACAACCATAAGCCTTCCGGGCATAATCTTCAAGATTTCAAGGGCCTTCAGGACTATCCACTCAAATGCACCAACATCGATTGCCTCATTAAAAACCTTAGCCTAAGAAAACCCTATGGGGAAAAACTTAGCTAGGGAAAAAAGAGTACAACCATATGCTTTCAGAGCATAATCTTCAGGATTTCAAAAGCCTTCTAGATTGTCCATTCCAGTGCAATTAGGGGTTGTCGCTCCCCCTGAAGATAACGATCTTCTAAGCCCACGCATCCCAATTTTATGAACATATTACTCCAAAGTGGATGTAGGCAGAGACTTAGTGAACATATCTGCAAGATTGTTCAGTGGGGAAAACATTCTCAACAAGAATTTTACAACTCTTCTAGAGTTCATGTGTGTAGAAGGATTTAGGTGCAACATGTTTTGTAAGGTTCTCCTTAACAAAATTATTACTTGCTTGTGCAACACAATCTTATTTGTCCTCATATGGGACATTGGGGGTAAAAATATAGCATAACCAGATTGGGACTTGGCATCATAGGGATCAAATAAAAGAGCCAGTACCCAAGTAGCCATCAAAACCACATGTTGGTTTCTCACATAAACGTCAAAATCTTTATACCTCGAAAATGCTGGAGGATATGTTAAACACAATTTCAATATTTCATTGTAGAGGGAGCACTAAACTTTGCTAGCAATTTCATCGCAAATTCAATATCAGGCCTGATGCGACTATAGAACTTCTAGTTCTATAATAGTGCTCCAATAAAAACATCAAGTAATGGACTTCCAGTCCCAAAATATCCTCATTATCATCTTCGAGTCTAAATTGTCCTTTATCTACTTCAAGAGATTATTGGACAACCGTTAGTGTGATAAGTAAATAATACTTATCCATATAAAACATCTTCAAGACATTTTTCAAATAGGCTAACTGGTGTATAAAACTTCTTCAAGGAGAAGCTCGATCTTCAGGTCGAGACAATACTTGGGTTTCCAAGTCTTTTATTTCAAAACTCCGTCTTTCGGCATGAGCTGATATCACCAAGCTCTCTATGTGTTTCAATGATATTTAAACCATCAATATCGACTATGATAATAAACAAATAACTCCATTAGCAATTCTTTAACGAACACGTAATGATACATATTTGCATATTCCTTCTTCGGGAGGAAAAATACATAGTCAACTCAATCATTCAACATGCATTCCTTCTTTAGGAGGAAAAACACTCAGTAAATAATATTCAATTCTTACAAAGAATTTTGTAATTTAATGATACATGTTGCGATTTTCACTTTCCACATTCCAAAAGTGTTGAATCCATCGGGGATTTACAAATAAATATTAGCGTCTAATGACCAGTAAATTACAGTCATGACGTTCATCAACTGCATATCTAAATTCATAATTCACTGCCAATAATGTTAATTTGCGGAACGTAATGCCATATGTTATGGGAGAGAATATTTGATCAAAATTAATTCAGGGTCTCTGCGAAAACCCTTAAGCTACCAGTCTCGCTTTATGTCATACCACCATATTGTTTGTATTTCTCTTTCGTACAAATACCCATTTGTAACCTACAGGGTTAACATTAAATGGTGTACGTGTTATAAAGAGAATATAGTTTTAGCGAGCTGAGCTGTACATGCCTTAATTGCTCTGTTATACATAAATTGGGAAAGCAAGAGAACGCTTGGCGTTTTCTTATCTTCTTCCCGCCCTAACTGGTGCCTAGCTCTGGATCCAGATTCTCATATAACGAGAACAATTTGTAAAGGCAATTCTGTTGTCGACAACTATAACATTTTTCATAAATTTCTCCCATATATATAAAATAATGGCAATTTCTAATTCAACCAGACTCTAGACATTTCTCAAAGATATTTTTATCTAGTCGTTCCGCATCCCCAGTATTATGATTTTCGGTGCACCTAAAATTTTACTGAGATTTTCGCCTTCTGGACGAATGTCTTCAGGACATACTTCTTTAAGCGATTTCAAGAGTGACACCATTTTCTACTAGATTTAGCTTTCCGCGGATTATACCAACATGTCTCCACGCTTCTGGCATCAAGGAGCATTGGTAGATACATATGGTCCAAGTTGGGGAAAATATGTAGGACCTAGTCACTCTTTTTATGATCAATATATATATATATATATATATATTGACAGATTAATTATCTTCTGAACTTCTAGTTCAGTTTACTTCTTCTGAACTTCTAGTTCAGTCTACCTAGTACGTGGATTTAAATATTGAAGATCTTTTTCATCAATCATCCATAGAATTTCTCCCCCTAATGCCGTGAAATGATCTTCATAAAGTGTGCAATCAGCGTACCTAATTTATATTGATCCCTTATCATGGGCTCTAAGAATTTAAATAACAGACGGAGGATTATAATCAATATATACATGCCCACAAAGGTACGCTATGGTGGTGATATAGGAAAAAGACTGCACACTGTGAATAAAACGCAGATGGGAAATGTTTGGTTTTATACCACGTACTAGGTTCTAGGGGAATAATTATGATATGCAGTAGGTGAGATTGTGATAACCACAATAGCATATAAAACTGATGTCCCCAACAAGAAAATATATAATCAGATATGAAAGCATACATATCAAATGATATTATAAGGGTACACAACAATCATAGGGAAGCTATGAAGCTTGTCAAATAAAATAGATCTTCAAGATCTCCCAAAAATCCTTATCCTCAACTTTACATTAGTTCACTTACTAGTTTGGAAATTGCTTTGTGCAAATTCACATGATATAATTCACTCCCCCATTTGCTTCGGGCAAACTAACATGAAATGATTTATTCCTTCGTTTGCTTCGGGCAAACTGATATGATATCATTTTCTTCTATCTTTCAAATTAATAACATATAAATCAATCATATCATGTAAGGCATAAGTCAAGGATCATTTTTATAAAGGGGTATAGTATACTACCCCTTAAATAACACAAAATTGCACTAAGCCATACTTGGAGATGGATTCGACATTTTGACATCTTAAATTTAGTAAAAAGATTATTATCATAATTTATTGATAATAGCAATCCTTCTGGGATTGATAATAATTCAATTTTGAATTAGCAACCAGTCAATTTCATACGAAAATCATGTTGCATGCATGAGAAAATTTTTTTCATAAATAAGCATGCAAACTAAGAGGAGTAACTCCGAGAAGTAAACTTCCTCCGAAAAATAAAGTTCCAGAAAGTAAAAAACATTCGAAAAGTTAAATTTCAAGAAGTAAGATTAGAAAGTTAAGCTTATAGAAGTAAACTTTCCGAATAGTCACTTCGAGTAGTAAAATTAGCAGGGAAAAAGTGAAAAACAGCAAAGTAAAATAACTTTGCATTCATAATAATTTGTGTCAAAAAATAACTTAACTTTCCGAATATTGCGGTCATGAATTAACTTTTCGGATGCTTCAGGCATAAACTAACTTCTCGGATGCTTCAAGCATAAGCTAACTTCTCGGATGCTTCAAGCATGAGCTAACTACTCGGATACTTCATGCTTCAGGCATGAACTAATTTTTTTTTTTTGGCCATGAATATATTTTCATGCATTGTTCAAAACATTATCATGACTCCAATCATTTCTTCATCAATACCTCGTCATTTCATTATCTTCATTTATCGCAATATTTGCTTCAGGCAAATTAGCTAGAATCATCAAGATGAGGTTCATTCTCCGATGACCAAATGCTTTGATGCGCGACACGTAGGGATCAATGCCCTTCAGACCCAATTGTTAGCAAACCTACTTCTGGCTAGGATTTTGCCTCGATGGGTTTGGTCGTCCTTGAATATCTTGATCACTTTGTTTCTTATTCTAAGCTCGAAACTCATACCACACCGATTATAATCTCGACTGCAACCCCTTATAAAGTTACTCAACTAGGTAACATTATGTGCTTCAAGAACCTGTGCAAAATCAACCAGACATGCACTTTTGATCCTTCATCAACAACTAGTTATGATTCTTAGCCACAAGGAGTGCTAAAATCAGCTTAGGATACTTCGCATAATTTGTTGTCTTGTACTACTGCTGGAGTACAAATTACTCGCATGAAAAGTTGGCAATGTCTTTCCAATTAAATATTTATCTGAAACTTCTTGTTTAGAGTTTCAATTGCGAGACTATTTTGTGCATAGCTGAATTATAGTTAAATCATTGACTTACATTATAATCTCAAAATTAAACATGAGATTAAACTAGTCAAAATGTGTCTTGGGGAAGAACATTTGATGACTTTTGGTCGGAATAGTCCTTCAGGGACTTCCATTAATGCAAGGGGTTCTTTTTCAATCAGATACTCATTTTTAAGATCGTGGTTCAAGTGGTGACATATGAAAATGAGAGCTTGTGCCTTCTGGGCATCTGTGCTCTGTGACTTAGCAACAAAAGCTTGGCTCAATTCTTTGGATGCCAAATAAATTTCAATATCTAGGACCCAACAATTGCTTCCTTCATAAGCGAGTTCAATAAATTCACATTTGACAATTGAATACGTAATCTACAAAACATATATCATATGTTCTCATATACATTCATAATATCACATGTTTATAGCAAAATAAGAAATTTAACATCTTCTAGATGCAAAATGAACTTTCCGAGATGAAGTCAAAAGATAAAATCAGAAAACAAATTGATCTTTCGAATATACACAAAAACCGAAATGGTGCAACACGAATTGGTGAGGCAAACACCAAATTGATGCAACAAGCATCGACTCGTGTTTATATCATCAACTCGTGCTACAAGCAACAAGGCACGAATCGGTGCGAAAACACCGAATTGATGCAGCAAGCATCGACTCGTTTTATAGCATCAACTCGCGCTACAGGCAACGAGTGGTGTTTCATTCTCCAATACACCGAATTGATGCTCCCAAGTCATCAATTAAACTTTAAAGTCTTACTCACTCTTAAGCTTCCACAAAATAAACTTTAACAATCTTAATTAAAAAATCATTCACAATTTTCTATGAAAGGCATGATCTACAAGATCATCATTTGATGCAACTTTAGGAAGCAATATGACAACTTGGAAAAAAAATCAATATTTTGAATACATGTTCAAGCAATGGATGAAGAAACATCTTTTACATAAATATGCATACATGTTTCTTAGCATTATAATACAAACACAGCAATCCGATGCAAACATATAATAAGGACCGATTATGCATTCGATATCCATAGTCATAGAACATACATGGATACATATACATACAATTTGGCATATAACTACATGTATTTACCATCTCAAAGCACCATGGATTCGTGGTTCATATAGAGCCTAACTCATATACAAGAATTGAGAGAATAAATACAAATAATATGTATTTACAAATTCATGTATTTACCCAAATTCTTAACAATGTCTTGATGAGGGGTTCATCACTCAAAAGTTGTTAACAAACCAGAAGAATAATCACTCATTTTATAGAAACAATAATTGAAGGTTCCAAACCAAACTCATAGCCATATATACACATAATATTTATATATAAACAATGGCATATGATTAAAAACAAAAAAACAAATGCACGGGAAAATGAACCAATAGTACCGTTCACCGGAGATTACAATAGAGACTCGTGCTGATAACGTGTTGTAATTTGGCCTATCAACTAGCTCAGTTCTCGCGTGATGTTTGCACGGTACTGCTTCTTGATTGTATGTATATGAGTATATAGAATAGATAAGTAAAAGGGAGATGAAGAACACAATGTATAGAACACAATTTCATAAGACTATCTTTTCATTAAGCCTTCACCCTCAATTTATAGGGACCATTACAACCTTTCACATACTTATCATAAACAAGATATTAAGTAGAAGGCAAATGAAGAGTCTCAAGATTAATGGCCACTAATTGAAATATTTATAACAGGTTAATCATTAATTGAATTAATTCAGTTGATAACAATTTTTTTTTTGGCTAAATTAATGGTTAATTATACTGGAAAAATCATTTACCGGTTAATATGGTTAAACAATTTGAATTTCATTCGAATCAATAAATAAATAAATAAATAAATATATATATATATATATATATATATATATATATATATATATATATATATATATAATTGCACTCAGGTGCGAATGCTTCGCCCAGGAGCGAAATAGGAATGGATTTTGTCAGTCCACGTGTCCATATCTAATGGATGAGAAATACTGATTTTTTTTAAAGCGCGGTGGCATTTTCGTAAATAATTGAACATCGAAGTGCAAGTAAAATGTATTACAAGTGCATGTAAAATGTATTATAGGTGCAAGTAAAAATTTACACTGAGCATCAATACTAAGTGCACCTATAGTTATAAGTAGTTGCACCTATAGTTCTAAGTAGTTGCACACATAGTTATAAGTAGTTGCACCTAGGTGCATGAATGTTTGCGAGTGGTTTTCAGGGGTATTACTACCCGCTGAACTCAGATCAATGAATGTTAACAAGGCAAAATTACATGCACTTATAGGTGAAAGTAGGTGCACCTATAGTTATAAGTAGTTGCACCTATAGTTAAAAATAGTTGCACCTAAAGTTATAAACACACCCAGGTGCATGAATGTTTGCGGGAAGTGAATGCTAACAAGGCAAAATTACATGCACTTATAGGTGAAAGTAGGTGCACTTGTAAGTGATTTTTCTTGCACTTCGATGTTCAATTATTTATGAATATGCCACTGCATTTTTTTTTAAGCTATTAGATCTGGACACGTGTCGCGCGCTGATTCGTTCGCATATTCCTTCCTGGGCACTTATTCGCACCTGAGTGCATCTATTATATATATATATATATATATATATATATATATATATATATATATATATATATATATATATATATATATATATATATATATATATATGATTATTTTCAAATACAAGCACCCCTTAAAATACAAACTGTGTGCATGTAAGTATGTTAATGTGTGCACGAGTTAATTCCAGATATTGTTGGCAGTGTGTCCTGTGTGCATGTAAGTATGTTAATGTGTGCACGAGTAAATCTAAAAAATTGTTGACAGTGTGCCTTGTGTGCAAGTAAGTATGTTAATGTGTGCACGAACTCAAGTTTGTATTTGAATGCAATATATATATATATATATATATATATATATATATATATATATATATATATATATATATATATATATATATATATATATATATATATATATATATATATATATATATATATATATATATATATAATATTTTATATTTTATAAAATATATTATATAAAATGAAATTTTGTTAATTCAATCAATTAACTGGATTATTCAAAATATAATTAGGTTAATTTTGAACCAAATTAAACAAACAAACACCCTAAAAATAATTGCTACGTCATTCTATTTTATTTTTATACAAAGAAAGAATAAGAAAAAAAAAAAAAACTCATTTCATTGCTAACAATGTATAAGTCACTTCACCCACGCACATTTCATTTTCATTTCACTTTCTTGGATCTTTCCTCCACGTTTCGAAAATCATCATCATCTAACACTTTACAATCTACATGCCTAGCTCGCGTAACACAACTCAGCTGATTAAGAAATTCAAAATAAATTGAAAATTTTTGTTAACAATTCCATGGTGTAGATTAGACACTAATGTATAAGTATATAGAGGTCATTGAACTAAGTAAAATATATTCCACAATTTATCTTATCCACCTATTTTTAAGGTAGGAATATTAAAAAGTCATCAAATTTGAAGTTCAAACTTACCATCTCCCTAGTTGCGTTGAATTATTAATTATTCCGTTCTTAAAATCTTAATTACTTCATAATATTGTGAGGATAAATATGGTTGACTTTCCACTTTTCTTATTATGAATAAACATGTAAAATGGTGTCATCAATCAACATACACCAACCCACACGGTGCTATTTACTTAAATAAATAGTTTGAATTGGAGGGATATCTACCTACTCTTGGCGAAGTTGTTGCTTGTATTACTTATGGAGTTTGGACTTATATACTTGTTTGTCTCTAATTTAATATAACAAGCTAAGTTAGGAACCTTATAAGAGTATATCATGGTCAATTATGTCCATATTCATGTATTTTATAAAGTTATACGTTAGGCTGATAATATAATATTATTTATTTTTATCGAACAAAATTATTTTAAAATTTTATAATTGTATATTATCTGGATAATTTAAAATAAAATAACATATTAAACAAAATATGAGTTATGTTTACTGTTATAAATTCTACTGGAATAAAAAGGTTCAAAAGAGTATATTATGTAAATATTTATGTATTCTATGAAGTTGTAACTTGTAAGTTATGCCAAGAATATAATTTTTTTTTTTTGTATCGAATAAAATTGAAGTATCATATTAACTTCCGAACAATGCTAGATGTTCCTATAAAAATTTCTCTCTTTTTTTTTTTGGTCATTGTGACAATTTTTAATCGGTTAAAATATGAAAAAAAAAAAAAAAAAAAAAAAAAAAAAAAAAAGCCAAACATTTTCCTTAAACCAAATACGGATTATATTTATTTGTCATAAACTCTACTGGAATTAAAATATTCAAAAAGGAGCACATGGGACATTCAGAGAAACTGGAAATAAAAATGTGCTAAAGGAGAAAATGGGGCATTCCGAGAATTGAACTCGGGACCTCTCGCACCCTAAGCGAGAATCATACCACTAGACCAAATGCCCTTCTTGCTACAATTGCTTACATAAACCTATATATAGTATTATAGTTTGAATGGTTCCCATATTCATATTGAATCCATATCTTCTGTCTCAAAGACTAATATTTGTAGACATTATATATTATAACAAATAAATTTGATTTCATATAATTTTAATTAGTAAAATTTGTTAATTATTTTAAAAAATATAAATATTGGACACATGTTTTTGCACATTGCGCATAGAAAAGACTAATTGAAAAAATAAGTGTTACTAAACAAGTATTCTAAACAGAAAAACAAAGAATGAAAACTGAAAAATTAGAAAACATAAAACAGTTTCCATTAGTAAACGGGCCCATTATTTTCCTCCATTTGCAGTTGTATATAAAAGTCCACTCTTAAGCCACAAAAGTAATGTAACACTGGGGGCTTAGGCTTCAGATTTCTCCTTCCCGGAGACCTCTTGGAGGTAGTTCCCAAGAATCCTTTGATCAAGAACCATATTTGGTACCTAAAAATAAAGACCCTTAAGTAAACAACTCTATGAAGATGCAGAATAACTAAACTAAGAGCAGAATGAACGCGATCCAACCTTGTTCCCGAAGAACATTTTTGAGTTGTTTGTAATTGCTTCAATAAATTTGAGTTCCAGAAACTGTGGTGTGAGCTTCAACCTGTTAGCTTCTGCTTCTTTCATTGTGCTGATAAACACCAGACATGCGAGACTCATCACATGTGTGCTCCTGATATTATTACGAAAAAAGTGACGAACAAAAGTTAAGAAGGTTTCACCGATAGTATGCAGCATCTGCCAAACTTTTCTCGCGTGCTAGATACATCGCATTAGCAATTTCCTCTTCCTTCCTTGCACTGTCTTTCTCCATTAGCTTCTGTTCCATCTGAATCTTACTCACATGAGCATTCTTTTCAGCTTCACTGATAGCAATCTTCTTCTGTGTCTCTGCTTCTTTCTCAGCAACTCTTTGTTTCTCCATAGAAATCAAGACCTACAAAGTTTTCTTTGTTAACAAAACGTTTTGCCAGTAAAATAAATCTTTTCTTCTGCTTCAGAAATCAGAACGAACATAAGAAAGACAACGACAAAGAAACAATGTGAAATCTATATAGATCTGTTGTAAAATAAAACCATCAGCATGGTCACCCTGTTTGAATCTGCCACTAGTGAAGAAAGGAAACTATTAGAATTCTGAAGGATAAGAAAAAGAGCAATTAAATCTACACATCCTAAAGACTAACCGGATGTTAGATTTTGATGCTTTAGATATATCAAGCCTGGTCCAATCAAGAGCTATGGAAGTGTGATAGTATGAAAAACATCATTAGATGTCACATTGTCACCTTAGTGCGCTCCTCTTCCATGTGTTGGAAGTTTCTTCTTATGCTTTCTGGGATGGTTGGTTTTGTGACACGTACGCTGATAATTTCAATACCAGGAGCATAACGTGTGCAGTCGGCCTGAAGAGCATCTTTCATTTTCTCATCAATCTGGAAATTGTAACAAGGAACCCCATTAAAGTTTTCAGGAGTAACATTCGACAATACAATAGATATCCTTTTCTTTAGCATATTATCCTAGGGAGAGGGGTATGCATCCTTCTCCATTTCCTTTTATGGAGGTTCATTGCTGCTTTGTAGCTCATAAGCTCAATATAAATGATCTCAACATAAGCATAAGGTTATGCATAAGTAATTTTATTAAAAATTAAGAAATATTTAAACTTCCTCTAACAGAGTAAACACCGGAATCACAAGCCTTAGCATTAGAAGACTGAATTTATTTCAAACCACAATTATATACATCAACTTGTTCAAGGCTTTATTTCACATCTATTATTACCTGATCAAACATATCAATATAAACTTGTTGAAGGCTGTGGCCGCTGCAGAACTGATTAATTTCATGATGGATTTTGTCATATATCCATGTGTTGTCATAATGTACTCCATAGTTGAGCAGGGTGTCATACACATGTTCCTTTCGAAGGCGGTTAACAACCTAAAGGCATAATAACCAAATAGATATGGGTTAAACCAAATAAAATTAGCAAAATACATTGGATGTGATCAACAAGACCTCAGATTTATACTTCAATTTTCTCAAAATTGATCATTACACCTCCTTTTGTTCCACATGGAATATCCCTCACCTACAGTTTAGCAAGCATTTAACAACATTCTTAGATATATTTAGAAACAACAATCTAGCAACAAAAGAATAAAGATCTAGAGACAATCTTACTAAATCAGTCTGAAGAGTGACTTGAATGGGTTCAAAATGAGTAATAAAGGGCAGTTTCAAATGAAAACCTAAAAAGTAACATAAGATTCTTTAATAATCTCAAAATTCAAAATCAGAAGAATGCATTATATACAGTGGAAGCAGCAGTTAAATTTAAATCAAAAGGTAAAGGAAGAATCACTAACCTGGAGTTGTTATTGTGCTTAAAAGGGCACCTCCTCTCCAGTAGACCCCAACGTGACCTTCAGGTACTTGATGTAGGGTAGAAAAACTGTTAGTTGACAGCAAAGGAGTCACCACCTGTAAATAAATGACTAGCTTCTGAGAAAATTTCCTGTCAATACATTTGACAATCACAAACTCACATTTTTTGCATCGGTGATTGGAAAGAAAATTTTCATGAAACACTACGTTATTACAAATATGATCTCATTAACAAAATAGGCACAAGGTCATATATGCATCATATCCAAAGCCAAGTCAACTGAGCTACTGCAAGTAAATGTTTCCATATCATTGGCATACAAAAGTAAATTGGTAAGTTCTATGATCATTAAATAGCAAGTGCCTTCATTGAATGTGAGCAATAAGTCCCAGAATTGGCAGTGTAACTACTTCCATTCTTCAATATGATGAATATTTTACCAATTAAAACCTTACAAGTCTTTACATCCACCAATACAGGGAGCCAAAATATTATTATTGTGCCATGGAAAACACCAAATAATTGTCAATTGTAATTTTCTTTATCACCAAAAATTTACCCTAAACAATAAAGGCACTATCAGTTGAGTGCTTAAGAGGCTCCTTCACATTCCAAATGATGTTTCAGCCTGTGATGCCCCTAAATCTCCATTGCAAGACATCCAATGTTAAATTTATTGATATGTATTGAAGTCAATGTAAGGAGCTATCCCAATGATTTCTGAATATTCAAATGCATACTCATGCTCAAAACAACATAGTGCAGGTAGATATAACCAGCAGATAGAGAATCAAAGCAAAATTACTGCAATAAGCCAGTAAACAATTTCAAAAACACTATACATCCTAGGATAATATCCTTTACAAAGTATAATCGCCACAGCTCAGTCCATACACTACTGATTTCAAGGTCTAGTATAATAATTTGTACAAGTCATAAAAGTTGATTAAACTACGAATCTATAAGTCAATTTCAGAGCTGCACAATCAAGTAATATATTGAATTCAACATTTCACGAGAAGTACACTGTTAAACTCGAGGAAGGAAAGTGGAAATGCAAATACCGAACACTGTTAAATCAAACCTTTAGAAAATTAGAAGGATATACAGTACTAAAATCTGGACAAGTATACGAAATTACGAAAAATTAAACAATAATGCACAATTTTAACAATTAAATCATATGTACGTGCACTGAGGTTCAAGCACAAGAACAGGTGAATTACCATGACGAAAATAGCAATAAAGGACAAGAACACGAAGAGTATGGGAGTGAAGTCGGATCCACCACCGGCGCCGGCGGCTTGTGACGGTGAAGGCCGTGCCTGTTGACCTTGCCTAGCGGCGTCTCTCTGCTGTTCCTGTGTATCCATGGCGGTTAGTGGCTTTGCTTGCTTAGCTCTCCGATGCTTCCCTCAGGCTTCCCTCTCTTTCCCAAAAATTCTCAGTGGCTTTTAATCCTTTTACAATTTATACTATAAAGGAAACTATAATTTATACTATAAAGGAAAATATGGGCCCGTGTGTGCTTTAATGGGCCTATCATTATCAATTGCGGAGAACTTCACTTCTCACTTTCTCAGAAGTTTCCAAGCAACTTTTTTGTTTTTCCAACTGGGAAATTATACTTTTGACTCGGATGAGCATTTGCAATGAGAAAATTAAGAGAAAAATAAATTATAATTCCATGAAATGAATAGTGGGGAAATAAGATGGAAATTTAAATTGTAATGTTTGATTTGTATAAATATTGATGGATATATTACAATCGGAGTAAATCGACTCGGTGAGGTGGAACAAGACCTAGAAAGCTGGAGCAAGATTCGGAGAGGTGGAGCAAGACCCGGGGTCCCGACCCGTGGGGCCTCGACCCATAGGACCTTGTCCCATGGAATCTCGCCCGGAGCAGGGTACTGACTCGGGGGAAGTCGGTTGAGCAAGGTGCCGACCCGTGGGGTCGGCTAGGGAGAGGTCGGTCATCGACGGGCTGACCTGGAGCCGGTCAAGAGGACGCGGTCAACGCGAATCTAACCACCCCCCACCTTAGGGGGTGGCGGTTAGGGGTGGGGGTTGTATAAAAACCCCCCACCTTGTCTCTTTAGGACATCTAACATTTATTCTACACACTTTGTTCTAAAATACTATTGTAATATCCAATTATACGGCATTTAATACAATATACGGTCTTACGGCCTTTACGACATCGTTTCATTTATTTACTTATTATCTATACTGCGTTCTTATCCGGGTTTAATAATTCGGGCCACCCCGGGTTAATTAAATCCATCATTAGTGCTCTTGTTGAGAGCTGCTGTACCAGCTCAAGCGTGTTCTATATTCAGTGGTCTACCGCGACCAGCTACTATGGCAAGATCGAGATCCAACTCTCGCCACACCAACGATTCCTGCGGCACTCAGCTCGTCGCAACCGGGAACGCCCCAACGGGGTCCCCAGCCCTCAACGGGGTCCCCAGCCTTCAACGGGGTCCCCAACTACTATGGCAGGCTTGGTTTGATGGGGAAGGTGGTGGTTTGTTAGGCAGTTTGCAGCTATGTAGTGACCATTTGCAAGCGTGTTGGGGGGGGGGGGGGTGATCGCTTCCATATGTTTGGCAAACAGATTAAGCTTCTTCAAGCAAAGCTCACGGGTCTGAGGGGACGTACGGATTCAGCCTCCCTAGGGGAATATCACTCCATTGAGGCTCACCTATCTCATTTTAGAAGCCCAAAAAGATGTATTGGAGGCAAAGGACTAAACAGCACTGGCTATGGGGAGCGGATACCAACACCAAATTTTATCATAGGTATGCTTCTTCTCGTAAGCGCAAAAATACTTTATCTAGATTGAAGGGATCGAATGGGGATTGGGTGACTAAAGATGCTATGAATGTTGTGATTATTGACTACTTTGCAAATATTTTTAAAACTAGTAATGCCCCTGTTCATGATAATTTCTTTGATTCGGTGTTGCCTCGAGTGTCTGATTGTCAAAATGAGTCCCTTCTTAGACTATTTGTAGCTGAGGAAGTTAAAGGGGCCCGCTTTTCCATGTTCCCGGACAAAGCCCCAGGTCTGGATGGGATGATCCCGGGTTTCTATAAGCATTTTTGGGATGTCGTGGGGGGGGGGAGGGGGAGTAACTGCTTTTGTGCTTAACTATCTGAATTCTGACCACTTCCCGGATGGTTTAAATGTGTCTAACATTGTGTTAATCTCAAAGAAGAAGGTGCCTAAGGTTGCTGCTGATTTAAGACCTATTGCTCTCTGTAATGTGGTTTATAAAATTATGGCAAAAATGATTGCGAACATAATGGAACCTTTACTAGATGGTGTTATCTCTGAGTCACAGAGTGTTTTTATTCCAATAGGCTAATTATGGATAATATTCTTGTTGCTGCTGAAATTGGCCATTTCTTGAATAGAAAGCAATGTGGTAAGGCTGGTTGGCGGGCTCTAAAACTAGATATAGCAAAGGCATACGATAAAATGGAGTGGTCTTTCTTGAGAGCTATGTTGATGGCGTTAGGTTTTGCTGGAAGATGGGTTAATTTGATTATGTTATATGTAACCACTTGTCTCTTATAATGTTCTTGTTAATGGTTCTGTTGGAGGTATGGTTACTCTAACACGGGGGTTGAGACAGGGAGATCCTCTTTCTCTGTATTTGTTCATTATTTGTGCTGAGGGACTGTCATTCATATTACAGAATGCACAAGCACAAGTTTTATTCATGGTTGTAGGGTTGCTAGGGGGGCCCGCGGTTTCCCATTTATTATTATTATTATTATTATTATTATTATTATTATTTTGCAGATGATAGCCTTTTGTTCTTCAAGGCAAACGCCCAGGAAGCAGGTGTGATCAAGCAGTGCCTAAGTTTATACGAGCAACTGTCTGGCCAATCTATTAATTATCATAAGTCTAGTGTTTGTTTCAGTAAAAACACTGGATGTGATGATAGGAATGAAGTGGTGGCGACATTAGGCGTTGTTCAGGCCAATGATTTTGGTAAATATTTGGGGCTTCATTCTTTTATTGGAAGGAATAAGAAACAGGTGTTTACCTATATTGAGGAAAAAATAAAACAGAGGATTAGGTCATGAAATAAAAAGTTGTTGTCCCAGGCGGGCAAAGAAATTCTCTTGAAAACTGTGGCCCAAGCAATGCCCACTTTTTCTATGAGCGTTTTTTTTTGCTTACTAACTCTACTTGTTTAGCCATTCAAAGAATTATGAACTGGTACTATTGGGGTCAAAGTGGCGCCAGTGAAAGAGGAATACATTGGATGGCTTGGGACCGCCTATGCAAACCGAAAACTGCTGGTAGTCTGGGGTTTAAAGATCTTAGAGCTTTCAATTTGGCTATGTTAGGGAAGCAGGCATGACGCTTTCTCACTAAACCTGAATCCCTAGCTGCCCGGGTATATAAGGCAATGTATTTCCCTAAATCTTCCTTCCTTAATGCCTGTGTAGGGAATAACCCTAGTTTTTGTTGGAGGAGTATTATGGCTGCCCATGAGCTGATTTGCAATGGTGTAAGGAGGAGGATTGGTGATGGTGTTTCTACCATGATTTGGGAACACCCATGGCTATTAGACTTGGATTTCAGAATTCAGACTGCTATGCCCCATCAGCTACAGGGTTCTAAGGTGTCAGGTTTGATTGATCAGGATACTCAGTCCTGAGACCTGGCTATTCTTAATGATATCTTTGGTCCTTATGACGTTAATCGTATCCTAAGGGTTTCTGTGTGTCCATCCTATGAAGATTCATGATATTGGTTTAGGGAGCCTAATGGATCTTATTCTGTGAAAAGCGGGTATTATAGTATTGTTGGAGAGATAGCGAATTCTACTGGTTTCGATAAATGGTCTGCCCTATGGAAATTGAAGGTCTCCCAATGTGGAAAACATTTTTATGGAGAGAGATTCGGGGTATCCTACCTACCCCAGCCGCCCTAATTGAAAAGAGAGTTGATGTGAATCCATTTTGCCCTATGTGTGCTTTAGTTCATGAGGATGTCATGCACTCTCTAATTGAGTGTGCGTATGTACATCGTGTTTGGAATGAATCTCGTCTCCCTATTTCTTGTGTGTATGGTGGGTCTTTTGCGGAATGGTTTAGAATTCTATGACTATGTTAACGCCGAATGTTCTTGTTCAAGTTATTGCAGTTCTTTATCAAGTATGGTCCGCAAGAAATTCTACGACATGGGAGGCATTTTTGCGGGCCCCGAAGTGTGTTTGGAGAGCGACTGTGGCGTCCATTACAGCCTGGAATTCGGCCGGACAGCATGTGGAGAACTCCGCCCAGCAGCAACAACACATGCCGGTTGTGGCGGGATTGCGCTGCTTCGTCGATGCAGCGTTCGTGCCTGGAGCAGCAGCGTTTGTAGCGATGTTGTTGGCGGATGGTGGTACCTTCATGGTAGCGATGAACGAGAGTTTGTCATACTGTGAAAATACTCTCACAACAGAGGTCCTGGCTTGCAAGGAGGTTTTGTCTTGGTTGAAGGCTCGAGAGGTTACGGATGTTACTCTTTATACGGACTGTGCGACCCTTCAAAATTACATTAGCAATTTATCTACTGCTCCTAGACTTATGTTGGCGTTGTGATCAATGATTGCAGAGCTATCATGGCTACTTTCTCTTCTTGCATTTTACTATCGGTTACTAGGCGTTTAAACATTACAGCCCATACTTTAGCGTCAAATGTCTCGGCTCAGCTACTACTTTGTATTGGGACACTGTCCCTCCTGACTTTATTTTGATGCATTTGCAGTAATAATATTATTACGTTGTTTGCTTAAAAAAAAAAAAAAAAAAAAAAAAAAAAAAAAAAAAAAAAAAACTCACACGGAACCAATTAATTCACCAAATTACAATAAATGCAATCCAATGACACATCATATAGAGACTAGTGATAGTCCGTTCAGAGGAGTCACGAATAGATCCGTCATCATTCACACCGAGTGCTGCCATGGAAGAAGAGAACCTGAACATAGCTAACTGATACCAGATGAGGATATGAATAATATCGTAATTCGTAACATTAACCAAAGACTGAAGATAGTCATATAAGGATACGGAGAGAGAGTGCTAGATTATCACAACCAATACAGTCTTAACAATTGTAATAGAGTAAATAGCATTCAAACAAAAAAAAAAAAAAAAACCCACACGGAACCAATTAATTCACCAAATTACAATAAATGCAATCCAATAATGACACATCATATATCATATCATTAATTAAAATATTTAGTATACAATCTGCTCCAAATAGTAATTTTATTATACTTGAATTTGAAATCTTATCAAATATGTTAACAAATCAAAAAAATCCTACAAAATTAAAGAAATTCTTAATTTATTTATCATACAATACAGTGAATTAATTAATTACCCATAATTTGTTTATGGTTGGTAGGCCACAGTCCAACAACTCTCCATAAGTTTCCGTTATAAAAAGGATTTAAGGCCCCCAGAGAACAGATACCGTACCGCTTTCATACCTGAAGACTGAAGTTCAAATCCAGGAACGTACGATCATATCGGAGCACAGAAATGGGCAGAAAAAGAGGCGCCAACTGGACGCGTAAAAGGAAGAGGAGAACGAAAGTGGAGGAGAGGAAGGAAAAGGAAGGAGGAGAAGTTGAAGTTGGAGAAGAGAAGGCGGATGAGTTATCCACAGAAGGCTCTCGCGGGTCTCCGTCTATCGATCAGGTCTTGTGTATATATATGTTTATATCATAGTTGCAGTAGGCGCTAAACCGTTAGTCTGGCGTTAAAGAAAAACCTAGTGCCTAGAAGGTAGGCGGGTAACTAAAAAAATAAAAAATAGTGCATGTGTGTGGTGTATATATATGTCATATTACACCCATATACATTGCTGAAAATTATGGAATTTCAGACCACCGGTAAGTATCTTAAATCAAGTCTAAAGTCCGTTGCGATCATTTTTGGTATCTAAAAAAATTTTTGTTGCTATTTTCGACCACTTTTTGCTTTCAACTTGATTTAAGATTGGTCCGAAATTTCATAATTTCCAACAGTGATAATGAAAGAACAATTAACAAGATCAAGCTGACCGGGTTAACTCGACCAAAATGAACGAATTAACTGGACCGAGTTAGGGACTAGGCGGTCCAGTACCAAGTTAAGCGCTAGGCAGACTCCTAGACGAAAATAGCCAGCGGGGCTAGATGGGCGCCTAGATGGATTTTTACAAGAGTGGTTTACATACGCTACTGATCGAGAAAATCGTGGTCTGTGAATGATTTTGTTGAAGTGTTTTTGGCGTTTGTGAATCGCAGGAGGAAATGCAGGTGGAAATGGAGCTCCGGCTGTTAGAAGCTCTTGAAATCTATCCTCCCGCCAAATTGAAAGGCAGGTTTCGAGCGTTTATATATATCTTTTTGCTCCTCGATCATTTTGTCCCCCCCTTTTCGCAGAGCGTTTCGCTTTGTTCGTTAACTTTTCCCCTTGATTTTCTTGCAGGAATTCATCGCCATTTTGTGCTTTATGGGTTAACACAACATATGCAAAGAAGGTTTGAATTGCTTCACTATACTTTTTCTACTTGTATGTTGTCCCCTTCCCACACACAAGGTACACAACCACCCTCTCCCATTCTACTCTTCTACTGTTCTATCAATCATAAAGAAGGCTTATGGACTCTCTTCATGTCATGTATCATGATTTTATTGATAGAACAATGGATGGGAATGAATAAAAATATGTTTTTTTTTTTTTTTTTCAATCTAGATGAATTAGGAGTAAAAAATTAGAAATAGAAATTGTGCGTACCTCCAATTATGATCCACTTTATTGGAGGGTTTTGTGCTTTATTGGAAGAGAGAGGAGATCACGTGGTAGATTAGAGAGAAAAAAGCGCGCACACACAAATATATATATATATATATATATATATATATATATTGAATACTACTAACTCTAGTACTATCTATTCAAATATACTTCTAATGAAGCCAAGTCACTACATGACATAGCACAAGGTGCTTGGCAGAGAAAAACATATAAGAATTGGTTTTTCATTTTTTTTTTTACAAAAAAAAAAAAAAAAGAAAAGAAAAAGAATCAATTTAACACACGGTGGAGGTAAGCATGCACGAGGTGTATAAGAGTGGTCTTCCACATTGTTAATGATATTATTTATGCTAAACTTTATGACTCCATAGCCAAAGAATCGGTCTAGGACTTTCTCATATCAAGTTAGATTTTATTAAATGATATGCGAATCAAGCTGCTTATACATGTATTGACTAGAGAAGTTGATTCCTCGATTGGTTACTTTGTAGGAAATGAATGATTTTCTAACCTTTCGGATTTCATTGTCCATTTTTGTCTTTAGATTTTGCTTATTAATGAAAGTTGTTACTTTGTCTTTAAAAAAATAGAATGGTTTTCCTTTTATTGTTTTTTTATTTTTATTATTATTAATTTTTTTTACTACTTGCTCATTCTAACTTGGCAAATGACCGTGGGTGTACCCCTCCTTACTTTCAAAAAAAAAAAAAAGGAACCCACAAAAACTCCCAAAAAAAAAAAAAAAAAAAAAAACCTCAAACCAATGGCGTTGTTCCCAAAAAGTGTGGTTAGTATGAGGAGAATCCTCCTGGTTATATATATCTCTACCTTATTGTCAGTACTCTCCTAAAAAGAGGAAACTTCAATTCTTCTTGCAGTTTCAATAAGCACATAACTCCTGATGACGTTTTGAAGCTGTTGGATCGCTTCTACAACTTGGAAATGCTGGTTGGTGAAATCATTATTTAGTTTAGTATGTAGTAACTATATATGCCTGCCATTAACAATTCTGATAGCTATTTTTGATCATTTCAGGAGCCAGATGATGATGAGGAAGACATTCTGAATAAGGAGGAAGAATTTTCCCTACCTCCAAGTTTTTTCGGCAAGAATCCATGAATATGACTCTTAAATGACAGATAGATCAAAGACCATATATGCAGTGATCGATGATGATATAGTAACATATATCAAGTTACTCATTTTGTGTTCTGGAATGTCATCATCATAATATATACTGCTCATATATAGATAGTGAAATACAGATTTGCAGACATATTTTGATATTATATTATTAGTGAAGAACTAGAGTTATGATGACAGTACTGTGATGTTCAACTATTCTGTTTCTGCAGAAAGACTGAAATTAATATAACTCTTTGTTGTTGTTCATCAGCTTTTTATTAGCAGCATAGAACAACAGAAAACATGAATTCTAATAGTAATAAAATTGAAGTTTCAAAAACACAAACAAAAAATAACATGGCTGAAGAACATGAAATTGGGATCGGGCAGGCAACCTTGCTTTGTTGGTAAAATATTTAATTTCTTCAGCAGGTATTGCTACTTATAGGAAACTGATTCATGGCTGCTGGTTTCCACCATTACTTATTCTGCCATTTCAGGAAAAAAAAAAAAAAAACGAGTTTTAGTTGTGAAGACTAATTAACATGGGGGGATCTGCAGACATTCAAAGTTAGAACACTCACTTGAGATTCTGCAGCTTTGGCTTCTTCAGATTTTGCGGTGTCTTCGCCTGAAACAAGAAGACGAATATGTTAGCATTCAGATACATCTGGTCGAATATAAATATATAGTCTCGTTATTAGCTTTAACAGTAACCTTAGCTTGAATAAGCAGATGATGATGTTTTGTGTTTTGTAATTAATGAATATATAAGTTTTACCTCCATTATCTTCTGGCAAATCAGATGTCCAGAGTGTGAGGTTGTCTCTTAAGAGCTGCATGATTAAGGTGCTGTCCTTGTATGACTCCTCACTCAGAGTGTCTATCTCTGATATCGCCTCATCAAATGCTTGCTTTGCCAAATGACAGGCCCTGCACCCATTACAATTCAATGCTATTGCATTAAATGCTTGCTTGCTTTAACTAAAAGTTTAGTAATTAATTTATCATATGAGACTCAAATCCAAGATTTTATTTCAAGGAATATAATCAAAATGAATCAAACCACTTATTTTTAAAATATAAAAATTAAGTTTAGCTAAAAATCTATCAAATTCTAATTTTTTGAGCTCAAACTCGACTCAAATATGATTAATAATTTTTTTTTTTACACAAACAAGTGTAATAATAAGCATTTTACAACCAAAGAAGTGTGAAGACTTACCTTTCTGGAGAGTTCATGATCTCATAGTAGAACACAGAGAAGTTCAATGCTAGTCCAAGACGAATTGGATGAGTGGATGGGAGTTCAGTGTTTGCCGCCGCAAAAGCCGCCTAAAAAAATTGTAAGGACCAAGTTATCATGAGAGTTATTAATCAAAATAAGTTAATAGTATTTTTTATATAATTTTTAAACAAATAAATTTATACACTAATTATAAATTAAATATATATTATTAAATCAGACAAATAAAATGAGATTACGAGAAAAAAAAAAGAAAAAAGACAAAAACTATGTACAAGACAACAAATCATTAAACATGCCTCATAGCCCTTGAGAGATTGCTCAGCAGCCTCTTTTTTCTCTTGGTCATTCTTAAACTCAGCAAGATACCTGAAATAGTCACCTTTCCTGATACAAATACACCAAAACTGTTACATAACACTGCTGAAAAAGGAAAAATGATATATGAATTTTTATGGATATAATTCTTGTCATGTGTATAAATTGTTGTTTAAATCAATCAAAGCATGATGCATTAATAAAGCGTAGAAAATGGAGTAAGAAATGAGAGTAGATGTAGTATTACTTATGAAAAATTAAAACTTTTGATCTACTTTTTAGATCATCCAATAGAAATAACAATAGGAAAGGAGTCTATTTATCATCCCCATTCGATCTTGCCCCACCTCAATTTCAATTTCCAACAAAAAATAGAAAAATTTTCACATCCCTATTCTCACAAAAAAAAATTTAGAACGAAATATAGTCGTAATTAAATACAATTTTATGTGTGTGCATGTGTTGTAAAAAAATGAGAAGAGATACGATCCGACTCAAAAAAAAAAAAGAGAAAAGATTTTTCAAACTTTATAATATAATCATATGCACTAGATAGTACGTATAAATCTGTGCATTTGATAGTATATACTTCACTCTCAAAATGAAACTATAAAATTGTATTTTTGTAAATATCTTTCACTTTGAAGTGCATAAATTTATATTACAATATGCATATACTACAAGTGCTTAAATTTTATACTACAGATGCATAAATATAAATCAGTATAAACTCGTGCACGTGACATCAATCCATATAAAGGATTGATCAGGATCGTTAATCTGGACCAGATCAACGCCACTTTTTATTCAATTATATATATATATATATATATATATATATATATATATATATATATATATATACACACACGCAGGCCATATAAGAGGAATAGGAATCGAAAGAAGTTTCATACATTTTGTAGAAGAAGACGGTGGCTTCGCCGGACTTGGACGACGGAACGAGGTGTTTCTCGATGATTTCGAGAATGTCATTGCAGATTTTGGAGAGCTCGTCTTCAACCTTCTGGCGGTAGGCTCTGATGAGCTTGACATTGTTTTCGTTCCCCTTCGATTCCTCTTTCTGCTCGATCGAAGACATGATCCTCCACGACGCCCTCCTGGCGCCTATCACGTTCTTATACCCAACCGACAGCAAATTCCGCTCTTCCACCGTCAGTTCCACGTCCAGCTTCGCTATCTGCTTCATTCTCTCCACCATTTCTGGCGATTCAAATCGAAATTCGTGCACTCAGAAACGAATATAAAAAAAATATTAGAAAGTCGAGAAGAAATTAAAGAGATTATGAGAAGTTAACCGTCGTAACGCTCGGCTTGTTCGGAGAGCTTGGCGAGGTAAACGTGGTTCTCCCTATCCTTTTCTGATAACATTTTGGCGTTTTTTGAGATTCGGTGATCGGAGAGTGAAGCTTTTTGATGATTATTTTTTTTGACAGAGATGGAAATGAATGTTTTTCTCAGATTTTTCTTTCTGGTGAGAAAAGGGTATGGGAGAAGAACGAGGAAGATGAGGTCTGGCATGGGCGTTAGAATAGGACAAATTAAAGGTGGAAATAAATTACTCCGTAACATGGAGCAATTACTGGAGTCGGGTTCGGAGAAATTTTCTTCTGCTTGTTAATTAATTCAATGTAAAATTGATAAAGTTAAATTAAATAATTTTGCATAAAGAATAAGTGTTTTGAAACGTGAAATGTATAATACTTTCAAATTACAATCTAATACTTTTTTAAAAACACATAAGTATTACATTTTACTTCGTCTCATGTATGTGAAACAATCTCACACAAAATTTACTCCTGCATAAAAAAAAATATAATTACATGTAATGATATCTACCCTATATACAAGATGACATCGTCTCAATCGAATGAATTGAGTATGAATTTTATACCAGGCTAGAAAGTTACAAATTTGATTTTTATCAAGATCATATAAGTATATAACAATTCATCGATTTTGTACCTTAAGTCCTACAATCCATTCGCCCCTCAAGTACCGAAGAGATCATATGCATGCTTCTCTACAACACTCATCAGATTGTAAATTTGTAGCCTGAGTTTATCTCACTAGTTTAGTATGCAGTATTTGGGAGAAGGAGTGTAAATTTGTATTTGATTATTGTTTGAATTAATATGCAATAATGTCCTAGATCTTGGCATGGATTTGTTCAATGTCAATATATACAAGGTGGTAGTGCTTTTAATGACATTCATTATAAAGAGTAAACATATATAAAAGGAATTTTAAATTTCCTGCACCACTGCACAATCTGCATTGCATTAACATATATGCTAGCTAGATTCAATGAAGTCCTTTGCTCAAGTATTTGAGCAGCAAACTAGCAATCCTATTAGAGCACCCCTGTTAAGGAGATTTTTCATGAGTATGGGTGTTTTTGGCTGAGTTGGAGGAGAAAGAAGAGGGATGGGTGGAGTTTTTGTCAAGAAAGAAATTTAATATTAAAAAAATGGTAAATGGTTAGAATATGCGCGTGCGTTAGAATAATCGCAAATTGACGACCATTCTAATATTATTTTGAACTTATACCTGACAATTAATGTAAATGGTAAACAGGATTGTTAATGAATTGACACGATAATAACACAAACACAATAAGACTAAACACAAACACAACTTGTTAAAATTAACGCGTTAGAATTCTAAATATGAACACAATTGTTAAATGAGTTAAACAAGCTGACAAAACCTGATAACCATAATGGGCGCCCGTTGGGCAGGTTAATACAATCTTTTAAAAATCAAACAGAATAATAATTATATTCAATTCATAATATACCATAATATTCATAAAATGATAAAATAATATCTAAAAAACATAACTAAGACTAATATTAATCCATTGTTATACATATATGGACCATGGTTCATATTGCATTTGAACCCTGATACAAAAATTATATACCTTCAGTTAACACATTCTATAAACTTATAATTGCTTACACATAATATTATAGATACAAGTACAGAAACTATCAACTGCAAATACAAAATGTGTCAACTAAAGATACATAATCTGACTTGATAATTGCTGATACATAATATGATAGCTACAAGTACAAAAATTATCAACTGTAAATATAGAATGTGTAAACTATAGATTCTGAATGTGTATTTTTTTTATTTTTTTTTGGAGGCTAGGATCTACAAAACAATGTAAACTCCTGGTTCATGGTATAATTTGTCAATATTAATAGGTTCTTAATGATTAGACAAGTTGACCCATTAACATTGTTCCCAAACTAAGTTGACCCGTTAACATGTTAAAACTAAACGCTAACATGTCTAGTTTTGTATCGTCGTGTTGCAAATTATTAAGTATAAACCCCACTCAAAATTTCAAAAACTACACTTACCATTGAGTTTGCTCTTATACTAATATATCGTTAGCTATTCCAAAGTGGAGCTGAATTCATCGAGTCAAGTTATATATTACATGATCCTATGTACAGAAATAAGAACTAAAGGAGGTGAAAGGGTATTTGTTCATAGAACAAAGAAATTCCGAGCACTATAATATTTATGATCGACTCTTGCATCCGTAAGTATGTTCAGTACAAGACATCCATTTCAATTACAAAATCAATAAAAAAAAAATACTACTTAACTGAAAAGTAATAGAAACAAAAAGGGATGAATGAATAGCTACACACTTCTCTTTCAACCAAAAAAAAAAAAAATTCCTTTCTATCTGTGCTGGGACTAATTACTGAAGAAAAGTAAAAAGTTTCACTCTACAGTTTCAGAAAAAAAAAAAAAATTATAGTTTCATCATCTTCTTGGGGCACCATTCATAAAAACACCATGCGAAGCTGCAATTTTGTGAGGCTTTCATGGATCTTTTTAGCAGAAATTAATAAATAAAGTTCCCCTTTCTGGTTCCAACCCCAGAAAAGAACAGAGAATCTAGACCATTACCCGGGTTAAGGAGTACTGGATGATGATCATCTGGTTGGGGGAGTTCCATCTCTAAGTAAAATCATTTTCTGATGAATGGCTTCTGGCATATGAGTAGCCGCCGATCGCTTCCATTTTGGAGGTCGATCACTCTAGCTTCCCAGCGGAGCTGTGTGGCGTACATGCGCGCTTTCTTTATGGGGCCCACTCTATCGGAGAGGATTACCCAGCCCTGTTAATAGTAAGGAAAATGATAAGTGGACTCCCGAGGTGTAAAACACTAAAAACACTAGCTAATAGTACACTTCAAGCTAGAATTCATAAATGGAATAAGTGGAGCAGACAATTGAGAACATCCTATATGTGTAAAGATGCAGCAAAGGCAAGACTAGGGAACAATAGAGTATCATTACCTCAGGCCGCAAGATACGATCCATTTCAAAAAGTAGGTTAGTCATACTGCAGCCTTGTGAGTTAATGTGTGAGAGGAGTCCACTGGCATGAAGCATGTCGTATGTTCTGGGGTACGTAGGAAAGGGTTCACACCTGGCCCAATTTTAGAACATCAAATCAGCAATCAAGAACATGAACACTCTCGTGAAGCAGCACATCAAACTCAAAGAACATGAACACTCTCTTGAAGCAAGTATCTTTTATTGTCACCACTGGTACTTTAATATCCTACTACTGTCTAGTAACTTTATTAGTAACATGAAGGGAAGAGGATTAGGTTAAGCCTCTAATATTCTTTCAGATTTTCTTTCTCAAATTTCATAGCTTTTCCCCCCTTGAGCTGTAAACTAACTGTGGTATAGTGCTAAATATTCAAGTTCTGTAAATGTACAATCTTAATCACAATTATCGATTCAGAATATATTGTCTACAAACTAATTATCTAAATGAGTAGGTATATACATTATCTGTAGACCTAGAGAGATATGACCCATCAACTTTATACGGAAGCCATAAAATACAGATCTTACAGTCATGAAATATCTTGGCCTCCCGAAACAAGAGCCAAAAGACAAGCTAAGATGCATACACAATATGTGAATATATGTGCTTAAAATCTTAAATGTGGTAAGATGCTTAAATATTTGGCTGTCATTCATTAGAGAAATTTCTAGTCACTACTACCCTTTCCTCCAAAAAACAATAACTATGAAACAAGTTAAGATGTCTACAATATGAAAGTATATTTGCACAATGATTAAAACAAATTCACCATATGCACACTTATGACAAAACTCCCCAGCTAACCCATAAGCAGGTTAAGATGTGAGTGTGCTCCTATGTTTTCAGAATCATTATAATGGAGTAATATATACATATATATAAATGAAGATAGAAACATTCTCATATGAAATCCAAATGACGTGCACTAAAACATAACACAATAATATGACAATTTTTGCTGTAGATTCATAAACTTGTGTCACAAAAATCACAAATACATGTTGATAAGCATCTTCTCTGTTTAGTTTTAGGAATATATAAATATAGCAAAATACATCTTCCAAATAATGAAAGATGATAAAGAAATTACTTTTTCACTCAGAAAGGATTTCCATGTAACATGATGAAAATGTTTTCTTTTTTGTGACCACCAACTTTAATTCTTTCATGGATGCTATACACAGGCTTATTATAAGTAATCATTTAAATAAAACTATAGAAGTGAACCGAAAAATAACCAGTCATGCAAAACACAAGCTAAAATTATTCTTTTAAACAAAAGCCAACTGAAAATTACCAGTTATGCAGAACACCTACAAAACCTCGATCAAGTATGAGAGGAAGTGTATTGCGCGCCCCAAGAGGAACAACATTCATTACCCATGCTGATTTTCTTGCCTCAGATAATGCAGCATTTAAACCGCCATAATGTGCATTCATATCCATCACATTGCGAACCATATTGTGTGGAGGCAATGGATCCTCATCACCTGGCCTCTTTGGATGGTCAGAGAAAATTAAGGGTGAAAGAACTGACCAATAGTTTCTTAAAGAAGACCTCCAGAACTCTGAGTCTTCATAGAAATCATCAGGATGAATACCTGCTGCACAACAGAATATTAGTTCTTTGAAGGTGGGCTAGCACACAGTACCACAGAACAACCAAATTGAAATAAAATACTTTCCATGAATTAGAAGGTCACTTGAGTTTAGAGAATCAGATCTGGCGTGGACTGGAATCCATCTAGTACTGGTTGTCCCAGAAATACAAGGAGCAAGAGGCTGATAATATGTTTGAATATCCTCTCCTTTACATGCAGGCACAGTTCTCTGCTTGCTGCAGCGTAGAACCAAAAGTATATTAGTGGGATTGAAGGGCTTAATAGTAGACACAATGCAGTCAAAGAGAAAGGAAAAAAAAATCAATCAAGTTTAGGGTACAGGATAAGATTCGACAAATGTCAATATCTGGAAGGTGTGTGTGAATGAGTGTATGTATATAGCATAAGAAACAATTAAGTTTCATCCATAGTAGTTCTGGAATAAATTGAGAGTGGCTTCTTGATAATTGCTCTCTCACTAGCCTTACATTGATACACATTTAGAATCAAGTGTCTTCTGCCACATGAAAGTCTCTCCTTGTTGTCCTATAAGATCCCAACATATTTTCTTGGTGAACTCTTCAAATGGAGTTGACACACTTCCTGACTTAGTACTGATAGAATTGCCTTGTTTCTGGCTTGTGGGAGAGGTTAAAACAAAATAACCTCCAGGCTTGAGTATTCGATCAATTTCAATAAGAAATAGCCCATCTGATTTGCAAAATCAAAATAGATTTATGGTTAAAAAAAAATCATTATTTACATGTAACAAAGATATATTCTACATACAAAATCTTTTACCCTTGGTGTCCATTGCTATGTTACATTACTAGGAAGTATTTAACATAATACTTCAGAAATTCTGATTGGTATAATGGTACAAATGCACCCTTTTATTCTAATTCTAGAAAATCCAGAATAATTACAAATGAACAATAATCTCATAAGCAAAGGATCCTTGATTTCAGGATAGCTTACAATGGATGTTTCATATTGTTAGATAGAGGGGAATGAATAAATATCTTGTGCCTATTATAGATACATTAATAACATTGACCCCTGTGAAACATCAGTCTGGAATGGAAACAATTTATAATGAATCAAACTTCTTTATTCTTGGAATGGAGTCTTAAATTGGCTGGGATGAGGATGTAAAGAAAATAGGAAATTTTTAAAAAAGTGGATCCAATAGGTAGCTAGGTGATACAAGTAAACATATTTGTAGATAAAAATAGTTACAATAATGTTAACATGAATGAAAACTATTTTCCTACAAAAATATAAATTAACTAGACATGTATTAGTCAATCGACTATATAAGCCATCAAAGAACAGAGAAAGGGTAATGAGAATGAAGATTCATTGGGAATTTCATTGATGCAGCTACCTTTTTTGTCCCATAGGATTCCACACTGAGCACAATGAACCATATCATATGACAATGCTGGAAATGGAAGTTGTTTTGAAATGAAGTTTCCAATAATTGCTGGAAGCCCTCTCTCAAGTGCTAATTGGACTTGGCTACCTGAAGACTCATATGCTGCTACACAGAGAGGCATCAACTTCAGTGAGAGTAAGTGAGCCCCAAAGCTACCAAACCCACAGCCAATATCTAACACTTTGTGCACCTGTTATCAGCAGCAGAGATACATCTTAAGTCCAAGTGTAGTTGTTCAAAATCATGCTTTCAGTGGCAAGAAGCTGAACATATACTATTACATTAGGTATTTACCGAGTAATACTTTAAAGAAAAGAGGAGAATAGTAACAAAGCAAAAAAAGAAATATCAGCCCTCTGAAACCAGACAACAAGTATTTCAGTATTTGCTTAGAGATAGCTAGGAAAAACTTACGCCAGCTAGAAAAAGTTCATGGTCATTTCCCAGCCCTATCATCTTTGCAATTAGGTAAGAGTAATCTTTGACACCATCATCTGCCATTCCATCCTCAGAATGAAAAGCTATCTGATTCTCTTCTAGTAACATTAGCCTGAGAAAATATCATGACTAGTAATGAGAGCAATATTTATATTTTCACACCCAGCTCGAATCTCAAGGTAGTATATAAAAGGTAAGTCATTTAATACAGAAGACTTGGTAAGCCTTTTCCTTTAATGACTTTTCCATAAATGAATTCAGTAGTGCCAAAAGCTCTTATTAACAGTGTATTTAATCAGATAGAATTACCTTTTTGTCATACTTCCAGATGACAGGAAGTGGTCTTTGGTTAACTTCACATTTGCACTCCAGATGACATCCCTACCTGATGGCCAATTCAGAGGAATCTTATAGTCCTTGGGAGGACGAACTAAACACAGCTGCCAATCTCGTGAAATCTCACAATGCCGATCAAGCTCCTCCCCATCCTTAAAGCCAGCTAGTAAATGTGCAGACACATTGTAGCAAGGCACATAGTTCTCTCTATCCTTGTTACAAAGACCAACATCCTTTACATGGTTAGCTCCCAAGGTAATGCTCCTTAACTCTAAGTAATCACTAGCCGCTTGCTCCTTTAGCCTTCTATAGTTTGTATAAATGTCAGGTTTTGCAGTGGAAGTAACAGAATCAAAAGTACTAGAAGAAGAGGAACCCAATAAAGCTATTAGCACACAAATGCTGACAATAAGCAAGAGTATCCAGTTAAGCGGCGGTCTAGGACCGAAAACCAGAGATAGTTTTTTTAACCAAGGGCTTCTCATGTCCAAATTCTGCAAGCCCCTTTAATTGCCCAGCAGATACAACCAAAAGTACTAGCTATTGATTCAACCTGAGCATCCAACAATCACAAACACTACGACCTATCATCAGGCACCACCGGAATCACATAACGAAACTAAGATTCAGCAAAACTAATCCTACAACCACTAAATCATATCATAACCAAAAAAAGCCAAATTCAGATCAGAGAACTTCTCCTCTGAAGGCTAATAATGCGGCCACTACAGCTCCTCAAAATTCAACCACTTCACAACTTCCGAAACTTCTCTCTCAACAAATCCGACGAGTAGACTCTCAGATCAACCTGCAAATTAAGCGCCAAACTCCGCATGAATCACAAACACAAAAACAACAACACACGATAATCCGCACAGTGACCACAATTGAGATTCCATTTTAACATCCAGTGCATTATAACGACTAAGATCTCGAGCTCAAAAATCAAATCCACAACACATCACACACGTCAACAAAATCGTCATCATCATCATTACGTAGCAATAATAAAGCTTACCGGTCAGTTTTGAGTACAAGGCGGTTGACGTCTGTGTACGCTGGACCGTCGAAAATGGCTTTACGCTGTAAACAGATTCGCCATTGACGTATAGAGAGAGAAAGAGAGAGGAGCGACAGCTTTCTGGTTGGATGCAGAGTTCTGTATCATGGGGGAAACTTTTTTCTTTTCTTTTTAATACTTGTTAATATATTTTATTTAAATTAAAAATAATACGGAGCAGTAAAAGACTGTATAATGTACACGGAATTACAGATCCAATACCAGAAGCTAATAATTAGCTTGGAATAATTGTGTTGTCACTTTTATTTATTTATTATTCTTTTCCTAAAAAGTAACTGCATTAATTATGTGATTTTTTTATTCGCATTTCCCGATAATCTTTTATCTTTTATTTTTGAAGAATTAATCTTTTATCTTATTTTGTCTATTAGTCCGTATTTACATTTACCTCCAAACCATAATAGGGCGTTTGGTGGGAGGGAATTTAAGTTTTCTTTCAATTTAATTCTCACTTAATTTCAAAAGTCATAACATTCATTCGTTTGGTTGGAAAGAATTGCAATTCAATGGAATTGCAATTTTCTCATTTTTATGGAATTAAAATCTCACGCACCCCTTGAAATTTTGAGAAGAAAAAAAAGCTAGTGATGAGACAAAATTACCGTTTCATTTTTTTAACCTACAATTAATACCACAATAACAATGGACATTTTGGACTTTATACAACTTATTCCCTTTCAATTTTCATGTATACCAAACATTGGAATGAAATTCATAGTAATTCTATTCTTGTAAACCACCAAACACTGGAATTTAAATTCCCATTTTATTCTCAGTAATTCATCTCCCATGAAATTGTAATTCCTTTCCCACGTAATTTCCCTCTTCCAACCAAACGCTCTGTAACAGGGCATTTGGTTAAAGGAAATTTAAATTCTCTTCCCACTTAATTTCCACATAATTTCAAAGGCCACAAAATTCCCTTGTTTGGTTGAAAGAAATTGCAATTCCATGGAATTGCAATTCTCCCATTTTCATGGAATTAAAATTCCATGCTCCCTGAGATTTTAATTCCTGAGATTTTAGGAAAAAAAAAATAGTGATGAGTCAAAATTACCCCTTCCATTTTTAACCTAAAATTAATGTATAACAACAACAATGGACATTTTTTATTGTATACTACTTATTCCCTTTCAATTCCCATGTATACCAAACATTGGAATGAAATTCACAGTAATTCTATTCTTGTAAACCAAACACTGGAATTTAAATTCTCACTTTATTCTGAGTAATTCATCTCCCATGGAATTACAATTCCTTTCCCATGTAATTCCCTCTCTCCAACCAAACGCCCTGTAAGAGGCCAATAAAGTTACATCCCAACTAAAAGATGGGATCATTATACAGTGGAACCGTGCCCACCTTGCAAGGTAGACACGGTTCCAAACGACGCCGTTTTCATGTGGTTGAGTAGCGACACCGTTATCCTCCATAATTTCTATACTGTAGATTTATAATTTATATACTGTAGATTTATAATTTATATACTGTAGATTCATAAAATCTATACTATAGATTCATAATTTAAATATTGTAGATTCATAATTTTTATGCAGTAGATTCATAAATTCTATACTGCAGATTCATAATATCTGTACTTTAGATTCATAATTTCTAAACTGTATAGTTATCAAATTATAAACATATAGTTCTGTGATTTGTGAATACAGAGTTCAACAATTGGAAATATGAACGTCGAAAATTATGAACATATAGTTCTATAATTATGAACATATATTTATAAAATTATGAACATATAGTTCTATCACATGTTCACAAACATAATACTGTAGATTTATAATTTCTATACTGTAGATTCATAATTTAAATACAGTAGATTCATAATTTCTAAACCGTGTAATTGCGAAGAGAGAAATGTAGTTAACGGCAAGTGAAAAGCAATTTTTTTTTAAAATTAGAACGACGTCGTTTTTGTTGGCGTCGTTTTCAACAAAAACGACGCCGTTGTGGAACTGTGCCCACCACGGTTCCACAGCATAATTTTCCTAAAAGATGTTGGTATAATTGTTTGTTAAAATGAATGGTTCATAACTTCATATTATTTTGATTTTAGTATTTTTTTATTATTTTTTTTCTATTTTACCCTATATTACAAAATATATCATCATTTTTTAAAAATATCTATGCATTCCGTCAGTGTAAACTTTATTAACGAAATATTCTGTTAACTATTTATTATCGTTAACTTACTCATTGATTTTTATAAGGAAGCTCTTAGGTTTGATCCACATCTCAATCAAAATTGACATAATGGTTAAACATATACTATGAATATGTTATAATGTATTAAAAAATTTACAAAATAAAAGTTAACATGAACTTTAGTCAATTAATTATAATCACGTATTATGCATTGATGAAACGGTACACCTAATTTACAATATATATTCAACACAAATGAGAAACTATGCCTATTATCATTGCCTTTTTGGGGAAGGAAGACTTGATTGTGTTTTTGAAGGCATGCACTACGCCAAGGCACTAAAATGGCAATGAAGCATACTAGGGGACCAAATCAAATCAAGAATTCATTTTTTTTTTTTTTTTTTTTTACAGAAGTGGCAACAAGAGAAAGCATGGATCACGCCAATTAATAGAGTTTTGTGTTGCAAAAATTATGTTTGGGTATTATCCACTAAGAGTGCTTCCCTCTAAAACTGTTATTGCACCAATTAATCTGACATTTATACCCATTGTCATAGTTATGCATTCTTGAAATATTTACTTTTTTGAAAATTTTGATAATCTTGCATTGATATACGCCAGGATACTGAATGATACTTTAATAACTTTTGAAACACTAATTTCAAAATACACATTGAACATTTGACTATTCGCGCAATGTGCATGTGGTAATAGTATTCTAACAAGCAAAATACTATAATATTTGATGGATTTAATTATCTGGAGTGGACCCGAATTCCTAAACCCGTTAAGAACGTATATGAGAAATAGATAAATAGGCGAATCAATGTCGTAAGGTCGCGGAGACTGTATATTGTATTAAATGATGGTAAACACGCTATTACAACGGTTGCTTAAGACAATAGTAGATAGAATACAGTGAACATATCTTAATGAGACAAGTGGGTTTTTTTTTTTTTTTTTTTTTTTTTAAATACAAACCCAGCCCCTAACTGCCACCCCATAAATTCGGGGGCGGGGGGGGGGGGGGGGTAGTGGTGGTTGCATCTCCATGTTGATCGCGTCCCAGTGCGAACCGAGTCCGTGGATCACACGACCGAGCTCCTGGCCGAGCTCGGTATGGCCTACGCTGAGGGTGTCTTGATCCGAGCACGAGTCCACTTTTTTGCTCCATTTTCTCGGATCGATTTACTCCGGTCATAATATATCCATCAATATCGTAGGTAAAAATATCATATTTACAAAATTAAAAGAAAAGTAATGAACTAATGATGCAGGCAAATTATGTTGTGCATACGTGTGCACCATGCATGGTGCACACGGTTGCAAAAACGACGTCGTTTTGACATCCGCCTTAAAAAAAAAAATCAATTTCGATTGCTGTTAACGGCGTTATTTTGTGCATACTTTGAATTATATAGTTCATTCATTCTGGATATATAGTTCATTCATTCTGTATATATAGTTCATTCATTCAAGATATATAGTTCAAATTATGCACAACATAACGCCGTTAACAACAACCGAAACTGATATTTTTTTTAAAATCGGACGTCAAAACGACGTCGTTTATGCAACCGTATGTACCATGTATGGTGCACACAGTTGCCCAACATAATTTGCCTACATCACATCTACCATTCAAAATTATACATTTTTAATGATTTTTCACATCCACTAGTTGAATGTGCATTTGCACTAAATGAATACAATCACATGTAATAATTCGCAAATACACATGATAGGTTAACTACAGTAATAAAATTTTATACGATGAGCTTGACTAATTAGAGTGTGTTGGCAAGAATTGAATTTGTAACTTTCGTGTACGATAATTATATTCCACTCACTTAGTAATCTTTTCCGGGCTGCTAATATGATTAGAAATTGGGATTGTGGTGTCAATTGAAGTTTGACACTTTCTCATCAAAATTTGGTCAAAAGTATTAAATGTGATATAAATACAAAATTGTGTATCAAATATGACATAAATAATAAATAATGACCAAATGTACTAACAATCCAATAATATTATAATCAAACTAGAAATAACTCAATCATTATTTTATTTTTTAAAATTAATTGTTATTGTTTATCAAATATCCAATTACTTGAGTTAAAGTCACATAGAACTCTATCTCGTGAAGTAATTTCTACATGAATAAGATGATGCGAAATTCTTTTAGCAAACTTATAAGGGAGTGCTTTATTATCTTAAAGTTTTACTTGATACAAACATGATTAGTTTCAATGTATATCTTACTTTGTTGATTAGGAGAAAAAAGGTTGTAATCAACAAAGATAATAATTAACATAAGAGATTGATGAAATTTAAGGATGCATATGAGAAACATGACACCAAGCTATTATAGGATCCATTCACAAGTAATTGCACTTTTTTTTTTTACTTTTTTTTACTTTTTTTTTTTGGATAAAAGGGAGGGACCAAAAGGCCCTGAGAATTAAGCTATCCGTCTAGTGGCAACACTCTTTGAGTCCCGAAGTAGTTGCACTTTGCATCAACATGGGAAATATACATAATCCCATGACAAAATTCATTAATGAACTATGTGAATTTACACTCTTATCAATATCGAGTTTTGAATAGTGTAATTAATTGATATCTCTATATTTATATATATTTTTATTCAATAAACTTACATTTGAATCTTGATTATTATTACCTCAAATTCACTAAACTTCTAACTTTTACTCTTGCATTAATTGTATTAGACTTGAATCGAATGCTCATTAATTATTGATTTCCTATTACTTTATGTTAGCACTCTTGCTACTACGGTGCTAATATTGCAAGAAAAAAATGACTAAGTTAAATTAATCATTGATTCATTCTTCATTTATAAATTTAAAATTATTATGAATATAATTTAACATCCTCAAAACGTTGATCAATAATTTGTTATAAGGCGAGTCCGAACTTGTAATTAGTAACTGTCAAATCAAATATGATATGTTGAATTGAGGAGTTGAAATTAAGGAAGACAAGAATTTTACAATTGATGGGTTATATTTGTTTAATTTGGTTATAAGTTATATCATGCATCAACAACAATAATAATAATAATTAAAAATTTTAATATGTCGATCAATTGTAGTGGTAACTAAAATATTGTGACATTATGTAATATTGAAGTGATTTTTTTTTTTTTTTGAGTACTATTGACTATGTTATAACTTATAATATAGAATATGTTTATACATACTTTCTCAACCTACTGAAACACAAAGAGTCAATACTCCTACTAAAATTTGAAACCACAATTATGTTACTCGACCACACAGTCGATTTCTAATATTTGATTGTACTTAATTGGTACTATGGACACCATTTTCAATAATACAAGGTATTGTGCATAATATAATTTTAAACGGTTTCAAATAATACTCAGTATAAACATAAGCTATACATGGTATTATTGAATATTATTCCACCTTTCCAATAATACTAGAGGATAATTGCACATGGTATTATTTGAAACCATTCCATGCCAAATTGTTTCATGTATAATCATAAATTGTACGTTGATATTATAAAAATGGTTTATAGTAGTGCCAAAGTATTACACAAATGCTATCACGTTTTAGTTGGCACGATTTGCCGATCCACACCATATATAGAAGTTCCCATAACAATAACAACAACATCAACATCAACAACAATAACAATAACAATAATAATAATGATAAGGAAAAATCACCATTTTGATCCCTCAATTGTTTCCTAACTGTCAATGTAGCCCCTAGTTTTCAATTTCAACCAATTTGATCCTCAAATTGTTTACTATTACTACTAAAAATTGAAAAATATGAAAAGGTTACAGCTGAAAGAATTTTTTTTAAAAAAATCTAATTATTTTAAAAAGTTTCAAAAGAAACAAGAACAACAAACTAAATCTTCCGTTTACTACTACTACTAAAAATTAGAAAATATGAAAAGGTTACAGTTGAAAGAGTTTTTTTTTTTTTTTTTTTTTTTTTTTTTTTTTTTTTTTTTTTTAAATCAAATTATTTTAAAAAGTTTCAAAAGAAACAAGAACAACAAACCAAAATCTTCCGTTTATAGAAAAAGACCCCTCCAAGGATAGACCAATTTTATTATTTAGATCGAGAGAAATAAGTGGAATGAAAAAAGAAAAAGATTTTAGAATAAGCAACCAGATATATAATTAATGAATCTTTTAGTCAAATTCAAAAAATTCAAATTCCATATTGGACAAATTCTTCACCGATAGAAACTAAAATGCAAAATATGACTAATTGAACAAGTACAATAAAAAATCAAATAGAAACAATTATCGAAGAGAAAAAAAAAAAGTAACGTACTCTAGAACTAGATATTAGTACTTACAAAAAAAAGTTGTAGCAACAACAACAACAACATGTATTTTTTTTTTTTTTTTTGAAATAAGAAATTAATTCATTAAATCAGCGAGAAGACAATCAACAAGATAGGGGGGATGATCATCAAACCACTCCCCGCAACCTGACTCAGAAACGGCTTCCCTGGCTATAAAGTGGGCAGCACGATTAGCATATCGCTTAGCAAAACAGAAGTCAACCCCGGTCATAGCGGAGGCTACTTCTTTAACATCATCAACAACATGTATTGTTTGAGCTATAAATTTAAATAACAAATGCAAGCTCCAAAAGGTGTAGATAAGTGAGTGAAACATGATTCTTATACCAAAAAAGTTACGAGTGTAATTATTGTTAATACTTTCTTTGTCAAGCTTATTGCATTGCACACAGTTTTCTTAGTGTGATTTGACTGGTTTGCTAATTATTATACAAAAGTAAAATTTAGGGTGTGTTTGGAAACCTGGAAAATAAGTTCTGGAAATCATTTTCCAAGTTTCCATTGTTTGGATGTGCCTGGAAAATCAAGTCAATGGAAATCATTTTTCGTTGACTTTGAAAAATATGCTTGTTTTGGAGGAAAATGACTTCCCATTTTTTGGGGGAAGTCATTTTCCAACTTTTACACCAACATCATCAACACCATACCACCACCACCTCACTACCACCATCACCACCACTACTGCCGCTGCCACCACCACTATACCACCACAACCACCGCCACCATACCACCACCACCACCACCATACCACCGCAACCACTATCACCACCAACACCATCAACACCATACCACCACCACCGCTACCACCACCACCACCATACCACCGCCACCACACCACCACCATCACACCACCACCACTACCACCGCCGTCGCCGCAACCACCGTCGCCGCCACCACCACCGCAACCACCACCGCCGCCACCACCACCACCATACCACCACAACCACCGTCGTCGCCACCACCACCATACCACCGCCACCGCCACCACCATACCACCGCAACCACCGCCACCACCACCACACTACCACCATCACACCACCACCACCGTCGCTGCCACCACCACCACCATACCACCGCAACCACTGCCGCCACCACCACCACTGCCACCACCGTCATACCACCAGCAGTTATTATTATTATTATTATTATTATTATTATTATATAACAAATAACACCACTACCACTACCACTACACCACCACCACCACCATAATATTTTTGATATATATATTATTAGTTATTTTTTTTTTATATTTAAAATTAGGGAGAAGTGTCAAATAGGCTCATCTACTACTGCAAGTGCTCAATTGCCACCACGAACTAAACTAAAGGCTAATTAACCACACTTACCTGCTAAATTTGTTCAATTGACTTTTTTGCAGGTTGCTAACAGGTTACCAATCCAATTATTAAAAAACCAATTTTAAAATAATTAAAAAAAACGGAATTTCATAACCAATGCAAGTCGCTACCATGGCCGAAGAACGCTCATGATCTCTCTTTTTTCGTTCGTAATCGTTGTTGACTACGGAGGGAAAAACAATTAATTGTGGCTAAAAAGTCATTAGACTTAATGGACTAGTTAAATAATATTAACTTTTTTTTTTTTGAAAAGAGCGACTTTATTCAAACTTAAACAATAAATTGTTCAATACATGGAGGAATCGAAGAAAACCAAGTAACATGACCAGAATGAACATTAGCAGCTCTAGCTAAAGCATGAGCACATGTGTTCGCTGATCGAGAGATAAACTCAATAGACACTGCTTCAAAGTGTCGTTTTAGAACCCGGCATTGATTGATAATATTGCCTGCATATGAGGAATCCGGGAGATCATGATTAATAAACCTGCAAACCATCTGACAATCCGAATGGATAATAACCTTTCGCCAGCCTTGTGAGAGTATCCAAGATAGAGCTTCCTTGATAGCCATGGCTTCAGCAAGATGGGGGTCCTTCAAACAGCGGATAGGACCACTTTTGGCTGCCACATATCTCCCGCCATCATCAAAGACCACAACCCCGTAGAAACCAATATCACCATTCTACTGTAGAGATGCATCCACCTTCACTACCCAAGTCAGAGGCGGAACTACTAAACTGCTACCCAATGTCGTATGATTGCTGATTATGGGGGATGAGGCTGCACTGTACGACTGCCATTCCAACACGCAACTATCCACCAATTGCTTCAGCATTTCCATCGACCACAGCCTCCTATTCCAAACCCATTCGTTGCGTCTTTTCCACACATTCCAGCATATCGCTAGACTTTTGCAGATTTTTGCGGCATCAGATTGTTCAAAGAGGGAGGAGAGCCACAATTCAAAACTTACTTGAGCTTGTAGTGAGAGGTCTAACGTGCCAAGCCAAACATCCTTTACCTCTGAACACTCAAAGAAGATATGATTCATGGTTTCAGGACCGGCGAGACAAATGGGACAACAGGGATCCACCACGACACCTCTAGTAGCTAACGACACAACCGAAGGTAATACATTTCTGGCACATCGCCATGCAAAGTTTAACACCTTTGGGGGGAGCTTTGTTTTCCATAAAGCTTTCCAGGCTGTAAATGGAGTAGGTGGCGTCGTTGTATCTTCTCTCAGCATCCTATAACCATTTCGAACAGAATAGAGTCCTCGAATGTCTCCTCGCCAACTCCACTTGTCTGCAAAATCCACCGAAATAGGTATTGATTTAATGAGTTCTACATCCCGAGGCAGGAATAGGGTAGTAAGCATGTTAGAATTCCAATCCCCTGTAGTATGATCAATAAGAGATCCAACTACTGCCTCACCAAGTTCATCTGAGATTGGAGTCTGGACATATGGATGGTCCTTATCTGGTAGCCAAGGATGGTGCCAGATTTTTGTTGCCCTGCCATCACCAATGCGCCGAAAACAGCCACGCCTCAAAACATCTACGCCAGCAAGAATGGAGCGCCAACTGTAGCTAGGATTAGACCCCAACTTAGCTTTTAGAAAATCTGTGTCAGAAAAATAACGGGCTTTATAAAGACGGGCAACAATAGACAACGGATTACAAAGAATCCTCCAACCCTGCTTTGCCAGTAAAGCAATATTAAATTTGTTGAGGTTTTTAAAGCCTAGACCACCCTCAGATTTTGCAAATGTCATGCGATTCCAAGCTAACCAACGCACACCACCCCCATTACTAGACTTTGATAGCCACCAATATTTATTCATCATTCGTTCAATGTGCTCACAGAAGGTGATAGGGAGGTAATACAAACTCATAGTGTATGTAGGTAGGGATTGAGCCACACTCTTCAGTAACACTTCTTTACCAGCTCTAGATAAAATCCTTTTGGACCACCCATCTAACCGTTGTTTAAGCTTAGCCTCTATAAAAGAGAAGACTTCCTTCCGGTTTCTGCCAATACCCAAAGGAAGGCCCAAATATTTTCCAATACTATCTGCTTGAGTTACCCCCAAGGTGGAAGCTACTGCAATTTTGTTATGGCTGTCAACATTTTTACTGAAAACAATACATGACTTAGTGAAGTTGACAGTTTGGCCAGACATAGATTCATAAGCCTTTAAGCAATCCCTAACCACATTCGCCTCATGCACCGATGACTTAAAAAATAGGAGACTGTCATCCGCAAAAAAGAGATGAGAAATACCTGGGGCTCCTCTTGCCACAATACATGGGGATATCCGGCCATCATAGACTGATTGTGACAACAAATGAGACAAACCTTCCGCGCAAAGAATAAAGAGGTATGGGGAGAGGGGATCTCCTTGGCGCAATCCTCTCGTGGGAATGATGTAATCTGTGAGAGACCCGTTCATATTAACCTTGTAGCGGACTGTAGATACACAAAGCATTATCAGTTCAATCCATCGAGTATGAAAGCCCATTTTTTCCATAATAGCACGAAGGTAATCCCACTCCATCTTGTCATAGGCCTTGGCCATGTCAAGCTTTAGAGCGCACCATCCCGTCTTGCCTTCCCTCTTCCGGTTTAAGTAATGGATGACTTCAGAAGCAATAAGGACGTTATCCGTTATTAACCGGCCCGGAATAAAAGCGCTTTGAGAATCAGAAATGGTTTTTTCAAGTACCACCTTAAGCCGATTCGCCACCATTTTAGCAAGGATTTTATAGGTGACATTACAGAGCGCGATTGGTCTCAAATCACCCATGCTCATAGGCAGCGTTTTCTTGGGGACCAAAGTAATGTAGGCATCATTCATTCCCTCTGGTAGCGTTCTTGAATGGAGGCAGTGTAACACAAAATTAGTAATATCATTACCAATGCTTCCCCAAAAGTGTTGGAAAAAACCCGGATTAAACCCGTCCGGACCCGGAGATTTATCCGGGGCCATAGAAAATATTGCTTCTTTAACTTCATCAGGCGTGAATGGTTGTAGCAATCTATCATTGTCTTCATCACTGATTTTAGGGTGCAACCTATCAATATAGGAAGACTGCATACTCCCTGCCGTGTGAAAAATATTGCAAAAATAATCCTTAGCCAACAGTAGTAGAGATGTACCTTCTGTCCAAATACCGGCCTCATTTTTCAATCGTACAACAGTGTTCTTTTTCTTTCGGGAAGTCGCATAACAGTGAAAAAATTTTGTATTTCGATCCCCTTGCGTCAACCAATACTGTTTGGCATGTTGACGCCAAAAGATATTTTGTTGGCTATAAAGTTGGCGCATTTTATTATCCAGTTCTCGAACCATGGCCAGAGATGAGTGGTCTGTACGACCCCTAAGCAAATTGATGCGCTTTTGTGTAGTTTCAATCTCCCGAGTGAGGCGTTTTCCCAAGTCACCACCCCATCTTCTTAATTGCTCACCACAGTAGTCTAGCCGACTGGGAATGGTCTCTCCAACAGAGTTTTCCCAAGCTTCATTTACAATTTCCCCGCAACCTACATCACGGAGCCATGCATTTTCAAACATGAATCGTCGCCGTTGAGCTCGGATTTTTGGTTTTTCTAGGTCGAGGAAAATCGCCGTGTGGTCCGAGTTTAACACCTCCTTATTATACACTGTCGCATGCTCAAATAATAAGCACCAGTCCGCACCTGCAACAGCTCTATCAAGACGCTCTTCTACCCAATTGATAGTACCTTTACTTTTCTCCCAAGTGAAGGGTCGACCTTTCATTCCAAGATCAAATAGGTGGCAATCATCTAGAGCATTGTTAAAACTAGTCATGAGATGAGAAGGGTGATTGTGAATTCCCCGTTTTTCAGTGGAAACTGTAATCTCATTGAAGTCACCAATGACCAACCGAAACTGTAATCTCATTGAAGTCACCAATGACCAACCAAGGGAGATTGGATTTTCCATGCAGATTACGTAACAAGTCCCATGAACGCTGCCGATCCTGTCTATCCGGGAAGCCGTAGAAACAGGTCAACCTCCACGGTGAAATGTTAGGCAAAGATACCTGAATATCAATATGATTTTTCGAATAGCTGATTAATTGGGCAATACCTCTATCCTTCCAGAATAGAGCCAATCCTCCACTCAAACCACCTCCATCCACATAAAACAAACCATCAAAATGCAACTTCAATTTCAAACTCTCAGCAGGTTGTCTTCTAACTTTCGTTTCCATAAGAAAAATAAAAGTTGGCTTATTTTTGGCTTCTAAAGCCATAACTTCCTGAACTGTCTGTGAATTGCCAAGTCCGCGACAGTTCCAAGATAAAGTACTCATTGAGATGGGCGGGACTGGGACGTACCAGCACCGCCAACAGCAAGTTTTTTGAACCGGAATTTTCATACTCCATTGGAACAACCATAATAGCATTATCATCTGCATGGGGCTCAACGCGACGTCTTTTTTGTTCTAAGATTAAAAGACCATCCTCCACGTCAGACGCACCATCTTGTTTATTTTCACAATTGGTTGCATGATTTATTTCCATAACCGGTGCATGATTTATGCCATCAGTATTATTGTGCTGATTATTTTTGGCTGGAGTATCATTACGCTGATTTTGTGGAGATTTCCCTTTCCAATCCGCGGCAGCCTCTCTTCCCGGCGCGTTCCAGCTACGCCTCTCTGCCGCCGTGTTCGGCGCCAACCATCTATTCCCGCCCGTCGGAATATTACGCCGAAACCCAGCGCGAAGCTCAGATCCATAAGTTTTCTCAGACAGAGGATCCCAACCTTGCACCCTTCTATTGCAAAACTTATCACCATGCCCCAATAATCCACAGATGAAACAGAAGGTGGGTAGGCGTTCATAACGGAATTCAATCTGAATCCAATCACCATCCTCTTTTTTCAGCCGCATGCCTTTCTTCAGGGGTTTAGTAACATCGATGGTAATACGAATCCTGAAGAAAGATCTCGTAGAGCCATCAAAGTTACGTTCATCACAATGGCAGACAACACCAATGAAATCGCCAACGCCTCGCAGCACAGCTTCCGAACGGAACCCAGGTGGTAGTCCATGGACTTGGACCCAAAACTCAGCAGTATTCAGATCAATGTCTAAAGGATCTTCTGTATCAGATAGGCGCTTGAGAAGGAGTAAACTCTGATCAAACGTCCACGGGCCATCATTAATGATCCTAGATATATCAGCCTCATGGTAGAACTTGAACAAATACCTGCGGGTTGCCAACTCATCAATATTCATACCCATCGCAGGACGCCAGATCGTTGCCAAAGTATCACGGAGAAAGAGAAACTTCACAGGTTTCTCTGTCACTAATCGTCCCACAGCATAGTAGACCACTTCATCGGCCTCCGGATCCAGAGAAACATTCTGAAGGTGTCGCTGAGAAACATCGTCATCGAGATCAGCAAACGTCAAGTTGGCTAAGGATTGAACAACTGGTGTGGGATCCATGTTAACAAAAAGAAGAACTCACAGAGATGAAAAACTCAGAAAAGTAGAGAGAGAACTCGCGAACCAGCGAGAGGGAATTTCTACCATTAGCCTCAAATAATATTAACTTAGGATAAAACAAAAAAAAAACTAAAATTAATAATAAAAGTCATTAGGCTTGTGAAATTCCGTTTTTTTTTTAATTTTTAAATTATTTTTAATTACTTTTATAATAATTCGATTGGTAACTTGTTAGCGACCTGCAAAAAAAGTCAATTGAACAAATTTAGCAGGTAAGTATTGTTAATTAGCCTTTAATTTAGTTCGTGGTGGGAATTGAGCATTTGACAATAGTAGATGGGCATATTTGACACTTCCCCTTAAAATTATTATTATATATTATTATACATGTTGTAATATTCTAAATAAAATAATTAAAATGTTTAATTATACAATTATACTCATTTTCCAGAAAATGAACCAAACAAACAAAAACAATTTTCCAGAATGCAACCAAACACGGGAAAGGAAAATGTTTTCCGAAAAATGACTCATTTTCCAGAAAACATTTTTCAGAAGTCATTTTCCAGCTTTCCAAACGGACCCTTACATAATGTACATTCTCAGATAATGACAGTGGATACGTTTTCGCTCATTATCAAATAATAATAATAATAATAATAATAATAATAATAATAATAATAATAATAATAATAATAATGATGATGATGATGATGATGATGATGAGGACGACAAATGCAATGATTCGAAAATGGAGGATCTGTTTTAATTACTCTTTGGAGGTGGAATGTCCTTGTCTACCGACTACATGTATGTATGTACGATGCATAGCTTATAAGGCAAGTCTTTTATTTTTGAATGTGACACAAGCAAGCATGCATGTTGCATGCTAGAGACGTTAATCCAATTTTAATTAATAACCAACGGAATTATTACCGACAATTGTATTTATTGTATTTTGTAATATATTATAGATGAGAGAGACTTTCTAGTTATGCTACTCTATTTTTAGTTAGTAGTGGTAGTTCAAATTTTGTGTCAAAAACTTTGTAATTTAATCACATAAAGCATGGTATATTAGTGGCGGTATTAATTTAGATGACTTAATTCCATTTTTGGTCCTATATTTATAGGTGACAATCTATTTTTAGTTCATTTTTATCAAAATATAATTTTTTTTTTGTCCTAATATTATTGTGACATGATCAATTCTGGTCCTTTATCAAAAAAGTTCAAAATGTCATTCAATTTAACGCTATTTCAATGATTTTGTTGATAGAGGACCAAAATTGATCATGTCACAATAATACTAGGACCAAAAAGTGATGTTTTGATAAAAAAAAAAAAAAAAAAAAGAACTAAAAGTGAATTGTCACCTATAATTCTAGGACCAAAAATAGAATTAACTCTAATTTAGATAATGTAAGACAAGAGCATAGATTATATATAATGATATATACAAGAAATAGTGTGCCGGTTCATTACATCCTCGGGTAAGTATTGTAAGATTTTCCCTAATAATATATATTATATATTATATATTAGGGTCTTAATTAAGTGGTGCAAGTTGACTAGGCTTATTAAGTGATTTGGTTGGATTAAATAACTAGAAGTTGTTAGTCAACCAGACTCTGTGCCTAATATAATCCTGGATTGATGAGATACAGGATGATTGATGATATAGCACATTCAGTTACGGTACTCATACTGATCAGTAGACACTAATACACCATCTAGGGTTCTGAGCCAGGTATGAGGTAAATAATGGCTAACGGTCTACCGTTAAGAGGCAACACAACAGGAACATCAACTGTGGCTGGAGATGAGATCAACACGACTACGCTTCCGCTCTTATGCGAGGTCAGATCTCTCGTATACTATTGTTCAGTATTAATTAGACTATTTAGATGTAACAAGTATATGCAATGGGTTGAACTCAACTCACTGGTGTCTCAATTATCCCATCAATTAGATAAAATATTTTCAATTTAATATATAACATCTATTATTTCTTTTAGATGTATTGAAGATGTGCACAAAAAAGTATATTAGATTTCATGGATAGTGTAGCAATAGAAACGTGGTATGTCATATGTGCACTCTTTTAACACAATTCAATTGGTGATTTATAAATGTTACACTTTTTATATTAATTTATTAATATTACTTGCGACTTGTAAGTTGACAATTTTTGTTATAAATTAAAGGAAATTAAACCTATTGATTTTGGTGGATTGTTTCATATACTAAAAATCCTAGCATAAATACATAACATTAATTAATATGGTGAACTAATTAATATGGAATGTCTAATGACTATACATAATTAAATTTATTATATTATTATATAAAATATTGGGTTTAGTGAGTTACTAGGCTATATATTAGAGTATTAGCCTAGTTTTATGCCTTCACAATCTCTCTATATAAGATTAAGTGAGAGTAAGTTTTCATGTAAAAAAAATGAACAAATGCTAGTTGACAATCTAAGAAAATCAACTATTATAACGCAAAGGAAAAAGTGAAAAATATGATAACATTTTGATAAATATTACAATTTTTATCGTTAAAAGTGTACTACATAGAATTGTAAATATACTGAATAAAACTAGAGAGTATATTTGATAATACATAAATGTGCATTCATATTTGTGATTAAAATTATATCAAATTTTTTTACTATTCAGTTATAAAATTTCGATCAAGTTAATTTATGAGCGTCTCCAACAATGGGTTTTGTTGGATTTTTTGCTTGTGTATGTGTGGGGCATAACTTAGGAGAAAGCAGAGAGACAAAAATCCAAGATATACTACTATTTTGAGTTTTTGCTTGTGTGTGTGGCATTACAATTTTTGCTTGCTGCGAGCGTTGGGTGGTTGCCAACTACTTTTTTTTTTTTTTTTCTTCCTGCCAAGTGGTCAGACAAAAACCCACAATTGAATACATTAAACAAAAATTACATATTTATTTTTGAATGTCAAAATTTACATATTTATTACTTGTGAATTAATTGAATAAGATAAAAGCCATTTCATGGGATAAGTTAAGGTTGTGTTTGAAAACCCGAAAAATGATTCCTGAAAAATCTTTTTTCGAATTTCTAGGATTTGGTAAGGAGGGAAAATGATGGTCAACAGAAATTGATTTCCGGTCAAAGGAAAAACAATCACATTTTTTCAAAAAATCACTTCATTTTTTTTTTTTTTTAAGGGAAGCCATTTTCATCCAAAGAAACTTTTTTCATATTCTCCATCTTCTTCGTTGATTGGAAACCATTTACTAGTTTCCGTTGAAAATAAGATGTTTTTTTTTTTCCGAAGTCGGAAACCAGATTATTTGGTTTCCGACTTCGGAAATCAGTTATATATATACATACATACATACATATATATATATATATATATATATATATATATATATATATATATATATATTATGAAACAATTACTCTTTTTTTTAATAAATAATATTAATTTTTAATACAATTCTACTTATTTTCTGAAAAATTATCTAAACACACTAACTAAGACAATTTTCTGAAATGCAACAAACACTAAAAATAAAAATATTTTATAAAAATTGACTAATTTTCCAAATTTCCAAGTACACCCTAGAAAACTTTTGCAAGTTGCAAGTTATCCATTTGGGAAGTTCATAAAAGCTTGAATCTTATTCGAGGACGTTTATGGCAAAGAAAGCAGAGGAGACAAGATGGTCCCCAGCAAAAGCAAATTCGACCGTTTAATTACCTAACAAAAGAACCAAAATCGCAGAGCAGAAATGACAGCTCCGCAGTAGTTTCTTTGTCTTCAAACTCGTAGGATGACTTTAAACTTCCTCTTTCACGTGCTATCATCCCACGTTCACTTCGCAATTTTTTCGGTTTCTTGTATTCATTTTACCCTTTCTCTTGCACAACTTTTTACCTTTTTTGTTTAAAAAAAAAAAAGTAAAAAAATTATGAAATCGGGGTTAAAGTAAAACAACACAAGAATGAAATGATTGTTTCAAATTCATTAAAAGGTTTGTTTTGGTGAGTGATTAAAGTGGTTGAGGGGCCATTGCTCCATTGTTCGATCTCCATATGAATTACTTGGATAAATTGCGATTGGAGCAATTGTAGTGGTCCGTTGTTTCAACCGTCGAAATTTCAACTGGATGAGTGATGATATGGTGAGAGAGGTACGGTTGAAATGACCCAACTGCTCCAACCTTACTACTACTGCTATCTCAAACAGTGTCTAAAAGTGGTTAGAACGGTTTGGATAGTCCATTGCTCTTGCTCTAGTTGTTCTCTAGATATATAGATTGTCTGGATGAATTGCGGTTGGACCAATTGTAGCGGTTTACTCTTTCAGTCATCAAAATGTCAGCTAAGTGATCAGTAAGGATCTGGTGATAATAGTGCGGTTGGTGAAAGTAGTTTGGTACTGCTTGAGTAAGGTTTAGGGGTTTGAACTATATAATTAAATCAACATATATTAGAAGATGTCTCTTAATTACGGAGTAAAATTTAATCAAAACTCAAGCTCAAAAGAATCATGAAGTTGTTTAAGCAAGTCTTGAATGGAATATAAAGACCAATGGAGGATGAATGGATGATAATGAAGGGTAGGTTAGGTGGTTAGACAATTTAAAGTGTTATAAAACTTCCAAGGCATGATGGATCCAAATCAGGATCTATCTCATAATGGGGCAGAGGCCAGCAGTATTTATGAAGTTTTTTTTTTTTTTTTTTGTTTTTTTTGTTTTTTTGTTTTTAATAGACAATGAGAAAAATCACAATTACTATTTGATAGTATACAAGAAAAATTTCGCTCTTCTATAATAATCTGTAAACTATACAAGAGAGATAATAAACTGCCTAAGACCATTTGTGATAGATTCCATTAAAAAAATATTAATAAGAATCAAATTCATGATCTTTTGATATAAGAATCATATTTTAATTATTTTGTATATCAAAAGACTTTTTTGCTTCAACTTGAAGCCCCATGCATTATACAGCTCATTTATTTATTTTAATAAATAAAGGTAAATATATATTATACAGCTCATTTATGGTGGAATGGATGATGGGACAAAGGAAATAAGGAATGCAATTGTATAGGTGGCGAATAACAAGTTGTTGGAAACTTTTTAATCGGTCCGAATTAATTATAAGCCATGTTAAATTAATTAAAATGAGTTAAAGTACAAGTTTTGTCAAACAATAATGGAAATATTCCTATAAATTTTAGTTTATTTAATTATTTATAAATATTATTTTTAAAAACAAAATAACGCTTCAAAATGAAGCTTTTTAAGCATCTTAAAGAGTATAATAGTATCTAATTTTTTTATTTAAAAAATTAATGGGCCAAAAAAAAAAAAAAAAACTCTAATAGTTTTACTTGACCGACAATATGTTTGACATTAAAATTATTTAAAAAATTATACTACATAGGCCAAAACTCCAATATATATATATATATATATATATATATATATATATATATATATATATATATATATATATAGTGAAAGGTTCCCGTGCGACAAATGCTTCCCATGCGGATGTGCGGTGGATTAATGTGCGTGAGATTTGTACTCAATGTGCGTGAGTGTTGTGCTTAATGTGCCTGAGATTTGTACTTAATGTGCGTGAATGTGTAAAATGCAGCAGAAAATACTAATGTCAGCTTCTTCCCCATCCCCAGTAACCATTTGCCCCCTCCCTGATGATGATGATGCGGAGGCGAGCTATGGTGGTTAAAAATTATGGGAATAATACAACATTAGCTGCTGTGCAAATTTTACTGTGCGTGCGTCATTTATATAAACATTCAACTGCACTGAAGGTAGCTGATAATCCAGAATCCATAGCCAAATTGAAGGAAGAAGTAACAAGAAGCTTGAGCGTTAATGTGCGTGAGTTTCTGTTCTGCTTCCTTCTGAGCTCGTAATTCTGAAATACGCACACACATTAAGCACAAATCTCACGCACATTAAACATAATACTCATGCACATTAAGTACAAAACTCACGCATATTAACATGACGCACATTAAATACAAATCTCAGGCACATTGAGTACAAATCTCACGCAAATTAAGTATAAACCTCTGATGCGTAGTATATTTGCAAACAAATAATTCTCGAGTACGAGTTATCGATCCACAGGGAAGTGGTTGTATCAAGCACTAGTTACTAACTTATTCATTAGAGCTAATCCTAACAATTACTTAGATGATTGATTGGCATAAAATAAATAAAATAAAACAGAGGTTCAGGATTTTGAAAACAATTAGAGAGAAGTTGAGATTCATGGGATTCAAGTATTTAATCACCTAGTGCCAATTATCATTTGCAATATTTAGTTTGGAATTAAGATTTGTGTGGGAATGCAAAGTGGAATCGAATTACTCCCGTAATCTCTATTCCTAGTGAATTTCCACTCCCATGGCTTAAACACCCAATAAGATCAAAGATCAGCATTCAATTATTCCTAATTACTACCATCTCCCGATTGGCAACAATCTAGAATAAACTTCCCCTAATAAGTTCCCCTTTCCCAAGGACCAACCATTAGGTGCAATCGTGTGTGCCCCAATTTATGCCCCAACTCCCATTGGTGACACAAACATGGCTATGAAGCTAGTAACTATGGCCATTAATTACAAGCGTCAAACAATATTATCACGATTGCAACACAAGAATTAAACCCAAATAATAATATATTAAAGAAACTGAGAGCTCAGGCACATAGGTTCATAAACACTTTTACCCAAGAATCTCTAAAGAATTTAGCCAAGCATGACTAAATTATACATAGCAAATATAAATAAAGAATTACAAATCATCAAAAGAGTACAAGAATTAACCAGACGATTTTCCCAAATCTCCCTAGTCTTCTTCTTGCTTTCCAAGACAACTTGTGGCTCTTGATTTCTCTCCTTCTTGTCTCCAAGAATCTCTGAAAATCTCTCTGTCTCCGTCTCTTCCATTAGGGTTGAGGAAGGAGGGATTTTATAGTGGGTACAAAGTTGAGATGAAATAGGAATCTTGTACCAAATTGGACTCAAATTCTAATTCCTATATTTAAATAAAGAAATTGTTGTCTTTAATGATATTTAGAATTTGGAAGATTCCTTGAATTGCTAACTTTTAATATGGAGATATGAGCCTTGAAATCCGCGCAATTGATATTAGGAAAAGAGATCTCGCGCTTGTATTGAATTTTGCCCAGCTGCGCCACTTTAAGCGTCTGTTTTATCCCAGAAATAGACGCCTATTCTCTCGACGCGTCGAGAATTTTCTCCACGCGTCGAGACTTCCTGTGCGCGAATTAGTTAGCTACTGGAAAATTTCGACGCGTCGAGCCAAGGGCTCGACGCGTCGAGTCCACTGGGCCCCGAACTCGTCCAAAATTGCTCAAAACTCATCCTTGAACTTCCCTTTCTCATATCTTTGACCTAGAATGGTTCAAAAACACTAACAAACACCGTAAAACATTCAAAACAAGTGTGAACCATGATTAAATGATAATAGCAAGGAAAATATGTATTAAATAGACAAAATTAAAGAACTTAATCACTGTGATGATTCAAAATAACTATAATAACAAGCAAATATGTGATAACATCAACCTCACGCACATTATCCACCGCATATCCTCACAGGAAGCAACAAATGCACCTGATCCCTTCCCCCCCCCCCCCCCCCCCCCCCCCACACACACACACACACACACACACACACACACACACACACACACACATATATATAAATATATATATATATATATATATATATATATATAGAGGAGTGATCACATGTGGCCTATACATTAGGTGTGGCCGTGTGGTTAAATGAGGACCATCAGATCATTTCAATCCAACGGACAAGGTAGTAATTAAATGGCGCGCCTATTTAACTAGAACTCAGCAGGTAGGGGTAGAACTGTCATTTCCTTCTATTCAAACACTGTGTAAGACCTCATTCTACAAGTCATATCGAGTCATATCGATTCATAATCCCAAAACACACGAAGAGAACCGCTCCACTTCTCTCCCCCCTCCCGTCGAACGTATTCTCTTTACTCCACGAACGACGGCGAACAATGGTGAAAAAAGGCAAGGAACCGGCGCGCATGGGTATGAACTCAGTGTATTTTGTATTATAGACTCGGAATAAACCTTTTTGTGTTTTTTTTTTGATGATCGGTGTATACTAAATAGGTATTAGAGTATTTACAGTGCCCTACATGCTTCCACTCGTCCATATCATTTTGTTCTGTGTATTGTCATCGGCATCGTATAATATATTTCAATAAATACTGGTGTAATGGTGTATTTTACCTTGTGTTTGTGTTGTTGACTGTATTGTATATTTCATTAACTACTGGTGTATTCTAAACTACGTCACTTGAATAGAGTAAGAAACATTGTTGTGTGTTTAATTTTGATTTTGGTGTATTTTACCTTGTGATTGTGTTGTTGAATGTAGTGTATATATCAATACCTACTGGTGTATTCTGTCTGTCATCACTTGAATAGGGTAAACAGCATTGTTGTGTGTTTTATTTTGATATTGGTGTATTTTACATTGTGATTGTGTTGTTGAATGTAGTGTATATTTCAATACCTACTGGTGTATTCTGACTGTCATCACTTGAATAGGGTAAACAACATTGTTGTGTGTTTTATTTTGATATTGGTGTATTTTACATTGTGATTGTGTTGTTGAATGTAGTGTATATATCAATCCTACTGGTGTATTCTGACTGTCATCACTTGAATAGGGTAAACAATATTGTTGTGTGTTTTATTTTGATATTGGTGTATTTTAAATTGTGTTTGTGTTATTGACTGTAGTGTATATTTCAATAAGTAATGGTGTATTCTGAACTACGTCACTTGAATAGAGTTAACAACATTGTTGTATGTTTTATTTTGATATTGGTATATTTTTCAACATTGAACTTATGTCATGCAGACACCAAGAGGAAGGCATTAGAACTAGAAGACCCCCCCCCCCAGCAGCAAAACATATAAGGAAGCAGCAAGCCCTTGAATTCATTGATAGAATCCAGAATGAGCTGCAAAGTGAGGATACTGAGCAACAAAATCAAGATGAGTCTAGCTCAAATGATGAGACAGACGTACTGGATGATGAAGACAAAGAAACTGGCCTAAAGATACGACCCCTTCCCACACAATTAATGAACCCAATTGCAGATCTAACTGATGAGCATCGCAAAAGTGTAGAGGAAATTGGACTAGGGAGACTTCTTGACCTGAATATTACCAATGTGCCAAGGAAGTTGGGGCTCTGGCTTGTTCAAAACTATGATGCTAGGAGCAACACATTAAACCTGCCCACTGGTGAACGACTCCCCATCACAGAACATGATGTTGCTGCCACAATGGGGCTGCCGATAGGAGGCATAGAAATTGTGAAGAGGGCATCCAAGGAGGTATCTAAACTCTTGACTGGCTGGAGAGCAATGCTTCGAAAGAATAACAGCCACATCACCCCCCACGTTATGTCTGAGCATATGTTGACACTAAAAGCTACTGACCCTTGGTTCAAAAGGCACTTTGCACTTCTCGTTATGAGTGTATTGGTTGAGCCCCAAGTCAATGGTTATGTCAACCAAAGCTACATTGACAACTTCCAAAATGTTGATAACATCAAGAATCTAAATTGGTGTAGAATGCTCATCACCAGCAAGCAGGCATGGCTGGACAGTGTTGATGGAAGATACGGAGGACCAATTATTTTCCTGATGGTAAATATACTACCAGCAAGATGCATCTAATTTATTACCCACTGACCGATTAATAATCTAAAATGCAAAATGCAGATATTCTATGTTGACCGTGTGGTGCTCTACCGGAGGACAGTCCCAAGAAGCTTCCCTGCCATGAAGAGCTGGACATTTAAGCTACTCCGTCAACGAGAACAAGCTGAGATAAAATCTGGCGGCTTTGGATATGGTCGTCTTGATGATGCCTTGCCATTGGACAGCACACCATTCAAAGAAGGAAGTCTCCCATTAATACAATCTGATGTTCCACCCCAACCACTGCCTACTGAAACTAATGCACCACTTCCCACTGTGTTACAGGTAAAATAGACCACTTGAATCATATTCATGGTGTACTCCTTATATCTCTTTTAATGTTTTAAAACCTATAGACTGTTGAGCATCTTACAATGGGGTACCTTAATCAGTTTGTGTGAATAATATAATGTACTCTAGTGGTGTGCTTTTTAAGAGTATTTAGTGCATATTTTGATATACATTGGTGTGTTTATATTATATCCTTGTGGTGCATACGCAGGAGTTTGTTGATGAGATTACTAGCAACACAAGGACAATTGCAACAAGTTTACTGAGAATATCCAGACTGATTGAAAATGCACCTGCTGCCGTTTTGGAACATCATACATTCAAGCAAGTTTTTGAGTCTGCTAGACAGATGCTAGGATTCAAAGCACAAGAAGATGGACAACTGACATTTACCCAAAGAGAAGACGCCTACTGGAGTGACCCTAAGTTTCTGAAAGCAGTTGATGAGATCGTGCGTGCGGTAAACAAAAGGAATTTCCTAAATGATATACCCTCTTTCAGCCTGGGATTGTCACAGGATGAACCAAACAAAAGCTGGGCAGATGTGAGTGATATTGCACGTGACTACCAGGATGTTAACGAAGCTGATGAGCCTGCTGAAGTTCAGTTGGGTGTAGATGAGGATCAAGCAGCAGACAGACCTCAAGAATGCACTGAGACAGCTCAACAAGAACCCCTATCTGACCAACATAAACAGGCTTTGCATGAGACTCGCGTGGATGACACCAATACTGAGGTAATGAACTATAATAAATCCAACATTAACACACTATAAAAACTGATGCTCTCACCTTTAAATATTACAGATCACACCAGAATGCCAAGGGCAGCCAGCCCCTGCATCAAGTCCACCCCCCACCCCAGCCAGCAGACAAGGGGAAAGACCTAGCTAGAGTGCATAGCCCAATTGCACGAAGACCTATCACATACGTGCTTGACATTGACACACCATTAACTGCAACAGAGGAAGCTATCAGGCAGTGGGTATTGGAAAACCCTAATCCAGATCTGTAAGCACAACACATTCTAGAAACAATGGTGTGCTGTTTATATATATTTGGTGCATTATATAATGATGTTGGTGCATAAATATCCTATGCACATTGATGTGTTATTCTATGTGATATTAGTGTATACTATGTTAACTGTTGGTGTGTTTATACTAAATGATAAGTGACTGATTGTGTTTTATACCTAACATATTTCTTTTGTTTCAATAGGACCCAAGAACTATTCAAGTATGAAGGAAGGGTAATCCACTGGAAAGATATGCTGTCAATGAGGCCAGATTCACAGATCCCAGTCTCTATAATTGATGCTTGGGCAGCCATAATCAACATCCGTGAGTCAGAAAGGGGATGTACAAAGTTCATTGCTTCATTGTGGACAACTGTGAGTTGAACATATAAACCTAGCTTCAACTTTAACAAGCTTACAGTTCTAACAAAAATACCCTTACAATTTGCAGTTGTTCACAGTTGTGGACCCACAAGAAGATGAGGACGTTAGATTTGAAAGATTCAAATCAAAGTACGTTGCAGACAAACTCATCGCAGGCGACGTTAGGTGGAACACCATTCTATACGTAAGATATTAATATACATTTGGTGCATGCTATTGTTTATCTATTTGTGGTGCATTACTAACCATCCTTGGATTCATACTAACCCCCGTAAAAAACATATCTTTTTTCTATAACAGTTTTTGTTTCCAATTATATCATGCAACCACTACTACTTGCTTTCCATTAGCCCAATAATGGAAAGATTTGACATTATTGACAACTCTTCTGTCACTGTGAAGAAAGAAAACAAGTATGGGACTGTGCTTGCAAATTTGGTAACACACTAAGCCTGACTGATTACATATGTTTAATGCACAACTACAACAAAAAATGATCAGATTTGTATTACTTGATGCAACAAAAATTCTTGTCAAGGTTCTTGTCTGACATGAAATCCTCATACAAGGTTGAGAAAGTGAACAAGGTGAAATCTAAGATAATGAAAATGCCTTGGAGAGATGCACACAACAAGGTGGATTGTGGCATCTTTCTCATGCGCCATTTAGAGACTTTCCGCAGGCAGACATTAGATCAGTGGCAGTGTGGACTTCAGAAGGACAACAAGGATCAGTTGAACAAGCTACGAGTGCGATACATGGCTGCCCTAATCATGTCAGACTTAAATGAACACAAACAGAGGAATATTCTGCAGGCAGCAGAGTTCCGGGTTTGAGTAGGACATTAATCTGGAAGAAAGACAATGTGAATATCTCTGACTTGACAGGTTTTTTTTGTGGTTTGTGATGACCAGTAGTAATTTTTTGTGATGCCAGACATCTAATGTGACATCTACATGTGTTCTTTTTGCGCTATAACAATGCACCATATGATATAGTAAAACGCACCATGATCTATTCTAAAATGCACAAATATTTCTGTATTATAAAATGTCTACTTACCTGTAAAATACACCAATCACACAAGTAAAACACACACCACTGTTATTTATTATAATCAAAGTGACATTGTTCAGAATACACTATTCTGAATGTAATATACACTACATTTAACCCCATGAATGCATGGTTGAATATACATAAATATGCACCACGATATGCGTGAAAACGCACCACTATCTATTATAAAATGCACAATACCAAACACATTTCAAAAAACGTGATTCTCTGGTATGAAATACCTGCATACCTTTAAAATACACCGATCACACAACTAAACACATATCAATGTTATTTATTATAATCATGTTACATGATTCAGAATACACCATTCTGAAATAAATATACACTACATTCAACACCAGGAATAAAGCGTAGAATATACACTAAAAATGCACCACGATATATCTGAAAACGCACCATTATCTATTATAAAATGCACATGTCCAAATACATGCACCGTGATCTATTGTAAAACGCACAAATTCAACAATGTCTACAAAATCCGGATTCTATGTGTTATAAAATGTCTACACAACTGTAAAAACATCAAATTCTGTTGGTCCCAAAAGAGGTAAGGTGAAAGTCTAGAGGGGGGGGGGGGGGGGGGGTGAATAGACTTTCAAACTAGACTTTCAAACTTTTTAGCACAGTACCACAATTGCTAAGCCAGAGATAAACCAAAACTCTTAACTAGATTGTTAGAGTATGGTGCGCAGCGGAAATTAATAAATGATACGGTGTGTGTGTAGATCGTGTCAAGATTATTCTCGTGAGAAGCAAGCAAGAACAGTAAGTAAAGAAAGCAGTAAAGAACACAAGACAATTTATAGTGGTTCGCGAGGTGGTGTAATCCTCCTACTCCACTTGCTCTTTTCTCCAAGAGCCAATTCACTATATCCACCACTTCTTGGTTCCAAGATACAATGAATTCCGTGATCTAGTGCTTTGATCACCAAGCCCACACTAATCACGCCCAGTGACACCAACACTGCTGCTTCGGGTTTCACGTCGCCGCGTTACTTTCCCAGGATTTCACGACTCCGCGTTACTTTCCCCCCGTCTTCCACGATCCGGTAGAAACGTATCTTCCGTGATCTAGTGCTTTGATCACAAAGCCCGCACTAATCACGCCCAATGTCCTCCGACACTGCTGCTTCGGATCTCACAGCTCCGTGTGACAATCCAGGATTTCACAACTCCGTGTTACTTTCCTCCTTTCCCTTGTTTTGCTCAAAAACAAGTTTTGCGTTGGTTCCAACTTTGAGACTCTGTAGATGATCTTCAATGGTGCGCTGAGTCTCTTGAAGTTGATGAAGATTCTAACACTCTTGAATATTTCTTTTGTAAGCTCTGTATGAGTGTTTATCTCACAAAGAATATATCAATTTAAGCTCCTGAGATGGAAAGCTTTCTTTGAATTTTGTATGCTCTGTTTAGCTCTGTTTTTGTTCTATTGCGTTCTTGCTTCTGCTTCTATACTTCTTGCTTCTGCTTCTATACTTCTGCTTCTGCTTTCCTCAGCTTCAATCTTCATCTATTTATAGCTGGTAATGAAAATATTTCCGTTGGAGAGAAACGTTCTCATTTTTGAATTTCATCCAGCTGTATAGCCTTTTGTCAGAGGATAAGATAACGTTGCAGATATGTCAGAGATTTCTCTGCAAGTTGAGCTTGAGGTTTTCGCAAAAATGGCGTCCCATAAATCTCCATCTGGTGTAGATCACGCCTCTTGGGATTTTTATCTTCAAAATATAATCTCCAATATAATCCTTTACTAGTTAGACTAGTATTTTTGCTTCTGCAACTTCTTCTTATATTTTCCTCTGTACTTCACGTCTGGGTCTGTATACTGCTTCCAGATTTCATCTCTTCAATTGACTTGGGAAATCTCTTCCCTTGTGAAACTTCATCCCTTGCTATTTTGGGAAATGAAATCTCTATCCCTTGCTAGATTTGTCAATTGAAATCTCATCCCTTACTTGATTTGGACTTGCAATCTCATCCCTTGTAATTTATATCACCAATTGAATTGAAGCATGGTAGATCTCATCCCTTCAAATTGAAATTGCCTTCCCTTCAAGATATCAATTTGAACTTCAATTTCGAACTTCAACCCTTCAGATGAAATTGCATCCCTATTTCAATTTTGGGATACCAATTTGGGAAAATTCATCCCTTCACTTGTAAACTTCATCCCTTAGTCAATTTGGAAATCTCATCCTCTTTGACTTTGCAAATTGCTTCCCTTCGGCCAAACCATCGCCTCATACTTTAACTGATGGAATGTGAAATTCAAACCTGTGACCTTGCACATAATATTTCAAGCTTCTACCATCTCGTCCGTACAACCTTTTGGTTATATTCTTGTTTCACTTGGTGTACTCCTTTCTTTCCATAGATGCTTGATCTTCAAGATAGCTTCATGCAAACTTTAAGTCACGTTCTTTCTTCTTCGGGATTTCTTGAGGGATTTCTTCTTGAATATCATACGCATACATCTTCCTTTGCCATTTTCTCTAGGCAAATTCTTGATTTTAGGCTTTATATCTTCTTCATCTATTTCCTCAACTAATGAATTTATTTTTCCCTTTCTTGGTCTATGACTCGACTAGTCTAATAAAATTGGGGATCTACGAATTACAATATGACATATCAAAATCTATTACAATTTATTCCTAACAATTTCCCCCCTTTTGATAATGCCATAACCTATACTCAAACATTGGCTTTAAGTCTTTGAAAAATATTTTCATTTTTGCTCAATTTTATTTTGACAAAGCCAAGATGAGTTTGACAAAAATAATTCTAGGGAAAAGCAAAACTTGTGAAATAATTCAGACAAATCCTATACGCATCCTTGATTAATTTTTAATCAATTTTTATCTTTTCAAATTTTTGCATGCGTTTGACAATTCTTGTCTTTTAATTCACGAACTAATACATGATAGCTAAAATAAATCAAAACAGACTTAGATCAGACCATGGGAAATTTTTATCCATATTAGTTGATTAGAGGAAATATTATTATAGTCAGAATCATTCAAAATATAGATATTCAAAACATCATATTTTTGAGGAATTTATTTCTGATTACCTTCTGGGTTTCTTGACTCCCATGTCAGCTTTCAATATATCCTTGATATGTTCTCTCATCTTGCAGATATCATTCTTAAATTTCTCACATTCAAATCTCTTAGTCACATTTCCAGCCATGTAGTGTCCAAAGGCCTCTTTAATATTGGTGCCCGGAAGAGCTCCGGCTTCCCACCAAATTATGCATTCTTCAAAACTTCTTTGGAGTCCCAAACTTTCACCATTATTGTTGGTATAGTCTCTGAGCTCATACCACATCTCGGTTTGCTTCCTTTTTGCTTCTTCTTCCTTATTCTTCTCAGAAATCCATTGAGCTTGATCAGCTTTGGGCCATCTTTTCACCATACTTGGCACATTCTCGGATGTCCAAATTTTCTGTGGTGTTATGGTTCCTTTTGAGCATTCTAACCATCCTCGAGTTTCAGCAACTTTTGATGAGCTTGATCCAAGACTCGGATTTGCAAATTGAGCGAAACCAACTTGGGATTGTTGACCACGTCCTCGTCCACGGCCTTTCGTTGGTGCGGCGGTCAAAACTGGCTGTTGCGGTTGACTTCCAATGATGAATTCATGTTGTTGTAAAGCCAGATGATTGAGAATTTCTTCCCCTCTTATGGCATTATCAATCAAAAAGCCAAGGGATTTGGAATCTTGTTCTTGATTGGCTTTAACAAGCTTAACACCATCATGTGTTTTGAGAGAAACATCCTGCAAATCAGATATTTTGTTAGCCATAGAGGATAATTCTACCTCAAGGTGATTTATCCTTGTCTCCTGGTCTTGTATGGCTTTTATTTGTCTCATGTGTCTTTCATTATTGATCTTCTCGGTAGCTTCTCGTTCCTTCTTCATCAGTTGGATTATCTCCAATAATCCTTCGGTGAGATCTCCTTTCAGATGTCTTTCGGCTCTATCTATTCTTGTTTGCAGAGCGTTTTGATGTTCCAATAGCTCCTTCAAATTTGTTTGTGTGTCCTCAAAGTGTTGTAATGAGAGATGTCCTTGCTCGGTAAGAGTTGTTCCAATCTTTTGACACACAACATCACTTGATTCTGTGACTTTTGCAAAAAGTGATGTTAACAAATCATCTTCATCTTCTTCTCGGGTTCGGCTTCTACTCATGTTCAGAGAGTGTAGACTTTTGAATAAATTCCTTCGTGGATCACCAAGAACTGGATTTTCAACAAGCTGCAAATTTTCTTCTGGTGAATCGGCTTCTTCAAGATGATTTCCAGTTTCTTCTTCAATAACCTCTGTTCTTGAAATAATCTCTGTATTTAAATTGACTTCTTCCAGAGAGTTATTTTGAAGAGACATCACAGAGGTGTTATTGTGCACTGGCGCTTCATATAAGTATTCCCCCCCCCCCCCCCCCCCCAATTGATGGTCTGATTTCACCATCAATTTGGTCTCTTAATTCATCCCTTGTAGGGTCCATTTTTTTTGACTTTTGACCATATGACGTGATGAGGAAGCTTGTTCATTTTTGGTCCTTTTTAATGGGGTAGGAAATACGATTTGTTCCAAACACAGCCAACCCAGCTTTTTTTTTATTTATTACTCCTTTAATCAGGAGTACAAAAGAGGATCACAAAAGACATTCTTGACAGTACAACCACATCAACTGCGATTAGTAGAACAACATTCATCTTCACTGTTGTCCTCGTCAGTGTGTGGAGGATATGAGCAGTACCCTGGTCCTGAATCTTCGCTGTGCATGTTCGAGCTTGAGGACGAGTACGTTGCATTGAAGAACCTTGCATAGTCCACGGGTGGACGGATACGGGGATTCACCGGTGGTGGAGCAGATTGCAGAACAAGTTCAGGTGGAATTGGTGGTAAATCTTGTTCTACGGCCGATGGTGCAACATTTTGAACGGGTGGTGCAATAGGTTCTTGAGTATGCCCTTCAAATCCTGGTGGTGGCATGACCGGTCCAAATGTCAGCTGCTTCAGATAGTGGAGGTACTCGGCGTCGCTCATGTTCAGGATCTCCTGGTAGATGTCCGGCTGGACAACAGGTGAAAACTTCAGAAAAGGGGATTCAGACCCTTTGGACTTATCTGGTTCGGCTAAGCCTTGACACGGTGGTGATAGGCTTTTCTTGGCATCTCCTTCTTCATAAATAAAACCCAGTTCTCGTGGTGGTGAGACAGGTGTATATTTATCAAAGCTTTTCTCTTCAGATACGACAAGAGGGTCGTTTGCAGTATCTCCAGCAAGATGTCCTCCAGCCTCAGCCCTTTTGGCTCGCAACTTTTGGAGTCGCACTTGATTCCAGATTCTCTTGGATGTTCTCCTTTCTTCATTGTTCTTCTCCTTTGACACCATTGTTCTCCTGCAAAAAAAAAAAAAAAAAAAAAAATAGACTACTTGCACGGTTGGTGTTTGGGTTGCTATCGCCAATATATAGGCTCGAGAACGTCCCAAGGCTTCAGGGATTATGGTCGACAGTTAGATTCTGAACAGGTATGATTGACATCCATTAAATTTGGGTGAGTCACTATTGGTTGAGGAGGACGGTGCTAGGGAGAGGATTAGACAAGTAACTACTGGGGTTTAAGAGGAGATTTTCTCAGATTTGAGGCATGGGTGACGATCGAGATCTTCGAGAGAGAGGGTGTCGATTAGGATTAATGAGAGGGGATCTGATTTTGTGAGAGAGGGTGAGATTTTTGTGGGATTTAATTTAAGGGTGGAAGTTTAAGAGGTATAGGTTTGAAAGGTGAAGAGTTTTGATGGGATTGGGTTTTATGGGGTAGAGGTTTAAAAGGTGGAGGTTTTCGATCCAAACTGATCTCTTCCTTTTTCATCTCAAAAATACTTTCACGTTAGATGTATCATATATATAAAAAAACATAAATATAATCACACAAATTACACACATATCCGTAAATCTCACATATAATTTCGACACATATACGGACATTTAAAATATAGCAATTAAATCACATCCATGTATAAGCACGGTAATCTCCTAATTAAGATAAACTCAGATTTAGAAAAATTAGTCAAATTTCAATTAATCACCAAAAATATACATACACATATACGGTAGTTTCTAAAACACACAATTGTAAACACAATCAAATAAATACTCAAATATTTAGAAACTAGCCAATTATTTTAGATACCAATTAAAATAAACTAATTAAAAACACTTAGCAATTAACACACATATTGGTACGGCAATTTTAACATAAGCAAATATTCATAACACACGTATTATGCCATAGCTATAATTAAAACACATAATCATGCGATTAAATCAAATAAACACAGATTTTTGAAAATGAATTGCATGGCACATATTTTCACGTTAAATTTCACATGCAATTTTACAAATAGATACTAAACACATAAGACTAAATTATCTATGCAATTTTCGAACAAATATATGAACGTACGTAAAAAAAAAAAATTATTTGAGCACAAGTATCAAATTTAAGTCAAGAGATTAAGTCCAGTGATACTTAGCTCATTTCAAGCATTCCCAATTCATGCCTTAAAGTAGAAAATCTCGTTTCGCATAAAGGCTTCGTGAGAATATCTGCAACTTGATTCTCCGTAGGGATATACTCGATTTTTAGATCTTTCTTTTCAACATGATCCCTTATGAAATGATGTCGTATGTCGATATGTTTGGTTCTTGAGTGAAGCACTGGATTGTGAGTGATAGCGATTGCACTTGTATTGTCACAAAATATGCTAACATCGTCGCAATTCACTCCATAATCCTTTAATTGTTGCTTCATCCATAAAATTTGAGCACAACAACTTCCTGCAGCAATATATTCGGCCTCAGCGGTACTAGTTGCGATGGAATTTTGCTTTTTGCTAAACCAAGAAACAAGCCTTCCTCCTAAGAATTGACACGTTCCGGAGGTGCTTTTTCTGTCTATTTTACAACCTGCAAAATCCGCATCTGAAAAACCAGTTAGTGTAAAATCTGTACCTTTAGGATACCACAATCCAACATTGATTGTGCCCTTCAAGTATCTTATGATTTTCTTTGTTGCGGTGAGGTGGCTTTCTTTTGGATTTGCTTGGAATCTTGCACACACTCCTACAGCATAAGAAATGTCCGGCCTGCTTGCAGTGAGGTATAGTAGTGAACCAATCATTCCTCAATACTTCGTTTGTTCGACATCTTTTCCATCTTCGTCTTTGTCTAGCCTTATTGATGTACTCATAGGAATTTTGATCGATGATTTTCCATCAAGGCCAAACTTCTTTATCAAGTCGCGGGTGTATTTTGCTTGATTGATGAATATTCCTTCCTTCAATTGTTTGACTTGTAAGCCCAAGAAATAATTCAATTCACCCATCAGGCTCATTTCGAATTTATTCTGCATATGCTGGGGGTTGTTCGACATAAACTTCTTCTTCGAGTAGTCTATTCAAGAATGCGCTTTTCACGTCCATTTGATAAACGGTGAAATCTTTGTGTGTGGCGTAAGCTAGGAAAATCCTTATAGCTTCGAGTCTGGCTACCGGTGCAAAGGTTTCATCAAAATCTATTCCTTCTTCTTGAGAGTATCCTTTTGCAACGAATCTTGCTTTATTCCTAACAATCACGCCTTCTTCGTTTGCTTTGTTCCGGAAGACCCATTTAGTTCCTACAACATTGTGGTTCAATGGTCTTGGAACAAGTTCCCAAACGTCATTTCTTTTGAATTGATCGAGTTCCTCTTGCATGGCGTCAATCCAACTTGGATCATTTAGAGCTTTGTCCACTTCTTTTGGTTCAATCTGAGATAGATAACATGTGAACAATGCTTCCATGGTAGATGATCTTGTTTTCACGCCATCTCGAACATTTCCGATCACTAATTTTGGTGGGTGATTTTTGAGCCATCTTAAGTCTAGTTCAAAAGGGTGCATGGTGCTGGGTGGATTTACTGGTTGAGAAGAGGTAGCACTGTTTCGAATTTCTGCTTCATTTTCTAGATTTCCAACTTCTCCAATAATTGCATCCAAGGGCTGATTTGCAATTTCAATACCAATTGCATCCCGCACTTCATTTCTTACTGGATGAGAGATTGGATTTTCTAGAGAATTAATTTCCAACTCATCCATTCTCTGCAAAATATTTTCTTCACACGCATCATCAGTATCACAAAAATCAATATGACACTTGTTACCATTTTGCTCAATATTTTCGCCATTTTCGTCCAGAGCATCAATATTGACGTGTGATTTTTCATCAAATACCACGTGTATGGATTCTTCAACCACCATTGTTCTTTTGTTCAACACTCTGAATGCTTTGCTGGTAGTCGAATATCCTACAAAAATTCCTTCATCTGCACGCTCATCAAAAGCTTTTAGATGCAATTTATCATTAATATGAATAAAGCACTTGCATCCAAAAATATGAAAATAACCAATATTTGGTTTTCTCCCTTTATAAAGCTCATATGGCGTCTTGCTATACTGCTTGTGGATCATGCTTCGATTTTGCGTATAGCAAGCTGTGTTGATAGCTTCCGCCCAATATCTTTTCGGGAGACCGGCTGCACTAATCATCACTCGTGCGGCTTCTTTAAGCGTCCGGTTTCTTCTTTCGGCAACGCCGTTTTGTTGTGGTGTTCTAGAGGCATATAATTGATGAGAAATTCCATGTGAATTGCAAAAAGCTTGTATAACTCCATTCACGAACTCGGTTCGGATTTTTGATATTTGCAATTTTTTCTCATTTTGTAGTTGCTTCAACAGCTTCGGCAACACTTGTTCAACTTCATTTTTCTTCTTGAGAAACATGGTCCAAGTGTACCTGGAAAAATCATCAACAACAACAAGAGTATATTTCTTACCACTTACACTTATTGGATCAACCGGTCCAAATAAGTCCATGTGTAACAAGCTTAGCGGTCTTGATGTTGATTCGTGCGTCTTAGACTTGAATGATGATTTGATTTGCTTTCCGCGTTGGCATGCATCACACACTTGGTCCTTCTTGAAGATAATACTTGGTAGTCCTTCAACTAGATTTTTCTTTGCAAGCTGATTGATAGTCTTGAAGTTTAAATGGTTGAGCTTTTTGTGTCATTCCCAATTTGCTTCATTCGAATTTCTGGCCATTAAGCATACGGAACCTTTGCTTGTGCTCCAATCAACAACATACATATTCTTTCTCCTTTTTCCAGTGAGCACAACTTCATTTGAGAGCTCATTTTTGATTAGGCAATTATCTTTGGAAAATTCCACAAGATAGCCTTTATCACAAAATTGACTAGTGCTCAACAAATTGAATTTTAGGCCTTCAACAAATGAAACATCTTCGATCTTCAAACCATTTCTTTCAATTGTGCCAACTCCTTTTGTAGTTCCATAATTTTGATTTCCTCCAAATATAACTTTTGGTCCATCGATTTTCTTGAAATTCACTGGACAAGATTTATTTCTAGTCATGTGGCGTGAGCAACCACTGTCGATGTACCAAACATCCTACAAAAAAGATTAGTTGGTTTTAGGTACCCATACTTGCTTGGGTCCTTTGCTGTTAGTAATTTTTGGTAACCAAACCCACCTAGATCCTATTGAATTAAGATAAGGCGGTTTGTAACCATTTGAAACACGATAATCATAATTAACTTTTGAAAACATTTTTGGCGCCGGATTTTGAAAAACATTTTTAAACTTAGGCACCCGGGAAGAGGATTGTTGCTTTGGTCTATAAGAAGCATTAAAACAAGATTTACACAGCCAATCCTTTTGAGTGGAATAAAATCTTCCATCTCTATTTCTAGAAAAGCTTCCCTCTTTTCTAAAAATTCTTTTTGCACTTGACTCTTTGGCATATCTTTGTTTGAAGAATTTTTGATGCTTTGCCATAGTATTGAACTGTTTCGGCCTTTCAACATTCAACTTTGCTTTCTCATGATAGCCAAGTCCTTGTCTCATTGTGCTATACTGACTTTTAACAAATTTTACCACTTGCACTTTATTAGTTAAAGGAGTAGTAGAATTAGTCAGTTTCGGAGGGGTTTAAGAACATGTGGAGTCATAACCGATTCCGGTTCTATCTCCTGATGGCTTTTGCATGTCTACCATTTTATCCATAATTTTGGACGAATTAGTAAACGTAGCAATGGTAGCCCGAAGGTTATGTTCTCTAACCTCTCTTGCTTTGCACTCTTCTTGAAGTTGAATATTTTCACTCTTCAAGTTACTCACTTCAAGTAAAGCATCTTGCAATTTTTTATTCATCTCTTCTTTTTCAAGAATTAGAATATTATTGCGCTCCTTGAGTTGAGGATGAGTGAGCATAATCTCTTGACAATATCGCATTAGACTGCCAATAGATTTACGAGAAAAAGAGGAATTAACAGAATTGAAAGAATTAGATGTTACCTCTTCTTCCTCTGCTCCAAGAGCCATAAAGCACTCTTCACTTAAACTCAACTCAATTGACTTACATACTAGAGCCGTGTCATCTTCCGAACTTGAGCTTTCATCACTTGATGACAATCCATTCGACTCATCATTTTCATTTGGTTCATTGCTAACGAGAGCTTTTCTTTTGTCGCGCTTGAACCTTCAATCTTTGCTTTCGGATTTATTCGGTGTAGATTCAACATTTATGCCTTGATACTTGCTAACGATCGGATACGGACAATTTATTTTGAAATGTCCGGGTTTGCGGCAATTATAGCATAAATTGTTGTTTTCTTCGACTTTCTCTTCTTGTGTCGTGCGAGAGACATATTTTCCATGAGCAGAATTTTTGTTGTCTCCTTTTTGCATGAACCTTTTGAATTTTCTAACAAAAAGAGCAAATTGTTCGTCAGTTATAAAATCAATATTGTCTACTGACCTAGAGGTTGATGGTTGTTCGGCCATTAGAGCTGGATTTCGAATTTCATGAGCATCATCATCTTTGGCCTTCATTTCGAACTCATATGCTTTAAGATCACTAAATAATTTGTCGGTTGACAATATTCTTAGATCTCGGTGATCTCGCATAGCCGTAACCTTCATGTCCCATGTAGATGGTAAGCCTCGTAGAACTTTGAGATTAATTTCCTTTTGGCTAATATTTTTGCCAATGTCATTAATTTCTCCAAGGATTTTGATCATTCGAGCTTCCATATCAACAATGGATTCATTTGAGAGCATTTTGAAGTCCTCGAACTTCTTCATAGCAATAGTGAGCTTGTTATCTTTTTCTTGTTCATCTCCTTCTCCGATCTTGATGAGAGTATCCCAAATTTCTTTTGCACTTGTACATTTTCGAACTTTTGGGAATATTGTATCATCAATGGCTTTGAACAGAATATCTTTGGCAATGTTGTCAAGATTGTTCCTCTTTCTATCATCCGACGTCCATTCCGGTTTTGGCTTAGGTACGAATTGTTGAGCATCCGGTGATAGAAGAAAAGCCGTATTTACTTTCAATATTTCGATCGGGCCAGTGGAAATAACTTCCCACATTTCATCGTGTAAAGCTGATAGATGAACCTGCATACGAACTTTCCAATCATCAAATTTATCAAGTGAGAATAATAGATTTTGAGCTAAATCTTTATTCATCTTCTCGGTGGATACGAGAGACAAATAATCCAATTTACACACACTGGGTAAGATGGATCTGCCTAGCAGTCAGAAACAAGGTTGACCTAAAGAGAAAACTTGCTTTGAAACAAATTTGACTCAAATAGGCTACAGGCCTTGATACCAATTGTTAGTATCGATTAGAGACAAATTCTGACTCGGATAGGCACCAGCTCTGATACCAATTGTTGGTCCCAAAAGAGGTAAGGTAAAAGTCTAGAGAGGGGGGGGGGGGGTGAATAGACTTTCAAACTTTTTAGCACAGTACCACAATTGCTAAGCCAGAGATAAACCAAAACTCTTAACTAGATTGTTAGAGTATGGTGCGCAGCGGAAATTAATAAACGATACGGTGTGTGTGTAGATCGTGTCAAGATTATTCTCGTGAGAAGCAAGCAAGAGCAGTAAGTAAAGAAAGCAGTAAAGGACACAAGGCAATTTATAGTGGTTCGCGAGGTGGTGTAATCCTCCTACTCCACTTGCTTTTTTCTCCAAGAGCCAATTCACTATATCCACCACTTCTTGGTTCCAAGATACAATGAATTCCGTGATCTAGTGCTTTGATCACCAAGCCCACACTAATCACGCCCAGTGACACCAACACTGCTGCTTCGGGTTTCACGTCGCCGCGTTACTTTCCCAGGATTTCACGACTCCGCGTTACTTTCCCCCCGTCTTCCACGATCCGGTAGAAACGTATCTTCCGTGATCTAGTGCTTTGATCACAAAGCCCGCACTAATCACGCCCAATGTCCTCCGACACTGCTGCTTCGGATCTCACAGCTCCGTGTGACAATCCAGGATTTCACAACTCCGTGTTACTTTCCTCCTTTCCCTTGTTTTGCTCAAAAACAAGTTTTGCGTTGGTTCCAACTTTGAGACTCTGTAGATGATCTTCAATGGTGCGCTGAGTCTCTTGAAGTTGATGAAGATTCTAACACTCTTGAATATTTCTTTTGTAAGCTCTGTATCACTCTGAGTGTTTATCTCACAAAGAATATATCAATTTAAGCTCCTGAGATGGAAAGCTTTCTTTGAATTTTGTATGCTCTGTTTAGCTCTGTTTTTGTTCTATTGCGTTCTTGCTTCTGCTTCTATACTTCTTGCTTCTGCTTCTATACTTCTTGCTTCTGCTTTCCTCAGCTTCAATCTTCATCTATTTATAGCTGGTAATGAAAATATTTCCGTTGGAGAGAAACGTTCTCATTTTTGAATTTCATCCAGCTGTATAGCCTTTTGTCAGAGGATAAGATAACGTTGCAGATATGTCAGAGATTTCTCTGCAAGTTGAGCTTGAGGTTTTCGCAAAAATGGCGTCCCATAAATCTTCATCTGGTGTAGATCATGCCTCTTGCGATTTTTATCTTCAAAATATAATCTCCAATATAATCCCTTACTAGTTAGACTAGTATTTTTGCTTCTGCAACTTCTTCTTATATTTTCCTCTGTACTTCACGTCTGGGTCTGTATACTGCTTCCAGACTTCATCTCTTCAATTGACTTGGGAAATCTCTTCCCTTGTGAAACTTCATCCCTTGCTATTTTGGGAAATGAAATCTCTATCCCTTGCTAGATTTGTCAATTGAAATCTCATCCCTTACTTGATTTGGACTTGCAATCTCATCCCTTGTAATTTATATTTCCAATTGAATTGAAGCCTTGTAGATCTCATCCCTTCAAATTGAAATTGCCTTCCCTTCAAGATATCAGGACTTGCAATCTCATCCCTTGTAATTTATATCTCCGATTGAATTGAAGCCTTGACTTGCAATCTCATCCCTTGTAATTTATATCTCCGATTGAATTGAAGCCTTGTAGATCTCATCCCTTCAAATTGAAATTGAATTGAAGCCTTGTAGATCTCATCCCTTCAAATTGAAATTGAAGCCTTGTAGATCTCATCCCTTCAAATTGAAATTGCCTTCCCTTCAAGATATCAATTTGAACTTCAATTTCGAACTTCAACCCTTCAGATGAAATTGCATCCCTATTTCAATTTTGGGATACCAATTTGGGAAACTTTCAATTTTGGGATACCAATTTGGGAAACTTCATCCCTTCACTTGTAAACTTCATCCCTTAGTCAATTTGGAAATCTCATCCTCTTTGACTTTGCAAATTGCTTCCCTTCGGCCAAACCATCGCCTCATACTTTAACTGATGGAATTAAACTTGGCTTCTTTAAAATATGTGGGATGTGAAATTCAAACCTGTGACCTTGCACATAATATTTCAAGCTTTTACCATCTCATCCGTATAACCTATTGGTTATATTCTTTTTTCACTTGGTGTACTCCTTGCTTTCCATAGATGCTTGATATTCAAGATAGCTTCATGCAAACTTTAAGTCACGTTCTTTCTTCTTCGGGATTTCTTGAGGGGTTTCTTCTTGAATATCATACGCATACATCTTCCTTTTCCATTTTCTCTAGGCAAATTCTTGATTTTAGGCTTTATATCTTCGTCATCTATTTCCTCAACTAATGAATTTATTTTTCCCTTTCTTGGTCTATGACTCGACTAGTCTAATAAAATTGGGGATCTACGAATTACAATATGTCATATCAAAATCTATTACAATTTATTCCTAACAAATTCCACAATACAGACCAACTAAGAAAACAACACACAACTCTAGCCATTTAATGGGCACGTCCTACTATTATGACCATATTCATCACAAGTATGGCATTTCCTTGATTGGTTTACACACTTATTCACAGCTTTCTCCCTTGCACTCTTCATCTGCTTCCCGCCGCCCTTGTTCTTAACTTTAATTGGATCACGAACCTCCACTGTTGACCCCTGAGACACATCACCACAAAATGATTTAATCACACTTTCTTTGCTGCTACCAGCTACCCCATTGTCATCCTCACAACCATCTTTGATAAAAAAACTCTCTTTGCTCACAAATAACACGTCTTAGTTGTTCCAACCGTTCTACATTACCATCAGCCAATCCCACGCAAGCATAAATTTCAGACCACATTAGATTAGTAATCACCCTAACATTATCCACTTTAGCCGATTGATCAACAACCGTATCATCAATATCAAAAATTGGCTTCAAACAAGCAGCCTTTGTCCACCGAGACACCAAATACATAGAAGGAATTCTCTCAAGTCCACGATCTTTAAACACAAAAAAAAAAATATGCCTACACACCAACCCCATCCGCTCAAACATCTTGCATGAACATATAGCAGTACAGTCAGCCAACAAAAACTCCACACACCATGCCTTCTTGTCACCATCTTTTATCCCATAGCACACCTTACCATCGCACTCACACAAAGACACCACTCGACAAGAAAAACAACCTTCACAAATCTCTACGTGCACATCATAAAATACAGAAATGGTATAGACATCCATTGCATGTTTCTCCAGCGCCAATGGAGTCTTCAAAACAGGAAAGCATGATTCAGAGTCAGCAGTCAATTTTGCTTGGGGATGTCGTTGTGCACTAATAGCACTATCAAAATGCACCAAAAAAACTCAACCAAACTGGAATGACCATTGGAGAAACTGCCAAAAAAAACTATTTTGAGACTCTGATCGAGATGTTGTCCTAACAAATCCCGACATAAACTCATCATGAAAGTATGGAGATGCCCAAAATGTACGAGACTCGAACAAGTAACGAAACCAACCATTATCAACCAAACCATATTCCTCTATGATACGACTCCATGAATCCTCAAACGCTTTGGAATCTATAGATTTGTTCCAAACAATGCCATTCAACTTCCTCCTAAACACCTCGTCCTTAGCTAAGACCGGTCCAACCTTCTCACCAACCTTGCACATTATATGCCACATGCAGAATCTATGTTTTGATGTACCAAACACACGGGCAACTGCAATCTTAACAGCTGGATCTTGGTCAGTAACGACACAAATAGGTTCATGACGCATGGTTTTCTTAAATCTCTCCAAAAGCAAAACATATGAGTCTACGTCTTCCATCGTAAGTAAACCAGCACCAAATGTGATGGATCTCTTATGGTTATCAATTCCAGTAAATGGGACAAACACCAAATTATACCTACAGAATGCACAACCCAACAACTAGTGAATACATTAAATATAACAAAACACACTATATGAAATAAAAATATGCACCATACTATTATACAGAATACACAATAACTATAAATTACTAACCTGTTAGATCGGTATGTAGCATCGAATAAAACAACATCACCAAACAATGCAAAATTCTTCCTTGATACTGCATCTGTCCAAAAAACCCTTGTAAGCTGATCAACGTCATCAACATCATATTCAAACTCAAAAGCCTCGCACAATTCACGCCTTTTAAAAAGCGTATCTATGAATAGTTGAGCATCACCATTCAATATGTATGCCATCAAATCACGCTTGAAATTCTTAAAATCCACCCCAGTAGCACCAACATTGGAATACTCACCAACAATCTCCTTAAACAGCTTATAGGACCGAACATACCCAATATTTGCCCGAACACAACTTGCAATGAACATTTGATGGCCAGCATCAAGACTACGATTCACCTTTAAAAACTGCTTAGCAATGATTGAACACATCACATGAGTGTGTCGTTCCTCCAAAAAATGCACAACAAACAGTCCATTAGACTTACGCTTAAACATCACTTTAGCCTTGCACCCAACCCTATTTGTCACCCTCCGTCTCTTCACAACAATGGGCTTACCATCACCAACACACGTAGATTGCGAACTATAAATACTCTTTTTAAACCCCTCTCGACTACAGAATACCTGTCTCTCCACCACAACACCATCCCTCCTCCTCCGAATTGTACCCTGTCTACAATCAAAACCAACATACCCAGCATACCGTTTATAAAAAACAATAGCACAATCCAAGGAATCAAACGTTTGCCCCACAACAGGCTTCAAACTATCACTGCAAACTGGACGCCAATACTTAGTCAACCCAGGAGACATTTCCAAAACAAATGCATTGTCTTCTGCCTCAACGTCAGTCAAACAGTGTTCACTGGCACCCTGACCACTAGTCTCTACAGCAACATCGGTTGAATTCCCTTCATCACACTGACCCCCACTTCCTTCTACACAACCATCAATATGATCACCATCAGTGGAATGCTCTGTATTGCAGACACCACCACTGCCTTCTACACCAGCATCAATTGACGTATCTTTATCACAAATGAAACCCACCGGGTCCAAATTAATAGCTGCACACCATGTATATATAATAACACACTAAATAACCAATGCATGACATCTAGTAACTACAAAACACATACAATACTATACTAACTTAATATGCACCACGAAGATGCAACTTTCACACTATATTCAGATAATAACACACAACATCGTAACAACAACAGTGACTTATCTCACCACCAGAAAAATATCAAACCAGATAAAAAAAACGATATAAAAACATCCATTACATAACAAACGCATATTATTATGAACAAATTAAAACTACAAACATCAAATAAATCAACACATACCATGATAACCTTCATCACAAACACCGCCACTGCGATCCACCCCATCATCATTGGAATGCCCTGTATTGCAGACACCACCACTGCCTTCTACAACAACATCAATAGACGTACCTTTAACACAAACAAGCCCCACAGAGTCCAAATTAACAGCTGCACACCACATATATATAATAACGCACTAAATAACTCATGCATAACATCTGATACCTACAAAACACACACAACACTATACTACCTTAATATGCACCACGACGATTCAAATTTTGCACTGTAATCACACAGTAACACACAACGTCGTACAACAACAGGGACTTATCTCACCCCCAAGAAAAAATATCAATCCAGATAAAACCGATATAAAACATCCATGACATTACAAACGCATATTATTATGATCAAAATAAAACTACAAACGTCAATAAATCAACACATACCATTCTCCATCGCACAAAAAATCCCTTATTGCGATATCTCAAACTGCCCGGTATACTCAAATTGCCCTATCAACTGATCTCCGGCGACCTTCTCCCACTTGCGATGCGATCGCGACCGTGATCTTCCCGAAATTGCGATCGCGACCGTGATCGCTATCTTGATCTTCTCTTCATCAAGTTGCCGATTTTCTCCGAGTTTAAATATATAGAACAGAACATAATACAAATTACCTTATATACATTCATGTAACCATGTAAACAAAATTACATAACTACCCCCACTTACCAAAACGCGAACAAATCTTCCTTGTTTAAAAAAATAAGCCTCTGCCGTTAGATTGCCTTGATCCAATGGTTCAAATATAACCACACTGCCACACCTAATTACACTGCCACATTTGAGCGCTTTTCTATATATATATATATATATATATATATATATATATATATATATATATATATATATATATATATATATTAGAAACATCGCATCAATTTCATCACCATCTTTCATCAATACTCCTCTTATATTACCTTTCTTTGTCTTTAAAGAATTAAAGGGAATGGTCTTGGAACGAGCAAATTACACAAGATATTAATAATTTCAGGGAACTTGAATGGAATATCAAAATGAACCAACACAGAGCAAAGAAAAGAAGGGAAACAAGATTGTATAGATAACGTCTTACTTCTAAGAGCAGCCCATTAAAGAAACTAAGGTTTTTTAAAAGTGCAAAAAATCTATCAACAGAAACAAATGATGTGTTCACAGATTAACAGTGTCTTGGACATTCCATTCAACTATGTTCTCCAACCAATAGATGGATAAAGCAATCAACTAAAAGCAAAACTACTATGTCCACTACATAATATGATCATTTTTCTCAGTTGCAGAAAGTCAGGTCCACTACAATACAGAACAGATGATTATGGTAACGTATAAGAAGTACCCACAGCACAATTTAGACACTCCCACATACAAAATTAAGTCAGTGGAAAAATTAGCAAGATAAAAAAATAATAATAAAAACAAACTTCTTAGGGACAATTACATCACATAGCAATCAGAGCAAAAATCAGTTATACCCTAATCCTTAGTGCACTATATTCTTATACCCATCAAAGGCAGCAACTAACAAAAAACAAAAAGAAGAGAAGGGTAAAGATGTTACTCCTTGCTTCTCTGTCCAATTTGTACCAATCACTCCATATTATTCAAACATAGAGAAAATTTCTTTTACAAAGTCAGTTCTACAATTGTCTCAAATGGAAACCATAAACAAATATTCTGAATAGGAAGACACAGTCTAACCTTCGGCTCAACAACAGGAGGTACATGAAATGAGTTAGCCTCGTGCTCAGCTAAACAGGAGGGATGAAACCTGCATTTTTTAAAGACTTTTATTAAGCACAAAAGAAAATGAGCATATGTACAAGTAGGCTGAACATAACCCTATGGCCTGGAAATTTAGATCTCTAAGGATACAGAGCACTAGTAATACTTCAATTTTGTAATAAGCTTTCAATCCGTATAATAATAGAATGAATAGACATGTTTTCAGATCATAACACTAAGGAATATAAAACCTGCCACTAAAATGTCTCAGACAGTTCACAAATAGTCTCATTGCAAACCAATATTAATGTTTCCAAGCCTCCCTCAAATTAAGAAGTTTCTCATTTTTCCCTCATCATCTTACGAACCTGAATTTATCTTTTCTTTATTTTTACATGGATGACGCCATAAAGAACATATTCCCTTTGCAGTATTAAACGAAAGAACTTTACGCTCTTTATCAGTCATTTTCTCTTCCATATGAAGGGGGCTAGTGATCCAACAATAATGGAAAGGAATAACTAATATTTGGTAATTAATTAGCTTAACAAATAAAAAGTGGGTAATAAGATCAAACTTCATTAGCAACGTAAACAACTTATTTCCGGTAGTCTTAACATGCAGTTCCTGAGGGAATTATTGGTTACAGAATGGGGAAGAGGGGTTAGAGTTGAGCCAACAAGAAACTTGTAGTGCTACCGGCTGTTAATGTTTGTGGAATGGCAGTGTAAAGTTCATTCTTCGCTGTTTATTGACTAAATCACATTTTGTTACAATATGATGGTTTTTGCCATGAATGGTGATATGTTAATATCTAATTACCCAAAATAGTTTACATGCCTAATTACCTACTGCATCTATAATGAGGTACAGAAAGAAGCAACATCCAAATATATTTCAAAGAGATTTAAAACTCATACCAATCCTTGCATCCTTCACATTTTACCATGAGATCATCAGGGTTATACGACATCTCACACTTGCAATACCTTCAGAATAAATAAATAAAAAGAATAACTTTAGACAATGTAGTCATATCTTATATATTTAAATGTTATAATACATTCACCATTCTTACATTTACTATAATTTTGTTAATAGAGAATTCTCAATTGTATGCATCGTCATCTAATGCAACACTTGACGAAAAAAGTAATTCTGTGGCATTAATAATAGCAAATGAATAGAAGTTTACGTCGAAAATATGCACTTTACCATGGGAATTAGTAATTTTATGGTGGAAAATAATTTATTTTCTGGAGACATTGTGCTATTTCGACATACAAGTTTCTTCATTTTCGAAAACTTACTTCTATAGTCATGACTCCTACACTGCGAAGAGGGAATTTAATCAATATGGCATAGGGAGTAATACTTGCCATTTTGATCAAGGTAACATAACACTAATACTGCATAAATTACATGTTATATTTATTTTTCTACGTACAATAATACTTTAGTATTATATATTAGTGTTTATCAATATCAACGCCCGATCTGCAATACGACCAACATATCGGTTTCATCAACTAGAGCAATGTAGATCTTTGTATACAAATTTCAGTACATTTTTAGCAGTAAGAAAAGAATATACATTCAATTTGTCCTCCAATCGATGTCATTTCTTGCCAACCTCCTCTTTCTAAATTCTAGCATAATGATTGAATGAATTCCTCTGCCACTCCGTCGAAGTGGATGGGCCACTGAAATTCATAGTTCGAGATAGGGACCTAGAACTATACTTCGACTACACATTAATATTCTACGATGAACAGTGAGAGCAAATATATGCTCATTTTCACTTATAAGGATGTGGATGTGTTGTATGCTTCAATGTCGAGCAAAATGTCATACTCATCCTACCTATTGCTACCTTGTGTAACGTTGAAAAAATTTATCTGTGGTCATTCACATATCGTATTTTTGACAATGAGTAAGACGAAATCCACCGCTTAACTAAGTTAATGAGATGAGTTTGAATGTTTGATGTACAATATCAATTTTTTTTTTTGTTCAGCTGTAATTTTTTGAAAATAGTACATCATCATTATTACATTATTACAATTATTACAATATTATAATAAATATATCATTACTCAATCAATACAATTACATAATATAATTCATAGAACCAATAATTAGTAATTATTGTTACATTATCTATTAATCATTTGTAAATCAACACAAAATCATTAGTCAATCACAACACAAATATCAACACGAAAATCCACTTTGACTTTTTCTAAAGAATAACAAGGCAAATAGAAATGAGTGTTATGCTTTTGGATAAAACGGCAAACTGAAATACATTATTTTTTATTTTGCCTCAATTCAAAATATGTTCCCATTTTGAATTTTGTTCACTATCAAGTTAATGATTCAACAATCTAGCCCTAAAACATTAGCGGGAGATTTTCGCCCTACATTTTGTCTCTAGCGCTCCTTTAGATTTTGCCTCCAAACAAAAGTCAAATGACCAATCACTCATCTCCTCCATAATCAGTATCTTCAAAAACAACTTCTTGATCAGTTTCTTCACTATCATCCTCTATTTCATTTTGGTCATCTAGCCAATCAGGACCTCCGATCGGGTCAACTTCAACTTCAGTCAAAACAAGTGGAACATGAAGTAATTCTTCATTTGTTGGCACATGTATGCTATATTGTTAATAAGTGTTGGATTGCACATTAATGGCTATATGCTCACACGCCCCCTCACGTGTGCGGTGGACCGGTAAACCGTAGTCGCACACACCCCCTCACGTGTGCGGTGGGTTCCAAGCAACACGTGGACCGGTAAACCGTAGTCGCTTATGAGTGGCGCTGAGATTCGAACTCATGACCTTTGGTCTGGCTCTGATACCAAATTGAAGCATGTGCTCCATCTCAACTAAAAGCCTAGAGTGATAGTTGGATTGCACATTAATGGCTATATGCTCACATCTACGATATGGAATATAACACACTTGGTGTCCAAATATCTTTGACCTTTCATGCCGAATATATATATATATATATATCAAATTAAAAAAATCGAATATGTTAATACTATATGTATGTATGGGTTTTATAACACACAGACACACACACATATATAACCATAATAAATGATTTTATATAATAACATTGCAATTGTATGTCTATATATATTATACACAAACAAAAAATACAAATTAAAAGCTATTATTTTTAACTCATGCCTGGATTTGGAATATATTTTGTCAAAAATAACTTTATATGTTGTTACCCATGCTAATTTCGAACAAAGAAGCAAATTTACAATGGAGAAGAGAGAAAAAATGGAGGAAAGTTAAAGAAAATGAGCTAAAATACACAAGGAAATCTTTAATCTTTAATATTCAAATTTCCGTCCAACATTTTGTTGGACGATAACTAAAAATACCTACCAGTTTGCATTTCACCTACAGGTCAATTCAATTTTCCGTCCAACGCGCAACTGTTAGACAGAAATACCGTCCAACATTTAGTGGTCGTCAGAGCTTTCGTCCAACGTTGCTTCCGTCCACTTTTATTTGTAACGGAATGTTGTGATTTTTTTTCAAATTACCGTCGAACATTATTGTTGGACATAAATGTTGAACGAAAATAGCAAAATTTTCAGCAGTGTGTGTGTGTGTGTGTGGACTCACATTAAACATTACACTAGCGCACTTTAAGTACACAACAGACGCACATTAAACACACAAACAAAATACATTCAGAACACAAACTCATACACCTTAAGCACTACCCTCACGCACCTTTTAAGCACAAAATTCGCGCACATTAAGCACAAAAACACACGTACCTTAAGTTTTAACAACAACTTACATTAAGTACACACTCACGCACATTAAGTACAAAACTCACGCACCTTAAGCACAAGACTCACGCACCTTAAGCACAAAAATCACGCACATTAAGCACAACACTCATGCACTTTAAAGTTTCAACAACAACTCAAATTAAATACACACTCACGCACATTAAGCACACAACCCACGCACATTTTATATATATATATATATATATATATATATATATATATATATATATATATATATATATATATATATAAACCTAGTCTCAAGTCTCAACCCTCAATAAAGAAATTTTTTCATTTTTGAAGCAATATTTTTAATTTTGAAGCAATAAGAACCGCTCCTATCTTGGAGACTAGCAAAAAAAAGTAAATCATAAGATAGCGCATCAATTGACATACAAATTTTCAAATATTTGTATACTAATACTACAACAAGACCAAATCTATACATCTTTTTTTGGTCCTGCATATTATTATCATGATAAGTTATTATGGTGGTTCAATTCTAACCAAGGAAAAAATATATTATAAAATTGACTCTATTATGGATAATAGTAATTTGGAATACAAGCATTTGGAAACTTGTAAACCCTTGTAAACCAATTAAGACATATGACAATTTACCTCCTTCACCGGCCGGCACTCCAAGTAGAAGCAGGACCCTCAAAGTTAAAGTGCTGTATTAAAATTCAATAAACCCACTTTGACCCACTCCAAAATACTTAAAAGACAATAACATTCAATCCACTGAACCATGAATGTGTACCATTATATAAAGATCCTTGTGCTGTCTGTCTGTTCACTGGTTACAGTTATGTTCACCAAGGGGAAACAATGTGTTCAATTTCCATGAGTTTGGGAACCATCAGACCTCCCCACGGAATAATATTATGTGGTACTCATCTATACAAGGATCACCCACAATGTACAAAGGCAGGAAGGTGATCACAAAACAACCGGCTTATTTCCTGCAGAAACTGAGAATTATAATGCCCAACAACGGGCTCTCGAGGAAAAAAAAAAAAAAAAAAAAAAAACTAACAGAAAACGCTGCAGTTGCAGGCAAAGAATCGCCGGTTTAGTAGCGCAGCCAGTATGTCCTTCGTCTGAACCAGTTATAATCGGGCAAACCTTGGATTGGTCCCCGGGCTGATATTGCAACATCCTGTGACAGTGAGGAAAGCTCGCATTCAAGAATTATGGACCGTGTAAAAAAAAAAAATGAAGCTACGTATATAAAGTGTAAGCATGCACATGGCGGGAAGATATGTTCTTCGAAAACCTCCCTCTACAGAAGGGAGAAACGAACAGCCATTACCTGTGGCGACAATTAGGTGGCGTATGGTTTATAAAATAGACTGGGAATGGAATAGGTCTAATCCGCCATTTAGTTCTTCTTTATTCCTATTCCTATTTCTTCTGGAATCTTATTCTTATTCCCTCTATTTTCATTTCTGTGAATCAAATGCCACATTAGGATTTGTGAAGCTCAAGATCACGATTAACTACTGATTTCCAAATGAACTAGCTTCTTTGTTTTTTTATTTTTTTTTAGAAAACACGATCACGTCTAGTATTTACCTCCAGGTGTTTCATCACTAGAGAAACGTTGTAAAACGAATACAAGCAAGTCGAAATCTGAAGGCATACCCGGTCAAAAATAAAACGGTTGGCAACTCTTTTGATGGTGTTAGCATCCACAGCATCAATTCTGGCAAATAATTCAGCATATGGCATTCTTCGACCATAGGTGATTAACTACAAAAAATAAAAATAAAAATCACTTGTGAGTGTAACTAAGCTCAAAACGTCAAGGCTGCCAACTCTGACTAAACATCAAGTTGATATTCAATCTTCTAATACTCTATAATGCATCTGCAGTCAATATCTATATCTATTGGGTAATAAAAAATGCATAATCATAACAGGAAATGCTTGTTGCCACTTGTATAGAACGTTCATGAAAATTTCATGGTGAATTTCCCTTTTACAAGAGGTAAGACACACACTCTAGCACTCTAAGAGGGAAGAATGCCAACTGGATCATAGAGTAGCCAGTCAAACATCTAAAAACCAATTACTTACTCACCAAAGCAAGAAACATGGTTTTCAAATGGCAATAAACTATATCATTCATGAGAAAACATCAAAAAACTTCGGTCCAAAATGTGGCTAAACTACTTCCACTGGCAATTAGAAATATATCAGCTGTTTTTACATTCTGCTATAAAATGTACCTGACGTCCAATGTCTTCAGCAGCTGGGCTTGGTCCATCAATATGGAGCATCAAGGAAGATTTTAGCTGTAAAAGACATGTCACTTGCGCACCATTTGGAAAGGTTCTCTAATGAAGTAATGAGAGAGAGAGGAGGAGGGGCGGGGGGGGTGGTATGAACAGCCATTTAGGCACAAGTACCTGATTACGAGCACGGATGACATCAGCTTCTGATACTCGGTAGCACAACTTGGATATCTCATACATTATTGCATAAGCTAAGTCATCCAAGCAATCAGGCTGGGAAAGCAGAAGTATAGAAAAAGTTAAAAACTTAGGATTTGCTCAACTATGTCATCATCATTAAGAAATACACATCACTCTTCCCTCCCCACTTATCATGGAAGTTTGTCACTATGGTCAACAGTGAACAGTGGAAAATGTGCATGAAGCAATAGAATTTTCAGACTTAAGATAAAATGCACAGAAACAGAAATATTTAAGAGGAGCAAATCAAACATAATGAACACCTCCTATTCCTTCTTAGTTCTTCCTTCGTTTTCAGCTTTAGAAAGGGGGCAGGAACTATTGAAATCTGGGAACTCTCAATCTAGAAACTATTCTCATACTCTCTTTCTCCCAATCTTCCATTAGCAATGAACACAAGAAACTAGTAGCAGAAAAGTTGATTCTTAACCTATCCACAGTCTAAGAGATCTATAAAGCTTATTCCTCTTTAGTATCAAAAAACAAAAGTTTCTCATAATAAATAGAAAAAAATAATTAAAAAAATTGCAGTCATTTAATAAACATGTGGCACAGAAATTATGAGAAAGTGTAAAGCCCTCATTCATTAATTGGAATACTCCGTGCCTAGCAGAATATTGTTACTTCTTAAGCACCATAAGTTCCCTAACAATTCCAGCTTACAAAATCATATTCATGGCTCAAGTCTCCCTTAAACCCCATCTATTTTTTCATCACTTATCATTTCCTACATGAGAGTTAGCTGCAGCTTTTGTATGCAAAATTACCCAAATTAACTCATTTACTTCCATGTCTCAATAAGAGAATCTCAACATGCTTTGAAGTTCAAACATATAGAAAGCCCAAAGAGAACACACAAATTTGATAATACGCAATACAAGCTAATAGGAATTTTCAGTACAATCTAGTAACAGAAGAGAGTTATAAGCAAATGCTCTTTCAAGGGCAAAACCCATACTCTAGTATATTTTGGACTTACTTTGGCTTCAGCATAGACACCAAAAAGCCCCGTGTCTTTATAGTTGGTATTAAAAGCCATCACACTCTCAGCAATTTCATTAATTGCCACTCTCTGTACAAGCTCTGAACTGTATATAGAACACATAGACACACATAACAATGTAATCAGGATAATAGTCAAACCACATGAAATCCAAGAAACACAAATGGAATGAAATCCTTCCAGCAATGCCCTATTAAGATAACAGCAGAGAACAAAATGCATGGAGGTGTTTAGCAATAAGACCAACCCATTATGCTTTCCCCCTCCACAGTATTTGTTCCATGATCCCAGCATTTGTTGAATGACCATCAAAGCAGTGGAATCAGGGTCTGTCCATGATGCTCCACTGAAAGCAACAGCAAATTGAGCAAGAGGCAGATCATCATCAATGATTCGGACCTGTATTTTTTTTGTAAAATATAACATTAAGTATCAAAGGTGCCAAAATGAAAAAATAATGACATAAATGTTTACATCACAAACTTCCATCACACCTCTGAACCAGTGAATATTGCTGGCTCTTTTGCAACCAACTTAGACGTGGTAACAGGGTTAGCCGATAGTTTTGTGAAAAGCTTCTTCACTTGCTCAACCACATCCTCATGTTTTATGGCTCCAGCAGCCGATACCACCTGAAGCAAATAAAATAAGATACAAAATAATGAGAGATTCAGAGAAAACGTTACAAGTACATAACGAAAACTGCATTCATAAGAAATAAGAACTTCAAAGCAATTTTAAAAATCATCAAAACTATTTCATTAACACTATTCAAATACCATTCTGTGAGGAGCATAGTGCGTTGAAATGTAATCCTGAATATCTTCCTTGGTTATTTTATTGATGTTCTCAACTGGTCCCAGAATTGTTCTACCCAAAGGAGTGTACTGGAATGCGGTGGCATGTAACTGGTCAAAAATGACTTCCTCAGGATGTCCTTCTACCTACAAGAAAAATTCTTTCAGAAAATGACATCCAGGTTTCTCAACCTTAAGAAAGACAGTGAATAAATAAATACTGCATATTCAAGTAAACTGCAAATTTGAAGTCAAGACATTCATCAGATTGTATTATTAGGGCACTTAATGACCTGATTCTTGTCTATCAGAAGACAGGAACAAAACAGTGAACAATGTTTCTGGAAGGAACACTTGGCTTAATCGTTTGACATCTCAATTGCCTATCCTATTTATTAAAGAAGTTTTAAAAATCTAGTGGAATTATTTGTTTTTTAGTTGTGTGGTTTTCCTTCTATTTTTTTTTCGTGGGGAGGGGGGGATTTGGTACTACGGAGTATTTTTTTAATTCAATTTCCTTGACAAGCATTTCATTAATAGAATAACTAGCACAATACTCTGATTAGGCTTAGCATGCACTATGAAGCACGAGCATCATAACAGACAGTCTGAACTGTGTTTATTCATCTAGGCATAAGTCCCTTAGACAAAATTAATGATTATAAATTATGATTATACTATGTTACCTTGAATTATAAATAATCCGCAATCAAAGCTAGTGGTGCTTATGGATCATTGCCTAACAGTCAAAACAAGCTAAAAAGTGTGTACAATGCATAATCTTCGCTAAACATGTAAAAAGTACGGAGTAATAACTTTTGTTATGAAAATAGTCTCCATAACAAAATCAAATAGTAGTAATAATTATGAATTACCAGCATAATATGTTAACTTAAGACTAAACAACGTTTAAACGCTTCAGAGGAGAAATTTTGATTCGAATATTGGAGCAAAAATAAAATCAGCATACCTCCTCCATTTCGCGGAGAATCACACTGCGCTCGCGGTCAATATTTCCCTGCTCGAACTTCGAATTCTGCAAAATGTCAGACAGAAGATCAAGCGCCTTTGGCACATCCTTGCTTTGGACCTTAGCATAGTAAGTGGTCATCTCCCTCGAAGTGTAAGCATTCAAGTGTCCGCCCATGTTCTCAATCTCCTCCTCCAATGTCCTCTGTGTCCGCTTATCGGTCCCTTTGAAGATCATGTGTTCGAGGAAATGCGCGACTCCATTGTTCTCGTCAGTCTCGAACCGCGATCCGGCGTCGATCCACACTCCCACGGTGGCGGTTTTGGCAGCGAGATTGGACTCCGTGGCGACTCGGAGCCCGTTGGGGAGAGTGGTGACTTTAGTCTCGGGGGCGGAGAGGATCGACGCGTGGTTGGTTTCGACAGGGTGGGGCGAGTTGTACTTGAGGAACCTCAGGTCCGGTCTCTCGAGGCGTTTGAGCTTCGATTTCACGCCCTCGGCTAATCGGTCGTAGATCATGAACTCCGGAGGAGGCGGGGAGGCCGGTGCCGGAGCTTCGGAAGCCTGAGCTAAAGACTGCGAGGCGGATCGAGTAGACTGGCTTAGGCACGACGGAGCCAATGTCCGAGAGCGGCGCGTGAATGATAGCAGGTGGCGCGTCGCCATGGTTAACGATTGCTTGAGCTCTTCGTTCGCAGCTTGAAATCTACTGTGCGATATAACTGATGACGAGATTGAAAGAGTGAAGATGACTTCCGGAAGGCGACTATTGGGTCAAACTAAATATTGGGCCATGTGAGCCTATTTTAGGCTTTAAGCCCAAAAGAGCCTTACGAAATCAGAAGCCCAAAGTCTTGAAGGCCGAACGGGTATCCATACGCAAATTATGCTTTGGAAACATTCCTACCTTGCAAGGTGGACACGATTCCAGATTCATAATTTCTAAGGTGAACCCGAAAGCTACTGACTCTATTAAATTGTAGTATCTGTTCAAACATACTTTTTCAACCTAATGAAGCACACAGAGTCAACAACGCTTCAACTGAGATTCGATCTCATAACCTCCCATATAAGAGAGATCACTACATGCTATCTGAGCAAAAAAAGATTTGAAAGTGTACAAATTATTGTTGCAACAAACTACCCAAAATATTTTATATTTTTGTTAAAATATTGCTATTATTGAATTTTATATAATTATTTTAGATAGATACACATCGCGAATGATCGAATAGTCTATGGAATTCATGAATGGGTAAAAATGCATTTGAAAGAAAAAAACAAACAAAATTCATATATAGTTTTTCAACCTATTTGAATTATTTACAAGTTATATTCAACGATTTAAAAAATGAAATATAAATTATTCTGATAGATTCTCTTTTAACTCGATATAAAAAGTTTAATAGCACATATCAAAATATGATGGATTAATTTTATGTATCTATAAACGTTAACATACAAACATGAGGTTGTAAAATATAGAACATATCATACATGGTTGATAAGATGAGGTAAGACAATAAATGTATTTTTGTTATCATGGATCTATGAAAGGTACAAGGTTGACAATGAGATCTCAGCAACTGGGTAAACTGCAAGACTTATAAGATTTTAAAATAATCAAAAGACAAATGGCAAGTGGAAGGTTTAAACTTATATATATGCATGTAAACTTTTTTTTTTTTTTTAAATTATTTTCTGAATGAGTTTAATAGAAGTTCGATTGAATTAATTAGTTGTATCATGCAAAAAATAATAATTATATGTAATATGGAATGAAAGAACTCCTCTTTTTCTTTTTTCTTTTTAATTTTTTTTTTTTTTATATATGAAGTCAATACAAGATGCTTACCCCGAGTAATGCTCCAAGTAAATCAAGCACACTATAATGACCGCGTTAGCAGTGTTGTAGACTCCGCAAACCTTGAGGTCATCTAGTGTGGCTTGTGGGTGAGTTACCGATAAATTATATCTTGCACTTTGGAGTTTGGCCACCTTCTAAGGTATACCATTGATAGGAATTATCTCGGATTGTACTTGTAGTGTATACCTGACCGGTACCGGGTACACCTACCGAGTAGAGCCGAATCTGAGCATCAAAGACCTTACTGCACACCTGTCCGACCTAAATCTCAAACCGAGTGAAATTTCACTGGTCAAGCAGAGATCAGTATCAATTGCTCTGCCCCGACTACATTAGGTCGAGACCGAGCACCCGATCTGTGATACTTAGAGCCTTAAGCCTAATCCTCTTAGCCAAATTCGATAATAGATGATCCTGTGAAATCAGGAATCTATGGACACGTGGGCAGACCAACCAAGGCCCCGACCATGCCTTGTGCATGCGATCCACATGCCACGCATGTCGAAGGACTAGCAGATGTCTCCTTATGCCTCCTATAAATACTGCATTAAATGCGAGGAAAGAGGACTTTTGGCATTTTCGATATACTAACCTTTAGCTCGGGAACTTCTGACCCACTATTACATAAATCGAGCCTAAAAACTTAAACCAACAAGCAGACTAGAACAGAATCTCATACGATCCGACCCTCATACCTTACGTCTTTGTAGGAATCTCTGTATTTACTACATCAACCATGACACATGTTCATTTTTATTATGTTGTAGATTTATTTGTGATAGGGTGTGTTGACTTTGGACAATTTGTTAAGGTAACTCTTTGGTGGCAATTAAAGTTGTGATTAATTTATGTTAATATCTTCTAATGTCAAATACTACTGTAATATTATTAGCATCACCCAACCCACTCCAAAAAGAATGTAAGTATAATTAAAGATAATACTGCAATATAGGAACAAAGTGTTGTACATATTTTCGTAATTCTAAATGATTATTTCTGTGATCAACTCAATCGAGTCTAAGTAATAAATAAATATAAATAATTTGAAAAATAATTAATCTTATAATCTCTCGACTATGGTCAGATTTTCATTTTGATTATCAACAACTAATTTTATGATTTTTTATCTCTATTTTTTAAAATTGTTGCCATATATATAATATACTAGTTTTTTACGCGCATTGTACGATTGAGATAATGTCCAATATTTTTCTTAAATAAGTATTTTAAAGCATATCAATGCAAGATTATATTAGAATTGTTCATGCATAGATAATTGAATGTTGAATTGTTGTGTATTTAAATTGGGAATTCTAAGTTTACAAATGCAAGATAATATAGTCAAGATTGATTATAATTGTCAATAAAATAATTGTATGGGTATGATTGAAACCAAATACGGGACATAAGGGAGAGCAAATAAAAATTAAAGCATAAAATATTAAATATATACTAATATTGTTTGAGGAGATTCCGGCGGTAAGATTTGTTGTGGTTAGAGTTCTATTAAGATTTTAATATTATAATTAGATTAATGTTGTAGTTATAATTCTATATTAGACTTTAATATTAGAATTAGACTAACGGTACTTAATGGAAAAGTTAACGTATCAAGTAATCATATAATTAAGGATAAATTAGAAAAT